>NC_056565.1:35725028-35734142 GCF_013358625.1 Macadamia integrifolia | reverse complement strand
TGAAATTCATTTTTGATTCTACTATATAATATAGTATTATAGTCCTTTATTTTGGATAAATATTCTATTTTATCATATTTATAAATATATAATTTATTTATTCTATTTATTATTATATTATTTGAGCTCTAGATCAAAAGGTTAGTGCCGCTAGAGTCATTTTTTGGTTGTGACATGGTCTACCATTTGAATGGAAATCCGTGGAAGTGACATAAATAGGTATTATTATCTCAAGGGACTGTTTCTATATTGAAACATGCTACGCACCAAAAGTGACCAGAGTAGGAAATGAAAAAATTAAATTCTAGGCTACCTGTTTTCTTATATCAGATATTTCTCAAAGATGCATAAAGACTTCAGTTAATGTGGATGTTAGTTACAATTTTCCAACAAATAATACTACAAAATATAGATTCATAAATGGAAAGATGGGACCCTAAAATCATGGATTTACTTACCTGTCTTGTAATAAGAAATGTAGGCACCAAGCATGATAAAATGGATTCCCCCTGCATTAAATGAATAGTAGAATGTTGATGAAGATCCGCTTTCTTTAGAAGGGAATGCAAATCGAGAACTGTAAGCAACGAAGGTGCGGTTTTCAGCCTGAAGTTCTAATTCATGGTTCCCTTCCACAACCATTATTGGAACTTTTGACACCAGAGGTTGCATAAATCTGAAAGCAACATCCCATGGAATTCACATGAGCTGCAAATATAGAAATAGAAAGAAAATCTTGGAAGCCACACTTTTCTTCGTATGAGTAAATTTTCAAAAATAGCAGAGGGAGTGTAAATTTTGCTACCTTCCCCAGTAATCCCAACGAGGTTGATATGTCTCATGTATGGGAGTATTCGAAAATGAGCAAGAATAGCAGTCGGACCCAGTTCCATTTGTAAGATACAAGTTGGCATAAGTTACATCACCGACTAATAGAACAAGATCAGGACTATTATGTATCAAGTGACTAATTGTAGAAGTTGTATTGTATGTAAGACCCAGATCTCCCACCACAGCAATTCTTGTTGGGTAACTCTGGGGACTAGAAACTGGCATTGTCCTGAAAGAATATATCTTACTCATGGCTGGTATATTAGGATCTCCACATCGATAGTAATATATCATGTCAGGTTTCAACCCTGCATAACACATGACAAGTGATAATTACTGAAATTTTCAAAATCTGTTGGAGTCTACAGAAAGAAGGGTATAAAGAGGGAGGTATCAAATGGCAATTCTCTTACTTTTCTAGCCTAGATATGCTTTTCCAACCATGGAGTTGAGAATTTTAAAAGGAAAATAAAATTAATGGTTGTAGTAGCATAATGCAATGAAACCAACAGGAGATATCCTATGGTATGATGCAATCAACTGGATGGTCAATTTCTCCCATCTTTTAGGCTATATAGAATAACCTCAACAAATCAGTTGGATAGGATCATCCAATCTGGTCTACTGGGCTTGGGAATTCCTGGAGAGAAAAAGTACGTCCTCACTTTAGCCATTTGACGTATCAATGATTATAGTGATCTCTCATACTCAGAAGATTTACTGAAATCAGTGGTAGATCTATGCACATGGCAAGCTAATCTCTGGCTCTGAACATACATTGAGAACTCTGATTTTATGGACAGCCCTAAGATGACCAGAATATCCTGAGCAGTGTCATAACTTCTCTTCCCCATTTTTTAGCTAACAATTACTAAATTACAGGCTGAGTTCCATACAACCAGAGGGGTGGGTCAGTCCAACCCAACTAATTAATAAATTGTTTCTTTGCTTCAGTAGTACCACTCTAAGAAGCACACAGATGCAGGTAAACAGTGAGTTCAGGAGGTCAATTCAGTTTTATAACTCGGCTGAAATGGGAAGAAACATTTATAGTCCAAGACAGCAACAATTGTCTGATTTTAAATTATGCATGGACCATTCTAAAGAAGCAACCAAATCTCTTATTTCCTTTCTTCAGAGACCTGAATGCCCCAGGCAAAAATATTATCATCATTATCAGATTCCAAGTGAGGCATCAATGATTTTTCATCAAGCCATCTCAATATTTTGTCAAAAAGTATCCTAGTGCAGCAGTTGTCTTGTTCTGAAGAGGAATAGTAGATGATTATCTCTACAAATTTTTTACAGCAGCAACTTGTCTAACATTGGGATCAAATCAATATTAATTATTTTCAGTTACTTGATTAGCGATATTTCATTTGGAAGGCCCCAAAGATTCCCCAGATGAAAGCATTGAGGGATGATCTTTTTTTTTTGGTACTAAGAAGTAATACACCTCATCAGCCAACCTGAAATAAATACAGATTAGTTTTATATTATCTAGCACCATTCTCAGGTTTCATGCACATTTGGCCAGATATAGCAAACAGACATGAAGCCATGACTATTTCTATCTTCAAATGAATGTTCCAATACACATGGATATATAGGGAGGAGCAGAAGATGGTATGGCTTAAAATTAGGACCATAGAAGGAACATATAAAAACAGATACAGAACCCAAGATAATAATAATAATAAAATTCAACATCCAGAAGATTTATAACTACCAAAGGGGGAAAGAATTGATATGAAATCCAACAGAAAAAAAAAACTTACCTGTGAGACGAACATGGTGGATAATTCCTGAGGTGTAATTCTGGAGTCCTTCGAAAGGATAGAGCTGGTTGTAAATAAGAGAGAAACCAGTTGCTTCATGCATTGATGGATATCGTAATGTCCCATAACGAACAACACTTGCCACAGATTTATGATCTAATGGCTTAATGTTGTTCCCAATTTGGAAGTCCCCTGCAAACTCAATCCCAAAGGGCATCCTCAGTCACAGCTCAACTGAGTGCATTCCAATTCAGAATTGTAGAAGAAGCACAATTCCCACAGTTGCATGATAGTAGGACTACTTTCTATGTGATCCCTACTCAGATTTACTGAGCAGATTAAAGCTAGCCTATTTTTCGAATTTTCCATCTCGTCGATACTGACCCAATTCAAAAACCATTTCTTCTCAATCTTTAAAAATGTAAACAGCCAGCCAGCCAGACAGTTAACACTTGTGCCATTCACTAAAAAACTTCAAAAAAAGACGAGGGATAAGACCCATGTCTACAATTACAACATAGGTCTTTGGTAGCACCTGCATTTCCTATCATTGTCACTAACTAATCTACAGTGCAGATTTCATGGAGAAACAGATACAGAAGAATTAATCTCTGTCTACATTGAAGACCATTCAAATTATATAAGCATAGTTTTCTATATCTTATATAAAAACCCTGACAAAACATGCTTTTAGATTCCAAGGAAGAGAAGAAGAAACAGAAAATATATTAAAAAGAAAAAAAAAATCTTGATTCCTCGAAACCCATATTTCATTTCTTGTTTGAGAGAATGTATACATTTCATCCTACTTTGATTGGCATAATGAAGTTAATCAAACTGACTTCCCAATAAATTCACCAAACTACAACAACAAACTCAACTTTCTCCAAACTTAATAAATTCACCAAACTCATTGATTCAAATAAACAAGAATCAAATAACCATGGAAAAGAATTGTAACCTGTAATCCAAGAGATCCAAACTGAATCATAAGTCGCAGAAAGAGTAACAGATATCTGCTCTGGCTCAAACCCCTTAACCTGCCTGCGCACTCGAGGATCGGTATCTGGCAAATCAACAGCAAACCCACGTAGGCTTTCATCAAAAGGAACGGTAACAGGTTTGAATGGCCCTTCGAGGGTCGTCGGAATTCGGCCATGAACGATGGCGAAAACCTCCAGAAATAACAGAGTGATCACAGTCAAAGAGAAACAGAAAAACTTCGATGGCATTTCCTGGGTTCCTCTCATTTGAATATTTGATTGATTTGTTTATTGGGTTCTCATCATTTGTATTCTTTATTAGTTTGATCTATATATTAGGGTTCAGCAGTTTTTTTTTTTTTTTTTTTTATTTGTGTCTTTCAAAGTTAGCAGTTCGATTGGTTTTGTTAAATATTTGGAGAGGACTTTCTGAAATCTGAGCAAAGAATATTCGCGGGAGTATTCGGACAACGATAGGGGCATTGCTGACAGATACGGGCATTGTTGACAGTCATTGCACACAAAAAGAAAAAGACAGTTTTAACTGAAATTTCTGCTGACGTGGAAAAAATATTTATCTTTTTTTTCTGACTTTATCATGGCCTTTTGGAATATTTATTAAAAAACAATTTATCGGCTCATCTCATATTTTGTCGAGAGATTTTCGACGGTTTGACACCCCTGGTCCGTATCGAGTCGAACATAGACAGAAAGGATAAAAAGAGAGTCGAGGAGGAGGACCCCACCAACCATGGCGAAACTCAGGTCTTCAAGTGGGACCTACCACTCTCAATTTTGCTGGATTGGATGGAATCAATGGTCAGGCTCCACAATTGGCATTTTTCTAATGGGAATATGGGGGACACTTTCTCTTATCCAATTTAAAGATGAACGATCTTTGGACCACCCACAAGATTGGGCCCACATGCCCTCACAGAAGGTGATAGCCCCATCCTGGCTCACGTGTCTCACTCCAGCCTTCTCGGTGTCGCCCTGATGGACCAATCGTGTTAAATGTTTAGACAATTGCTATAACTATTAAGGTGGAAACCTTGGATTGCTGGGACCCTCTTCTCTCTGGGCTTTTCTCGTGGATCAGGGGTGCCAAGCAGTTGGATCAGGTTAGTTTTGGGATGGGCCTGTATTTTTGCATTGTGATCTATCTAATTAAGGAATAAGTCAGTTTCGTGTCGGACTTGATTGGGGACTGAGCTTTTCCTTATTGAGTTATAATCGAGCCTTAATAGGGTAATGCATTAATAAATCTTTATATATGCTTTTAAACGATCTTTAATTATCTTAGATTTAAGAAATTAATATATATTTTCTTAAATCATCAACAATTTAAAAAAGAGATTACACTTAATTACATTTAATTGATAAAAAAAATCAATATATACCTTATTCTACCTAAATAAATAAATAAAAAAAATCAAAATATACATATAAATTGTTGGACTAAACATTCGGGCTTATAAATGGGCAGGACCGCCCATCGGGCTTACCCCTCACTATGTACTATCTATTTACAAATAGCACGTTTAATAATCAATGTGGGTCAGCCCAATCATTAAATAGTCGATCCTCAGGTCGAGCTTGAGATTGAAACCTTTACTCGTGGCTACATCACTTACTGGGAGTCTCTTTAACAACTCAAGGACCCTTTTTTTTTTTTTTTTCAGCTCAAGGAACTCAGAAATGTTAAGCCCATCGTTTGGTTGGGTGGCTTATCTAATTGTGTTATATAAAATGATAGTGTGGTTATTTATTCTAATAGTTGGATATCTTGGTAGTTATTTGAAGAGAAATAGAACCGCAAAAGGCAGCATGGTCCCTACGATAAGACATATGAGAGGGTGAAATGACCTCTTTACCCCACATGAAAAGTGAAAATGCAACTGTTGATGCTTTCACGCGCATTACCATTGGTCTCAAGATATCTACCTTTTTTGTATTAAATTTAAAGAAAATAAAATAAAAGGATTTGATAATAGAAAATTCTTAATAATGAAATTTATCCCATCCTCTCTCAAAAAAAAAAAAAAAAAATTAATAATAATAATAATAATAATAATAATAATAATAATAATAATAAAAAAAAAAAAAAAAATTAATAATAATAATAACAATAATGGGGAATGAATTAATTTGGCTTCGGAAAAATAGCCAAATGAATTGCTCCTGTGGGAATAATTAGAAGATTGAAAACGTTCAGAAATTAAATGAAAATTTTTCAAATGTTGGCATAGGAAAAAGATGCTTAGACTAGAATATCATGAAACTTATTAGAACGTCCACTGTGGAGTGTAAGTGAGTTTATAAAACCAAAAGAAATTTCAATATGGTAATATAGAAAGATACAAGATCCATTTTGTGGCAAAAGAATTAGTTAAAGGGTGATATTAATTATTTAAAAAAAAATGAAAAACTCTCTAATTTTTTTTTTTACAAATTTTCTCCAATTTTAAGATATATTCTTTCTAAAGAACCATAGCACTAGTTGATATTAAAATGAAATTCCTAATATGGTACCTTATAGAGAATGTACACAGAGAAAAACCTAAAGGTTTTTTACTAGATAAAGGAGATCATTTGGTCTGCAAAATTTAAAATATGGATTGAAATAAGTTTCTTGACAATATTACCTACAATGATCTAGAGTTGTTGCATAAGATAAAATAGTTTTGGGTTTAGTCACCAAAACTCAACCCAAGCCAACCCTAGCCTATCGAGGTCATGCCTACGCCCAACACTGTCAGACTCATGCCAACCCATTCCATCCCTAATTGACCATGATTAGGCTAAGTTAGGACGAGTTGGCCCTCTTTGACCCTATTTTTGCCAGGGTCAAACTAACCCTGATTGACATTGTTTTTGCCATTATTATCCTATGCATTAAAAAAAACCAACTTTAGATGTTCAAGACATGTGACCATGAGAAGCAATGACCAAAATTGCATTATTATAAATAAAAAGATAGGATGATAACCCTAAATTATATTATATAAATCATGATTAAAATTAGGGTCGGGTCAGGCGGGCCTAGGCCTCAACCTAATCTCAGCCCAATTCTGACCCAGGGTCAATCTTTTTCAACCCTAACCCGCCTTAACCTAATCTCCTCCCTATTGGTGATCTGATGCCCATTCACTGTGGCCTCAGGAAAACTCAATCATTCATTTGATTTGTGCAAATAAAGTTTGAAATGACAATCAACTATATAAACAGAAGACAATAAAATTTGGACCCATAATTGATCACGAGGAATAATTTTTTAAAGTTAATACTTGTCGCACAAATTTTCATTCTAAAAAAGATAATTCATTTTAATATATGAAAAAATTGACTTACATTGAACATGTACCGCCATGATTCGTGAGTTAGAATTTTTATTATAAATATAAAACCATCCATATAAAGATTGAACCCAGATGATACAGTATTGTTAGATCAAACACCAAGAAACATGAAAAATAAAGAGATAATAGATCCGCACGACACAAAGATTTAACGATGTTCACACATCAGGGTGGTGTGCTATATCCTCGGACGAAGAAGAAGATGTTTCACTATGCAAAAGAGAGATTACACCCAAGCAGCGACAAGAAAACTAGCCCTAAAACCCTAGTTCGAAAAACCCTCAAAATACAATGACTTTCTCAACAAGCAACAGTACATTATATACACTCCAAGTCCCGGGTCGATCCATCAGGTCGCTGTCGATCCAGTTGAATAGTACCACGGGGGCTATGCCCCCGCACCCCCATACGAGATCAGTGATGGGCTCCGGGCTTGGGCCTATCGGCCCAACCCCTTTGCTTCCATCACATATCTCAAAAAAATTTCCATTCAGGTCGCCACCAAATATATGTCGGATCGGGTCAATCTTCAAAACAGGTCAAAAATTCGAGACAAACTTAACAAGTATAACAATACATCAAGTTTACAACTTAAGACAATTACGTGGCATATGACAATAAAGGTCAAATGGAAGAATGTTAGCAGATGTGTCCCATTTGCCACATCATTAGGACAATTGCAATGTTGTTCAATGGATAGGGGTTATAAACATCCTTTCCTAATTTGATGGGAGGTGGCCGGGTATATATGGTTATGGTAGTGGCAAAAAGGTCCTTTGCTTGATAGTGTAAGGAACAACTAGGGTCATTGAAACAGGGTCAGTTTTTTTTAAAAACCTCAGTCCAACCTTGAATCCTCTTAGCTCAACCCAACCTCAACCAAATCCTGAGGTTGGGCTCTAATAAATCTCAGTTCAGGCCTGCCCTGTGAGATGAAAACTCAACTCAAACCTTTTTCGGACTCGAGTGGGCTCAGGTACAGAAGGCCAAACTTGCACCTCTGGTCCATGGATTTAGTTCTTGGTAATGGTACCGGTATTAATGTCTATTGATACCAATCCGATCTAGATTAGTATAGGAGAGGATTGATGGGTATCGATCACTTTTTCCGTTTTGCTTTTCAGAAAAAGTATGTGGTTTTTCTTTTTTTATTATTATTTTTTTAACACCCTTAAAATATTATACGATTCAAATCAGTCCAAAATTAAGGATCGGTCTCAATTAATACTGATATGATACGGCCGATACGACTGATACAATACCAATACTTAAAACCATGCCCCTAACAGCAATAGATTCCATGTGACTTTCGTACGAGAGAAAGCAAAGAAGACAAAACCCTATCACACAAGGAATCCATTAGAGATGAACATTATTCGATTCCCTTGAGTGGTTGCAGGCGAACCAGACCTCTTAGAGAGAAGGCGACAAGACGTTGGATAAAGCAAGGGAAGGATGCGATTCTAGGAGGATTGGTAATTCTCCTCCTTATTCTCCACCCCCACTTTCCTATACAAGTGAGGATAGAAAAGAATTTTATGTAATAATATTTGATGAAACCATGGTTCTAGCAATTGGTATTGGTTTGTGTCGATTTTTAGTCAATATGATATCAATCTATCAATATATTTTTTATTTTTTTTTATTAACCAAAGTGTCAAGGTCAGCTTACGCGCGCCTCGAATTTTAGTCAATATGATTCAATCTACCGATATGAATCAATGGTAAAAATGTAAATAAAAAATCTGTTTTTATTAAAACCCAAGGGTATTCAGACTGATATGATTCAATCTAGATCAATATTGTATCTATATCGGCTGAGATAATATCATATCTGATACCGATCACTAAATTCATGAATGACATACCTGTAAACTATGGGGTAGGAAAATAAAGAATTATTTATTTGATAATTGTTTGACCATGTAATGTTACATATTTGATAGCTGGCAAGAAGGTTGTGGGAACTTGTCATTTGCGTGGGTGGATGGGTGAATGGGTGCAGGAGTAAGTGGCCATTAACCCTATTATAATCTTTTAGGTTGGCCAATGGCACGTAGTAGGATAGAAAAAATGTTTTTTGTGCCCGTAGAGGTGTCACTTTTGGACCAGAACCAATTGAACTGAACCAAAATTGACTGAAAATAATCAGAACATGGGCTT
>NC_056565.1:35657281-35725008 GCF_013358625.1 Macadamia integrifolia | reverse complement strand
TTATTAAAAAAAAGAAAGAAAAAGGGAACATGGGCTATGAATTTCATAGATTTTATGTAATGAGATTAGGGTATCACTTCACTATATAGGATGGAACCCTTCTTCAGTTAGAAATAGAAACAGAGGTTTCTCCCATGTCATGTACAAATTCTCATAAAAAAGATAACTATATTTCTATGAAGAATTCCTACATAAGAATAAAGATCATTAAAGCATAATAATAAACAAGGTAAAGGTTGGGCACGTTAGCGTTGTGTCAACACTCTGTCTGCCTCTCACCTAATTCTCATGGAAAAGTCTTTTTGTCCCTCAGCTTTAAGAAAACTAGCGGTGTGCCCAACCTTCTCCCAAAAAAACGAGTGACCTTTTTAACGTTAGAGCTGACCAATTATTGCTTTCAATTACTGAAATACCAAATCTACAATGTCAACACCTTCTCTTTTAAGTTCTTGTACTTAATAGTTATATGTGCCCACATTCTTCCTTCTATATACATACAATTTTATTCCTAGACAGTGACTCACTAGCCCGGAAGGCTCTATGCATGTAGTATACAACAATCTGGCCAAAATCATTATTAAAAACTTATATTTCACCTTCATATGCTCCACACTTGCTAATCAATAGGCATCTTCTCACCAGAAAAAAAAAAAAAAGGGGGGGGGGGGTGTGGGGTTGGTAGGGGATTAATGAAGCATGGCCAAACCCCACCTTAGCATGGAACCCTCTCAATCCTATATCTATAACTTCCAACGGCAATTTAGTTAGGTCTCAAACTTAGTAGGTATGTTCTTCACATCACTATACAACCATGGTTAAAATTTTAACCAAATTGACATCTCTACTTTTGCTTCAAGAAGTTTGATTTTTGTTTTCTTTTTATAAAGCCAAAGGACGTGATTTGAGTACCAATAATTTGAAGAAAAAAAAAACCTTTGGCCATACAAATGAGCCGAAGGAATTTGCATCCATCCATCTATTCATTTATCAAATTTGAGTCAGATTACCAAATTTTTATGAGGTAGAAAAGTATAGAGTGGTAGAAAAGGTCCTCAGCAAGGATGAGCCTCGTAGATATATTAACATAATTATAGATTGGGAGAAAGAACCCTATCAATCTGGTGTAAGCAACACCAGCACGCGGGACAAATGGGAGGGCACGCAAGAGCATTTTTAAGCACGAGGTGGGGGGGAGGCAGTGCAATCTTTTTGTGTCCACCTATGTCTAGGTGTAGACAATACCAGACTGGAGTCCGGATCCTCTCCAACACGCCCAACACCCCAACACACATCAGATGGCTGGAAAGACCTAGGCATGCACCCTAGTCCACCCAGCCATCCAATGAGCATTGGGCGTTGGAGACGATCCTAATGTCATCAGACTTGCATGGTTTTTCTCCCTAATTGATTATATTGGCAAGATTCAATGCTGGGGATGAGTAAGACCCTTCCAGCTATACTGGCATTCGTGAGCTCTTGGATTTCACATAGACATAGAAAGGACAGGGAGTTTCTTGTGATCTGGATTATGGGATTCACCCCTACCATCTGACCTGGTCCCCCCCCCCCCCCCTCCGCTCCACTTCCCTACTTGATTGTCCTCCAACTAAGTATTCTTTATTTCTTTCAGAGTAGTATGGGTTGTGCATTTTATCCAGTTTTTGGCCACCAAAAATTTTCAGTTTAAGGTATCCAGTTATTATTCTATTCAAGCTATTTAAAGTTTAAACTGAGATGTTGGAAATTTTTAAAATAAGTTCCAAACGAAATTTTTAAAAGGGTAATTTACAGTGCCACCCCCAAGAGAATGTTACTATTAAAGAGACACCCCCTACATAACACCAAATTATGCTCGTACCCCTTACCATCAGTCTCTGTTAAGTGAAGATTTAACTTGACATTTTTATCCTTTTGTCTAAAACACATAAAGTCAATCCCATTTTACTTCAACTCTTCTCCACCCCTTCACCTTCATCGGCTCTCTTCTTGGATAGGCGAAGATTGTTGCAGATGGAGAAGTGTTCATTCAAGAAGTTAAGGTACCTCGATCTTTCCAATGCATTATTTGATGGTATAATTCCTCCTGCCAAATTTCGGTCATAGAGATCCATGGGCTCGAGGGCATCGTCCTGCACGTCCTCTGTCCAATGTCCAGGGTTTATGACGTGGTCATAGATGATGGACAGGAACCTATAGAACCAAAATGCCTTTTTTTTGTGTTGTATGAACCTCGGTTGAGAAGCCGGCCTTGTAGACGAGACGCTGCATTTGATTGCTAGGGTTTGAGCCTTGGAGTTCCTAGTATAAGACATCAATCCGGCCTTGGGGATAGACCTCCCATTAAAATCTGAACCAGACAGCCTAAACCATATGGAATTTTTCTGGTCAATGTGAGATTTTCAGTCCCACTGAGCATTGAAGATAACATGACGCGATCGAAAGAAGTAAACCCACAAAAACTAAGCTGAGAATTTCGCAAGACCGACAATATTCGCCCTCCCCCGAGTGACTAAGGATTGAAGAATCACTTCCTCTCCCACAGTTAAGGGTGTCAACCTGTAACGAAAACAAAAAACCGAAACCAATACCATACCAAATTACCGGTAGTGAACCATATTGAATTAATTTGTACGGTATTGGTATGAGGTTCTTGTACCAAGTCACTATTAGGTACAGTATCAGTATGGGATATGACTTAAAAAACACATTATATCTATCAATACCATACCAACTACCGATACCATACCGAATACTGGTATCGAATGCCGAACCGAACAAATTTGGTATGGTATAGGTATGAGGTTATTGTATCAAATCAAATTCGATACAGTATCAGTATAGAGTATATATGACTTGTGCCGTATCGACATCGTACCGATTACCGATACCATACCATACCGTATTGACACCCTTACCCACAGTGATGTCATCCACAATTGCAGATGGGTCTTGGCTATTCTGGACTTCTGTGAGAAATATGAAGAGAGAAAAGAGAGAGAAGAGACATAACTCAAAGAATTTGAGAAATGCACAATGGATGCCACCGTGTTGTGCCAGTGCCATAGCCACATCCCATATGGACACTGATGTGTGAACAAAATTTTAAGAACACAGAATCAAGAATTATTGGAATTTCTACAGGGATTATAAACGGAGAAAAAAGAAAAGCTACTTCGAGGGAGCTACCTCCTGAGAACAGAATTGAATTATTCGATCCCTTTCCCCTCTCTCTCTTTTGCTTATATCTACAAACTTGTAACAAACTAACTGTTTCACAACAACACTAATTATTTGTCTAACTCTCCTAACATAATCAATTACAAATCTGTTACATAATCTCCCAAGGCTTCTGGTCTCTTCTTGAGTCTTCTACTCCTATGCACAGTTACTTCTTCTGGAAAATTATTTTCCACATCAGCTGAATCGTTGACACTAGTCCCACTTGCATTTTGAGTCATAACAGTTATTCTCTTCCGAAAGAACCTTGTCCTCAAGGTGCAGCTAGGGAAATGATCGTCGCAGTGACGAAACATCTTCCCACGAAGCCTCTTCTAATGGCAAGTCATCCCACTGTACTAAAGCCTGAGCCACCCATTGGTTCTGTCTTTTGACATGTCTATAGTCAATGACAGCAATAGGAATGAAAATAGTAGCACCATCATCAGCCCTCAATGGCAAAGGAATTGTCTGTGTCAAAGGAGTGCCTACACACTTCTTTAGGACTGAGATGTGAAAGACTAGGTGAATGCAAGCCGTAGGTGGAAGATCCAATTTATATGCTATAGGGTCAATTCGTTCCAGCACTTGGAAGGGACCAAAGAACCATCGCCCCAACTTTGGATGAGCCCGTAATGACACAGACAATTGACGATATGGCTGTAATTTGACAAACACCCATTCTCCAATGTCAAAGACCTTGTCCACCTAGTGTTTGTCCGCCTGTGTCTTCATTCGTGATCTTGCTTGGATAAGCTTATTCTTCAATTGCAATAGAATGTCATCCCAAGACCGTAATTCATGGTCTATAGCAGCATTGGAAGAAGACCCGTGAATGTAGAGCAAAATAGTTAGAGGAGGTCTACCATACAAAGCCTACAATGGAGACATGCCTACAATGGTGTGAAATGAAGTGTTGTACCAGTATTCTGCCTTGATAGATACCTGACCCATCTCTTGGGTTCATCAAGTACAAAACTTTGCAAATACATTTCTAAACAATGATTAAGGACCTCAAACTGGCCATCCGTTTGCGGATGATAGGCACTGCTCATTGCAAGTGTAGTGCCTTGGAGGCAAAACATTTCCTTCCAAAATTTACTAAGAAAGAGGGGGTCTGATGAGCACATTTATGTGTGAAATCTAGGATAGTAAATCATGCATTTTACATATTTAGAATAGAGCTACCTTGGGTTTTACTCTCTTTTTGCAAGTTTTATACTTTTAATGCCTTAAGGACTATCGGACGCTACATCTCCAATTTTACAGTAAAGATGTCTAATTTCTTTCCATAGTTGCGAAAAGGACGAAATTCTGAGCAAGATGGACGTGTTCAATTAAAAGTACACATTCGTTTGGTCAACTGTACAAGTGATTATTATTTTCAGGCAAGAAAAAGAATAATGGATCAGAACTGAACCGAGATGCAGAACCAGCCCGTCTGCAGTGTCCCAAGGGTATAAGGAATATTTCAAATGCCAACAAGGATCAATGAACCACATCCTTAAGTGATTGAAGATTCGTTTTTGGTAACAACAACTACCTAGCGTAGTTGGTGAGTTGTGGTATGCAGAATCTTTTTCTTATTAGGAGGTCTCAAGGGGGGTTTCTTGTGCAAGAAGAGAGAGAAAAATAGAAAAAATAGGGAAAAAAAGGCAAGAAAATCGTGGGAGATCTCTCCACACGTTTTCTCTCTTCTCTCTCCTCCACCTCACCACAAAATCGTCCAAGGGGATCCACCCTTGGACGTCCTTCTCTCTCTCCTATTCCCTATAAAAGGGAGTCCACAAAACTCTAAAAAATTGTCCCTCTCTTCCTCTCTAATTCATTCTTCTTCTAGGGTTTTTTTTGCTCTATCTCTTTCTTTATCTCTAGTTCTAGGTTTATGCTTTAAATACTTTTGTAAGTTCTTTTATTCAATTAATGCAAGCACTTTTATTTTTGATTCAGTCTTTTATTTTTATTATTTAAGTAATTGAAGTTGTAATTTTCAAGTTTTAGTTCTAGGCTTAGTTCTAGGTGACAAGAACAAGCTATGAAGCATGTCTGTCAAGTTCAATTTTTTTTTCTTCGGATTTTTTTTCTCTAGTACTAGAAATTTCAGATTTGGTTTATTCTAAATCTGGTTTTTAGTACTGGTAGTATCTCAAATCGATCAAGTTTTCAGTTCAAGGGGTGAAGTTCATGTAAGTAGACTCCCTCAGTAGTCTTCTCTCCCCCCTCTCATTCCCTCTTCTGACTACCCTTTCTTTCTTTAATTTCAGTCGTTACATTATTGCTATCCCTTTCCCCCAAGGTTCATGGCTAGTGTATGTGTTGGTTTTGCCCCTCCTAGCCATAGAACCATCAATTCATTGTTTTTATTTTAATTGTCTCCCTTTCCCTAAAGCCAAGTAGAGTAACCCTTGTAAGAGTGATTCTCTGGTCAAGTAGGGAAGCTCATATTATGATGCATCCCTCGGGCTAAGTAGAGAAACCTACTTGTGAGTCTCTCTCTAGCTTTATCCCCTTTCTTTTACTTTATTTTTATTTCAGAATTTTTTTCCTTTATTTATTTATTTATTTTTAATTACGTGGGTTGTTTATTTTTCAGTTATTTATTTATTTAATTTTAATTGCGTGGCTTGCGTCTTTAAATTCTTAGATGACGAATGGTTAGGACGTTATTTTAGATACATATGTTTAGGACGGTAATTAGAATTAGATCACAACCATTAATCGGTTCACTTTCGCATTATTAAAAGAAATAAAAAATAAAGTGGCTGCTCTCCCTGTGTTCGACCCGTAGCTACACTGATCCGTACGCTTGCGGTTACATTTTAAATCTCAAACAAGTTTTTGGCGCCGTTGCCGGGGAGATAGTTCCATGTTATTTTTCACTTTCTTTTGGTAAATTGGAGTGCTTTGTTTGCTTTGTTTTATATTTTTCCTTTTCTTTTATTGAATTCCTGAGAAGAACAACTTGCAATAATAGTTGTATCAGTGGAGGTCGTCATGCCTCACAGTATGATAAAGACAGGTTTCGCCCTGTAGCAGTACCTCAGGAATTGACCTGAGCAACCCCGGATCCCTGCCGGTAAGCTCCCAAAAAGCCAAAAAAAAAATCAAAAAAATCAAAAAAATCAAAAAATCATTAAAAAAAAAAAGTTTTGCTATCCATTCTTTTGTGCTTGTCTTACTTTAGTTGTGGGTAGTTTTCTGTTGCATGAGTGTTAGGTGGGTACGTAATACTAAGAATCGATTAGAAAGAAGAGATCCAACAAGTAGTGACCCTATACGTTTGCTCTCTTTAAAAGCCTTCAATATGGGAGACCAACAGCAAAACCCTTCACCTAAATCTCTGAAAGATAGGTTCTACCCTGCTAGAACAGTCCAACCTTCCTGCATAGTTCTACCACAAGCCCAGGGCAATAATTTTGAACTTAAATCTCAATACATCACTATGTTGCCCCACTCTCATGGGTTGACCTCTGAGGATGCATACCTATTTCTAAGGAAATTTGAAGAGGTATGTATTCTAATTAAGATCCAACAGTTTTCTGATGATGCTGTTAAGCTTAGGTTTATCACTTTTGCATTGAAAGACCAAGTTAAGAAGTGGTTGTATGGGTTACCCATAAATTCCATAACCTCATGGGAACAGTTCACAGTTGTCTTCCTTAAGAAGTTTTTCCCAACTCACAAGATCAATAAGCTTAGAAGTGATATCCTTCAGTTTAGGCAAAAGCCTAGTGAGTCATTTTCCAAACTTATAGAGAGATTCAAGGATCTACTCCAAGAATGCCCTCACCATGGCCTAGACCTATGGTATTTATATCAAATAATTTATGAGGGTATTGATTACCCAACTCAAATGATAGAGTCTATGTGCCCTGAGAGATTCACATCATTTACAGATGAAGGAAAGGCATGAGAATTCTTACTTGACTTAGCTGATAATACTCGTGAGTGGGAATCAACCCAAGAGAGTGAAAGAACCATAGGAGAAAAATGATATTTTGTGGATGGGATAGTAGCCAAGGAAGCCCATTTGGATAGCCTAATCAAGAGAATTGAGGCTATTGTTTCTAGAGAGCCATCATCAGTCAATTTGGTTAAGATTTGTGCTTGGTACCAGTCTCCTGGACATCTCCTAAAAGAATGCCCCAACACCTCTGGGGGCACTTCTAATGATAGTGTTAATGCATTATACCAGAATAATCCATATAGTAATACCTACAATCCAGGATGGAGAAATCACCCAAATTTCTCTTGGAATCAAGGCAACCAAGCAGGGCATTCTAATTTCCATAATCAATGTCAACCTGGACTCCAAAGGCCTCCCTTTGCACAACAATCTTTTTCTCAAAATACTTTTCCTAGGTCAAATGTAGAACCTCAGGCTAGTTTTCCTAGGGCCCCTCTCCTATCATCTTATCAGCAACCCCTTGGGTTTACTAATACTGCAAAGGCAAGTAGAATAAGTGACTTGAAAAAAAATATGACCCTCCTCATTACAAGTCATCAAAATCTTACGAGAGAATTCACTCAAATTGTCTCAATTATGCGTGAGAGGGAGAAAGAAACTTTACCCAGTCAACCAGAGCCTAACCCTAGGCATCATCAGCCTGTTAGTTCACAAACATCAACTAATGTACCACTGAATATAGTACAAGGTCAACCCAACAAGGGCCCTTTAACCAATGTAATATTGTTTATGCACTTAGGAGTGGTAGAGAGTACCAACAGAGCGTTCCTAAATCTTCTTCATCTATTACTCATGTTAACTCTCCTTCAGTTGAGGATACAAGTGTGCCTCTTGTTTCAGATTCATCTGATGAATCTAAAGATTTTTTCTGAAACTAAAGATGATTTAGTTGAGGAAATCAAAAATGATTATTCTGAATATGGGTAAATCCCTAACAGTCCTTATGTTCATCCTGTCCCATTTCTTAATCGCTTGGTAAACAAAAGGAAGACTGTGTCCATGGATAAAATTTTAGAAATCTTCAAAAAGGTAGAAGTGAACATTCCTCTTTTGGATGCCATATCCCAGATCCCTACCTATGCAAAGGTACTGAAAGATTTGTGTACTCATAAACGTATCACTAGTGTGCCCAAAAAGGCGTTCTTGACAGGTAACATTAGTTCCATAATTACTCAGTCTATAGCAGCCAAGTATAAGGATCTAGGGAACCCTACCATATCTTGTGTCATAGGCAATACCTACATTGAGCATGCCTTACTTGACCTTGGCGTAAGTGTGAATCTTTTACCTTACCATGTGTACAAGCAACTTGAATTGGGAGAATTGAAAGCCACTGGAACTACTCTTTAGTTGGCAGATAGGTCTGTTAAAATTCCTAAAGGGATGGTTAAGGATGTTTTACTAAAGGTGGGAGAATTTATTTTCCCTGTTGATTTCATTATGTTAGATACCAAGCCCTTCTCAACCAAGGATGAGATCCCAATAATTCTAGGAAGACCATTCTTGGCTATTAGTAATACATTAATCAATTGCCGGAATGGTTTCCTAAGATTATCTTTTGGTAACCAAACTGTTGAGTTTAACATGTTTAGGATAGGCAAGCAACCACATATGGAAGAAGAGATTAATATGATTGAGGATTTTCTGGATTTTTCTGATGATTTAATTACCAACTTTGATATTAATTTTGATTCAGAATTCCAAGAGTGTATGGATGAGTTGGATGATGATAGTGAAATTTTTTTTTCTGAAGTCTTGAGTCTTCACACACCTGTGGAGCCCTTAGGACCACTTTCCAATTCCATTCCCAAACCTTCCATAGTTGAGCCCCCTAAGCTAGATCTTAAGGAGTTGCCATCTAATTTGAGGTATGCTTTCTTAGGGCATAACTAGACTCTTCCTGTAATAATTTCTTCAAATTTGACTTCTAGTCAGGAAGAGGAGTTACTTAAAGTGTTAAAAGATAATAAGGAAGCCCTAGATTGGACCATGGCTGATATCAAGGGTATAAGCCCTTCTATTGTGCAACATCATATACATCTTATGGAGGATTCCAAACCATCCACGGAACCCCAAAGAAGAGCAACTCAGTGATAATGGAAACTATTAAGAAAGAGATCCTAAAGTGCTTGGATCATGGAATAATTTATCCTATTTCTGACAGCCAATGGGTAAGCCCAGTTCACGTAGTGCCTAAGAAGTCTGGTGTGACTGTAGTTTTCAATGCCAATAATGAACTAATTCCAACCCGTGTCCAATCTGGGTGGAGAGTGTGCATAGACTACAGGAAACTTAATGTGGCAACCTGGAAGGACCACTTCCCATTGCCATTCATTGACCAAATGTTAGAGAGGTTAGCTGGACATGAATACTATTGTTTTCTTGATGAATATTCTGGCTATAACCAGATCCCAATTGCTTTAGAGGACCAACATAAGACCACTTTTACATGCTCATATGGAACATTTGCTTACAGGCGTATGCCTTTTGGGCTTTGTAATGCCCCTGCTACGTTCCAACGATGCATGATGAGCATATTTTCTGACATGGTCAAAAAATTCTTAGAAGTATTTATGGATGACTTTTCAATTCATGAAAATTCCTATTCTGAATGTCTTCATCATCTTTCTCTAGTTTTGAAAAAGTGCATATCTAAGAATTTGATTTTGAATTGGGAGAAATGTCATTTCATGGTTAAATCTGGTATTGTTTTAGGCCATGTAATATCCAAGGAGGGAATTAAGGTAGATAGAGCCAAAGTGTATTTAATTGATAATTTACCACCTCCTCAATCTGTTAAGGATGCCCGGTCTTTTCTAGGGCATGCGGGCTTCTACAGAAGGTTTATTAAGAACTTTAGTCAGTTAGCCCGACCTCTCACTTCATTACTTACCAAAGATTAAACTTTTGAGTTTTCTAAAGAGTGCCTAGAATCCTTCAAACAACTTAAGAAGGAGTTGACCAATGCACCCATTGTTCAACCACCTATTTGGACTAAACCTTTTGAACTGATGTGTGACGCTTCAGATTTTACCATAGGAGCGGTTTTGGGTCAAAGGATTAATAAGTTGCCCACTGTCATTTATTATGCTAGTGGGACCTTAAATGATGCACAACTCAATTATACAACCACTGAAAAAGAATTTTTAGCGATTGTGTTTGCATTAGAAAAGTTTCGGTCTTACTTAGTTGGTTCACATGTGGTGGTGTATACTGATCATTCTGCTCTCAGATACTTAGTTTAGAAGAAGGATGCCAAAGCCCGTCTCATTAGGTGGGTTTTACTTTTGCAAGAGTTTGATTTAGAAATTAGGGATAAAAAAGGAGTTGAAAACCTAGTTGCAGACCATTTATCCCGGCTTCCCAATTCCTTGACTGTCGATTCTCCAGTCAACGAGAACTTTCCAAATGAATAGTTATTTATAATGTCCAGTGAACCATGGTTTGCTGACATTGTCAACTTCTTAGTTTCATATGTGACTCCGGATCACTGGTCCACCCAAGATAAGTATAGATTCCATTCCCAAGTTAAGCACTTTTTCTGGGATGATCCTTATTTATTTAAGATATGTCCGGATCAGATTATCTGATGATGTGTTCCTGATTATGAGCAACATTTTGTTATTTCTTTTTGTCATGATCATGCATGTGATGGACACTTTGGACCTAAGAAAACTGCTGCAAAGATTCTTCAATGCGGATTTTATTGGCTCACTCTTTTTAGAGATGCTTTTGATTTTTGCAAGGCTTGTCCTGCCTGTCAGTCTTTTGGCCGTATCAATAAAAGGAACATGATGCCCCTCAACCCTATTTTGGTAGTTGAGATCTTTGATGTTTGGGGCATCGATTTTATGGGATCATTCCCTAATTCCTTTGAGAATTTGTATATACTTTTGGCCGTTGATTATGTTTCTAAATGGATAGAGGCCATACCTTATAAAACTAATGACCACAAAGTGGTGGTCCAGTTTCTCAAAGAGAACATTTTTTCCCGCTTTGATGAACCACATACAATAATTAGTGATAGGGGTACTCATTTTTGTAATCAGCCTTTTGAGGCCCTAATGAAAAAGTATGGGATCATCCATAAGTTATCTATCCCTTATCACCTTGAAACTAGTGGCCAAGTGGAGGTGTCTAATAGGCAGATCAAACAAATCTTGGAGAAAACTGTTAATCCCAACTGTAAGGATTGGTCCCTTAGGCTCATTGATGCCTTGTGGGCCCATTGGACTGCATTTAAGACCGATCTTGGTCAGTCTCCCTACCGTTTGGTGTATAAAAAAGCTTGTCACTTACCAGTTAAGTTGGAGCATAAGGCCTTTTGGGCTATCAAGTAGCTCAACTTTGATTTGCCTGATGCGGGAATTCATCGCAGGTTCCAACTGTCTGAGTTGAGGAACTTAGAAATGAAGCCTATGAAAGTTCTAGGATTTACAAGGAAAAGACCAAAGCTTTCCATGATAAACACATTCTGCGTAAATCTTTTACAATTGGTGATAAGGTCTTATTGTACAACTCTCGATTGCATCTTTTTCCTGGTAAGCTTAGATCCCGATGGGATGGTCCATTTATTGTCCATAATGTATATCCCCATGGGATTGTGGAGATTTTGAATCTAGAAACAGGGGTAATTTCGAAGGTTAATGGTCAGCGTTTAAAGCCATTCATTTGAGTTTCCTAATACTGGTAGTGAAGAGGTCATGGATCTCCATGAACCTCTTTACACTGATGACTAACTTTTAATCAAGTATGACCCCCTTGCATTGTCTTTGTTTTTAATTCTTTCCATGCATTGAGGACATTACATGACTTAAGTGTGGGGGAGGGAAACCAGTTTCTGTTTTTTTTTTCCACTTTGTTTTATTTGTTTTTTATTTTTTATTTTTTTATTTTTTAGCTTGCTAAAGGATGAAGTCCTACTTTGGCTTTTGGCTAATGATCATACCATTCGGTTGCTTGATGTATGAAAATAAAAGTTTTGACTAAGGTACCCATTTTGAACGTATAAAAACCCTGTTGAGAAGATAGAAACAAACCTGTGTCTTGAGATGGGACTTTCTTTTGAAAAATAAGAGACCCCTGTTTTATGGTGTTGGACCATATGTAAGTCTGTGGGTTCCTTGTACTTTTGATTTAGAGTTGAGACCTTCTTTTTAATTTGGCATAGGTTGACAATGCACAATTTTAAATGAAATGTGAAATGTGGTATAAAGAAGAATAAGAGTTGATTCCCTTGAAACTAGACAGGGCATTGCGCCTCAAGAAGTGTGGTGTCTTAATCGAAATTCCTTGGGAGGAAACTTCTGAAGGAAATCTAGCATCACTATCTTTGTGGGCATATGCAAAAAGCGAAGCTACATAGTAACTTGGGTGTCGGGTGTTTGCTCCACCATGTCATTCAGGCCAAAAGTAGTGGAGTAGAATAGAGTTTAAGCGAAAAAAAAAGAAGAAAAAAATGTGCAAATGTCATTAATGCTTAGGAATATTTTTTGGTAAAAAACACTCCACTGCCTTAGTCATTGGTTCCCTATTTCTTCACAAGTGGTTTTGCCTTAAGATAAGGATGTTTTGGAAGAGACGAGGTGAGTTCCAAATTAAGAAATATTCTAGTGCCTGGAATTGATCAAGGGTAATAAAAGTTCAAGTGTGGGGGTCCCTTGTAAGAAAAATTATCTTTGCTCTAGATCGGTATGAGCCTTTCCTTTAGCCAAGGTTGGGATTTATTTATTCTGAATTTTGGGTGTATATTCACTGCAAACACCCATGAGACACAACTCGTCCACTAGGGTAACTTAGGGGTTTAAAGGCTTATTGCACATGCTAAGTGCAACCGTGATTCCTACGAAAGTGAGTTATTTTTTTTTTTATTCTTTTTCTTTTTGTTTTGCTTGAGGACTAGCAAAGTTTAAGTGTGGGGGAATTCTGATGAGCACATTTATGTGTGAAATCTAGGATAGTAAATCATGCATTTTACATATTTAGAATGGAGCTACCTTGGGTTTTACTCTCTTTTTGCAGGTTTTAAACTTTCAATGCCTTAAGGACTATTGGGCGCTATATCTTTAATTTTACACGTAAAGAGTTCCTATTTCTTTTTATGATTGTGAAGAAGATGAAATTCTGAGCAAGATGGACGTGTTCAATTAAAAGTACACATTCGTTTGGTCAACCGTACAAGTGATTATTATTTTCGGGCAAGAAAAAGAATAATGGATCAGAACTGAACCGAGATGTAGAACCAGCCCGTCTGCAATTGTCCCAAGGATATAAGGAATATTTCAAATGCCAACAAGAATCAATGGACTACATTCTTAAGTGATTGAAGATTCGTTTTTGATAACAACAACTACCTAGCGTAGTTGGTGAGTTGTGGTGTGCAAAATCTCTTCCTTATTAGGAGGTCTCAAGTTCAAACCTCTTAGCTGCTATTTTGTTGAGGTTTTTTTTAGAATATTTTCTCTCTCCTACTCATTACTCAAAGGAAATCGGCCAAGGGGGGTTTCTTGTGCAAGAAGAGAGAGAAAAATAAAAAAAATAGGGAAAAAAATGCAAGAAAATCGTGGGAGATCTCTCCATGCGTTTTCTCGCTTCTCTCTCCTCCACCTCACCACAAAATCGTCCAAGGGGATCCACCCTTGGACATCCTTCTCTCTCTCCTATTCCCTATAAAAGGGAGTCCACAAAACTCTAAAAAATTGTCCCTCTCTTCCTCTCTAATTCATTCTTCTTATAGGGTTTTTTTTGCTTTATCTCTTTCTCTATCTCTAGTTCTAGGTTTATGCTTTAAATACTTCTGTAAGTTCTTTTATTCAATTAATGCAAGCACTTTTATTTTTTATTTAGTCTTTTATTTTTATTATTTAGGTAATTGAAGTTGTAATTTTCAAGTTTTAGTTCTAGGCTTAGTTCTAAGTGGCAAGAACAAGCTATGAAGCATGTCTTACAAGTTCAATTTTTTTTTCTTCAGATTTGTTTTCTCTAGTACTAGAAATTTCAGATTTTGTTTATTCTAAATCTGGTTTTTAGTACTGGTAGTATCTCAAATCGATCAAGTTTTCAGTTCAACGGTTGAAGTTCATGTAAGTAGACTCCCTCAGTAGTCTTCTCTCCCCCCTCTCATTCCCTCTTCTGACTACCCTTTCTTTCTTTAATTTCAGTCGTTACATTATTGCTATCCCTTTCCCCCAAGGTTCATGGCTAGTGTATGTGTTGGCTTTGCCCCTCCTAGCCATAGAACCATCAATTTATTGCTTTTATTTTAATTGTCTCCCTTTCCCTAAAGCCAAGTAGAGTAACCCTTGTAAGAGTGATTCTCTGATCAAGTAGGGAAGCTCATATTATGATGCATCCCTCGGGCTAAGTAGAGAAACCTACTTGTGAGTCTCTCTCTAGCTTTATCCCCTTTCTTTTACTTTATTTTTATTTCAGCTTTTTTTCCTTTATTTTTTATTTTTAATTGCGTGGGTTGTTTATTTTCAGTTATTTATTTATTTAATTTTAATTGTGTGGCTTGTGTCTTTAAATTCTTAGATGACGAATGGTTAGGACGTTATTTTAGATACATATGTTTAGGACGGTAATTAGAATTAGATCACAACCATTAATTGGTTCACTTTCACATTATTAAAAGAAATAAAAAAAAATAAAGTGACTGTTCTCCCTGTGTTCGACCCGTAGCTACACGGATCCGTACACTTGCGGTTACATTTAAAATCTCAAACAGGGTCCCTATCACTCACTATAGTGCGTGGAAGGCCATGAAGTTTGGTGACTGTGGAAGTAAATACAACAGCTACCATATGACTAGTAAAATTACTTGGCAGAGCACAAAAATAAGCGTACTTGGTTAACCGATCAATGATAATCAAAATCACCGTTTTTCCCTCAAAATGTGGCAACCCCATGATAAAATCCATAGCAATATCTTCACACACCTATTCAAGAATGGGGGAGAGGCTATAGCAACCCAGCTGGAGAGGTATTTAATGACTTGATTTGCTAGCAAATTTGACACTGGGCAACGAAGCGCTTGACTTCTGCATGAATTCCTTGCTAAAAGAAATTAGCAGCCAATCTTGTATAGGTTTTAAGGAAACCAGCATGCCCCCTATCGGAGATGAATGAAACTCATGAAGGAAAATGTCTTTGAGTGTAGAATCAACTGCAATCACTAAACATTGTTGAAAATACAAAAGGCCCTCTTTAAGAATGTACCCTACATATGAAGAAGGGTCAGTAGCCAAACCATTGCATATTACCTATAATGTTGGATTAGAAATAACCTCCAAACGTAACTGACCTAAAAAAATCAAATGATGGGGCTGACAAGGACAGAATACCAAAGAACTACAATGGTGTACGCAATAGCGCATCTGTTGCAACGTTATCCTTCCCAGGTTTGTATAAAATTTCAAAAACAAAACCCAATAATTTGGAGAGACATTGATGCTGTTCCGATGTTTGAATAGTTTGATCAGTCAATCCCTTTAAGCTCTTTTGGTATGTTCGAATGAAATACTTACTACCAAGCAAATACTGTCTCCATTTCGACACTGCCTCTGTGATAGCATACATTTCTCGACCATAAGTAGAAGTCGATTGCATCTTAAGAGAGAGTTTCTTGCTAAAATAAGCTACTTGGTAGCCTCCCTGAGACAACACAGCACCCACGCCATACCCAGAAGCATCTGTTTCCAAAATAAATGGAAGAGAAAAATTCGGTAGTGTCAATACTGGAGCTATTGTCATAGCATGTTTCAAATCCTCAAGAGCTTTCTAGGCTGAAGTAGTCCATTGGAAGGTACCTCGCTTAAGTAAATCTATTAGAAGGGCAACAATGTTGGCATAATCACGAATAAAGTGCCTGTAATAACCTGTAAGCCCAAAAAAACCTCGTAAATCCTTGACCGAACCAGGTACATGCCATTGCAACATAGCTGTTACTTTGGATTCATCCATTGCGACACCTTGAGCAGAGACAATGTGGCCTAAATATTCAACCGTCTGCTGTCCAAAAGAGCAATTGGAACGTTTTGCATAAAGAACATGGGACTGCAAAGTCTGTAGAACCTCTTTCAAATGAAACAGATGAGTACTCCAAGAGCTACTATAAACAAGTATATCATAAAAATAAATAAATAAAAAAAAAAACAACAACAACAACAACACAAATTTTCTCAAAAATGGACAAAAAATGGCATTCATTGTGGCCTGAAAAGTAGAAGGGGCATTTGTAAGGCCGAATGGCATGACGAGAAACTCAAAGTGGCCATCATGGGTGTGGAAGGCAGATTTGTGTACATACTCCGGTCGCAAACGAATTTGATGATAACTGGAATGGAGATCAAGTTTGGAGAAAAACTGAGCACCATGTAAATCATCCAAGAGTACATCCACTGTTGGAATAGGAAAACAATCTCGTATGGTAACAACATTAAGTGCTCGATAGTCCACACAAAATCTCCATGTCTCATGTTTTTTTTTTAACAAGGAGGATCGGAGAGGAGAAAGGACTTGAACTTGGCCTAATAATGCCGGTCTATAACATTTTTACAACCAATTTCTCAATTTCAGGTTTTTGGAAATGTGGGTAACGATACGGTTTTACATTTACCAGCTAGGTATTGGGTTGGAGATGGATGGCGTGGTCTAGGCTTCGAGACGGTTGTAAGCTGTGAAGGGTAGAAAAAACAGAATCAAAGGAACAAAGAAGGTCCTGCAGCTCAACAATTTCACAAAGAGAGGGTGGTGTTACTACTGGCTGAATTTCTAAATGAAATAAAGCAGCAACACAACCTGTGTCGGTCATATGACGTAAGCAATTGTAGCACAACTAAGAAGATAAATGTGGAGAATCACCTGCCAAAAGCACTTTTGTATCCCCGACCATGAATTCTAAAGTCATCTTATTATAATCAAATACCACCGGACCCAACTGAGCTAGCCATTGAACCCCTAACACCAAATCAGCACAAAAAAGAGGAAGAACAAACAAATCAATACTGAAGGTATGGTCGAGGATTGTAACCAGTAAATTTGTGACAACATCTTCACTTGAGAGGCGATCTCCATTGCCGACTAGGACTATAAGCTTGGGTGAAGCTTCGACAACCAAATTGAGATGTTTTGCGACACGGCTTTGTAAGAAATCGTGGGTACTACCCCCATCAATTAAAATTTGAATGGAAAATCTCACAACATACCCTGTTAGCCGAAGAGTTGACGACGATGATTGCCCAGCCATAGCATGAAAAGAAATCTCAAATTGAGGGCAAGAATGCTCTGCAACAGGTATAGCACTTTCTGTTGAAGTCTCACCACCCAAATTTTCAACTAGAGATGCATCTTCATTCAGTTCTAACAAGAAGAACTGCTGAGACTTGCACCGATGATCGGGTGCAAATTTCTCATCACAATTGTAACAAAGACCCTTGTCACGACAAACTTGCATTTCTGTGGGCAACAAGCATTTAGTTGGAATTCGTGATGAAGGAGGATTGGCCACAAGATTAGAGGGATTCACAGGTGTGGGCACTAGAGCGCCTCTGTTTGGCACAGTTATGAGGAATGACCGTCTGGAATCAAGAATTTTACCTTGTTGTAAAAGCGCCAACCCAACTGCCTAAAACATAGATGTTGGACGAAACACCTGCACTTCACTTTGTATATCAGAATGTAGCCCTGGAATGAAGCAACTAACAAGAAAGGAAGGTGAAAGATCCACTGTTCAATTAGCCAAAGTTTCAAATTGAGACTGATACTCGGTAAACCAACGACCCCTGAACCAATTTGGCGAGAGAGCCTTGATGATCTTCGAATTTAGAAGGACCAAAATGGATTTCCAATGCCTTGGTGAATACTGGCCATGTAATGAATTGACCATTACAATGCATCCACTGAAACCACTATAATGCCTTGTCGTCATGTGAAAAGAGGAAATCAAAAGTCGCTGGTTGCCGCTGGTGTTGTGGTAATCAAAGAAATGTTCAGCTTTGAAGATCCATCCCAATGGATCAACTCCATCAAATCGAGGAAAATTTAAACGTATGGGCTGCGACTGCATCGGAAAGGCAGGTTGAGAAGGTAAACCAGAAGACTGATGATCTGCGGAGTGGCCGACAGAGAAATCCTTTGGTTGGGACAAAGAGGATAGACAAAGGGCCTATTCCAACCTCCCGTCCATTGCCGTGAGACGAAGAATCAATTCTGACAGGGATCGTTGCTGGTCAGCCAAGATAGATTGAAAAGAATCCAACCGATCTCCTTAAGCCGCTGAAGAATCGCTGAGAAGCTTAATGGTTTCATCAATTTGTTTGAAACATGTCCCCTCTGCTATGGCGGAAGGACAATGAAAGCACCAATGATGTGTGAACAGAATTTTAAGAACGCTGAACTAAGAATTATTGGAATTTCTACAGAAATTAAAAACGGAGAAAAAAGAAAAGCTACTTCAAGGGAGCTACCTCCTGAGAACAAAACTGAATTATTCGATCCCTTTTCCCCTCTCACTTTCTTTTGCTTATATCTACAAACTTGTAACAAACTAACTATTTCACAGCAACACTAATTATTTGTCTAACTCTCATAACAAAATCAATTACAAATATGTTACATAATCTCCCAAGACTTCTGGTCTCTTCTTGAGTCTTCTACTCCTACGCACGGTTACTTCTTCTGGAGAATTCTTTGCCACATCAGCTGAATCGTTGACACTAGTCCCACTTGCATTTTGAGTCATAACAGACACTGAGAAGGAAAGAGGTAGAAAACCTTAGCAATGCAGCAGATGATTATTTCTTTGAATCAACTGGCCAATATCGTTGAAAAACAAGGGTTGGTTCTTTGATTTGGGTATGAACTAAAATGGTAAGTGCATACTTGGTAGCTTACTTATTATGAGGGTATTTTTGGTATTTAAAAAAAATAACTCAACTGATGTCATCAATTAAGATATATTCCTTAACGGAGATTGACGATAAGGGGTATGAGCATAATTTGGTATTATGCAAGGGTGTCTATCTAATAGTGGCATTTTCTAGGGGGTGGCGTTGTAAATTACCCTTTCCAAAATAGATTAAGAATCAGGGGTTGCCCGATCCAAAAAGGTCATTTTATGTGGGCTAAGCTGAATTATAACATTGAAGAAGGTTGCTTCAAGCTTCAGCCATAAGATGGGTGAAAGAAAAGGCTTGCATGTGCAAGATTTTTTTTTTTTTTTGGGGGGGTGGGGGTGAGTGGGGTGAGAACTATGCAGACCTTACCCTGAGAATGTCAAGAGGCTGTATCAACCACTAGACCAACAAGTTGTATAACCAGCTCATACCCTTACTAAAATATGGTAATCATTCAAATAGAAGCATTGTTACTTTCCTTTTTTAAATTTTAATAACCAGATTTGAAATGTTTCGTGTCATACAATCATGTAAGATAATGATCACAAAAATTTTCCATTTAAGTTTGATTTGATTTCACTTCCTTCTCTTTATATCCCTTCCAGATTTGATTTCGCTTCCCTTCTCTTTACATCCCTTCCAACCAGAGAAACCTAAGGATAGGAATAGGGTGGGTTCAACCAGAGCCTAGTCTAATCCTAATAGTAGGACCTTTGTTTGGAACTGCACTGTAAAATGAGTGAGTCCAATGATTTATATACAAAATGGGAACACTTATAACAACATTGCTAGCTGGGTGTATCAGCAGCAACACCACCATTCCTCTACTCATGAGACAGAGCTCCTATTGAGTCCCTGGAGAGGACAGGTGAGACAGCACAGGGAGGGAGTCCACAGTCTTCCAGCAGGCTATAACCCTCTCTCTCTCTCTCTCTGCCTTTTTTTCAGCAGTTCTAGAGTAGCCCCAAGCTTCATGCATGAGAAAAATCTGTTGCTATTAGGAATATCTGTTTCACCATCTTAAATACTTCTATTTCCAAGTATTACAGATTAATGCCTTAATTGTACTGACTTTTCAACCACACAATCACTACTACTCGAGAGCAGTTGATTACAAGAACTATACATCAGCACTAAAGTTTCTGCTGAATCTGTTTCCACAATTGAGAAGGCTCATTGTTTCCATTCACAAGAGCTTTCACAGCCAAATTGCAGCTCAATTTTCATTTTTAAGGAACTGGTAATTACAGGATAAAGTGGGGCTGCATATTCGGTGAAATGAGCGCACAGAGAGCACAAGCAGGCAGAGATAGCAAACTACAAATGCATCAAGAATCAAGACAGCTAAAAGAGATAAGTAGTACCAAGTAAACATACTATTCACATTATATAAATATATGGTGGCAATTAACAGACTATACTGAAGCCAAAAGACGGGCATGGGGATCTACAACACATCAGCATCTTGGAATCTTAAACACTTTGATGTGTTAATGAATTCCACAGAGAACAAAAAAAAGAACATTTGCCACCAACTTCTGCACTTGATGAATTCAGAAAATCATACAGAAAACCTCTACAACCTCAAGAAACAAAATGGAGATACAAAAAGGGTGGGGGGAGAGACGGGGGCCACAGAGTCACCAAGAAAAGACAAAGCAAGAAAAACTTATCTACTCAGCCTTTGGTTCTCATGATTGTAATACTTCCTTTTCCTCCTTCAGTGCGGATTTTGGTTTTAACAACCACAGGTTTCCCAGAAAAAGCTGAAGTGGGATAAGAAGCAGAGGCGTCATCATCACTTTGCTTTGACTTTGAAGGGGGTGGAGTTCGAATCCGCTGGTTTATGTCCTTCAGAGTAACATTTCCATGGACACTACAGGGCTTGATGAGCGCAAAGGGATATGCAACAGCAGAAGACATCTTTGTGGGAGTTTGAATGAAAGACTTCCTACCTAAATACGTAGCACAAGTAGTTCCATTATGTGGTAAGTTTGGATTTTAAACAGAACAAGCTACAACTTGAAAATAAGGAAGAGACAAATACCTTTGAAAACACATTTAGGAGTTGAGGTTGAACATCCTTGCACCACATTAACTTCCACCTCAGGTGGGAAATTGCAGAACTCTATGGGAAGGAGAAAAGCAGTCCAATGTTGAAAAAATTAATTGTGATACAAATTTGATGATAGGAAGTGCATGATCAAATAAAAGTACACTGAATGAAAGTGCTTCCATGAAGGTGCTGTCATAGTGAGGAACCCCTTTGCAACTATCAGATGTGAGAAAGAGGAAACACATGCTAACACAAGCTCAGGTTGGGTATTAGATGGGTTCAAGTCCAAAATTTCAAATGGCATCTTGCATGGGAACGAGTTCGTCAATCAAATTTGCAAACAGAATATAGATTATGCACCTGAAATGTCAATTTGCTCGTCAGAAGCCCCAGACACATTCCTGTAGCCCATGCATCAAAAACAATTATTTTGAAGGTGGATAATGACTAATTGAATGTCTTTAGTTGAAAGAAGCATACACATCATCCGAGCTAAAATGCATCTCAGTGTCATTGAAGCAATTGACAAGCCATCCCTCAGAAGACTGACCCAGACTTCTGTTACCAACGGCAAACCTATCATCTAACATACACAACATAATTAGAATAGAATGTATTGAATAGTCTTGATCAATTCTGATTGGAGACAAAATGAGTTTTGGAAAGAAGAAAACCTGTTAGTTCTGAAGCCCAATCTGATGTGTTAGCTAAAGCTGCTCCAACTTGATCATCCCTGTCCTGAAAACAAAATGCAATGCATAAATTTCACAACTTGACAAGTAAACACCAGAACATTCCCATCACCCAAACACGCTTACACTACATTCAGGGATAAACATCAATCTAACACATAAATTTTTGCTGCTTGGAAAACATATTAAAACATCTATGATTGAGTGTAACCGGATAACACATCAAGACTGCTATGGTTAAGAAAAATCAAAACAAAATCAATGACGGAACATCTCAAATCCACACACAAAATGAGCCTTAATAGAATGGAAGGTCTTAGCCAACCTTTGATTTTACAAATGCAGATGAAATCTGGTCATTGTAATAACAGTGATCCATGGTACTTGTGTTGAATTGTAACATTCGTCTCCTCTTTAAATGCGATGAAGACTCCATATGCTCTTCCGGTTCCTGGATCATATTTTCTGAAACCCACCCCTTCAAATTAAAAAAGGGTATGGAATGCAATACCACTTACATACAAAAGCAAAGAAATAGAGGAAAACAGAACATACTCCCACTGTCAGTAACATGGTATGCTAAATCCCCGCAAGCTTTAATTGGAGTTGTTTCATCAAACATGTAGGAGAGACTTTCTTCATTCTGGTTTACTTCATCCCACAGAGTATTAGAGATTTCTGTTCCAACCAAAAGGGACCACTCAACATAAGATAGTTTCTTCCATATGTCCTACACTATTGAGAAAGATAGTTTCTTCCATATGTCCTATACTATTGAGAAAGAACTACAGCAAGGACTTACCAAAATGGGAATCCTTTTGGAAATGGTATTCATCACCTGGCCATTCCCATGGTTCACTAAAAACAATTTTGCAGAAGTAAAATCATAAAATTGGATCAGAAGTCACAAAATGTTTAGATGTGGAAAGGTATAAAACATCACAAGTGCACAAAGAGTCAATCATTCAACTGGAAGTTCCATCCAATGTGAAAGAAAAACCAAATGTAATTGGATTATTTTAGGTTCAAAGCTAGGTGAAATACTGCATTTTGTAACAGCAGGACGGTCATTCAGAGAAAAAGCAAAACAAATAAAGCACAGAAACTGAAGAAATATACATATTAGAAATGACATGATAGTAGCCATATGAATTTTTTTTTTTTTTTTTGGGTGTGATGAGAAAAAGCAGTTTTAGTAGATCTATCTTTCTACAACCGAATAGAACATAGAATTTCTACAAAGATACTGAACCCACATCAATCATCAAATGCAGGACAGAAGACCGCATCTAGAGTTTGGATCAGAAATTATACAATACCCAGAAGGAACAGAATCTACCCAAACCATTTCACCAGAAACTCATAAGTGTACAAGTGCTCACTTCAAAGTAATATATGGCAACTGAAAATGAAAATGTTGGACTCGGAACGGAAAGAGTCCAACAGCCCATGAATAGAATCAGAAGCCTAGAAAAGTATATCCGTTCCCCCATCAAAAATTTTGCAGAAATCAAACGAACCCTTCTCCCGCAACGATCACTCCATCACACCTAACTCCACATCTCCAATCCAAATCGAAAAACTAGATAAACCCATTACCAAAACCGGAAAATAAAAAGACCCATAATCCCATAATAAAAGAAATTGATTTGGTACTACTCACTTATTATTGTTGAAATCCATGTATTGAGCTCTCCCTGCTGACTGATGGCAACGATGTGAAGATAGAGAGAACCCAAGTCAAACCTCGCTGAGAACCATCTAAAACACTAAAACTAGCCGTTATATTGAGAATTTAGCATATAAAAATCTCTGTGTAGCTTGAGAAATGTGCAGTCCGCCGAATGTGTTTCTTCTCTGGTTTTTCTTTTCTTTTCTTTTCTTTTTCTCTGCTACTTACTCTCCTCAACCTTCATGGAAATATGGGTAACCATTGAGGAGAGAGGAGAGAGGAGAGAGAAAGAGCCCCATAGTCTGTTACTCCGTTACCTGTGGGGATCATTTAGTAATATATGATTAGTTTCTGATTTAGTGTTTCTCATTTCGCAACTTTTATTGAAGTCTTTTCTGGAGTCCTACACACTCGTTTCACACAGCTGCCACTCACATTCAGGTCCTTAACATGTCAATATTACAATATTGCCACCATCATAAGCTCTCCTATGCTTCTACTCTCCTACAAAACTGGCAAAGTTAATATTTTGATGTTGGGTGTCAATCCGTCGGTTTGGATCGGTTTTAGTTTGATTTTATCGATTTTGATGTAAGAATGGGTGAAATTGAAACATACCCAATAAGGATGCATCAGTTTTGATTTTGGTTTTCTTATTGATTTCTCTTGTCTATCTACCATGTAAAAATATATATAAAGTTATGAAAAAAATTTATATCTATTTTATGAATTTTGTGTTGGTATAAATTTTTTTATCAGACCATATTGGTTTCGATCTCACAAAATCTCAACCGAAAATATGATTCATTAAGCTCATATCAGTTTTGGTTTGATTCAATTTTGATTGATCCCATGGCTCATGATACAATTTTTTCCCTTTCTTAGGTGTAAGACTCACATTGGGCTAAACAAAGGACCCACGAAAGGTCAGCAAAGTTCACTGAGCGATATTTATTATTGACTACAAATCTACAATTACATGTATATTTCAAGAAAGTGTAGCTTGAAGGGTCGAACCAGCGATCTTCTCTAGACTTATGCTAGAGCCTAATTGTTTAGCCCCCCGTCACAGTGCTAGAAGCTCATCCCCTTGTTTTTCTCCATAGATTGGAGGATTAATTATCAAAACACTTAACTGCACTGTAATTTTAATAAACCATGAATTAGATGTCTTTTTCAATAAATTGAATTGGTTTGATAAATCAATAAATTATTGGAAGGTTAACCCTTTTTGACAAATTCAATGCAATTATTCAACTAATTTAGTCAAATAATGTTCATCTTTGACACAAAAAAAATTCCTTGAATAGGGTGTCTATCAAGAGACTGGCACAGACAAGATCAAGGGTTTAAATCTTGATCATGTGGATGTGCATTGTTAGACCCCAGAGGGATCCATGGACATTCAAGATTTAAAACTACGGACAAGATAGATCCAGGTTCAAGCGATCTGTATATAAACATGGGCATTTTGGTCCTTGTGAAATACCAATTTCTAGAAAGATGCCGTTGGGTATAAGCGTAATTCTTTATATAGATTTTTAAGCACTAAAGATGAATAAACTAGGGAGAAACTGAGAAAGGACAATGACCTTTCTTGCTAAATCAAGGATTTAAGAATTCATAGACAGAAGATACTGTATATAAACAAGGAGAGAAAGAACGCTAGATTTGGGAATGGCAAGGGAGGGATCCAGTGGGGCCCGCATTCCAAAGCAGGTAAAAACGTGCTGCCGCTTTTGATGAAAGAGCGTACCGGTTGGGGAGGGGGTGGGGAGAGAGAGTCATACCATACCCACGTTACTTATAACTTGCTCCATCTCTTCTGCACCCTTCACTTTTGGTTCTTTTTTCTTCTCGTTTTCATTTCTGAAAAACAGAGCACCGATTTATCGCCTCTCCCCATTTCATCCCATTATCATCTCGTTTACCGAGAACTTTGAATGTTACAAGAAGATGGACCAAAGTGATTAAGGGAGGCTCTCCCTACCCCTAGATACATGGGTTCCGACCATGAGAGTTAGGGTGGTCATTTTTCATTCTTGTGTTTGTGGCTCAAAGATTGCATTACCTCATGCTAAAGATATTCACACACACTCTTTCATTAATTGTGGTGCTGATGTATACCACTAAAGATGTTCACACATAATCTTTCATTAGTTGTGGCGCTGATATATGCACGTATTATCAGTTAACATTTTATCATCCTAAAAGTAATTCTAGTTAGGGCAAGAAAATGTTGCCTCTTATACGATCATTATATCAATGTGTAGATCAATAAAAGATCGTGCAAAATCATCATCAGTGCATGAAATAATAATAACACTAATGCAATCTTTTCATACCCGACTATACCTAGAGGTGGACACTCAAAGGAGATATCTTTCCTTTTCCCTTCCTGTAGTCAGTGTCCAATACTCTGATGGACATTTACATAAAAATATATTTAATAAAATATAATAAAATAAAAGGCCGTGTTTGATGGATGGTTGTATGTGGTCTATCGATCCAATTGTTTGGTAGACCAGAGGGATTAGGTGGGTAAATGAGGAAGGCCAGAGACTTTTGCTGGCCCAGCCTATTTTTTATTTCAGTTCAAAGCCTATGCCTCTCTTCTCTGACAAGGGTGTTCCTTGATCCAACATCGAAGCTTTTTCACTTTGGCTTATGATAAGATCAAGTATCCTTTAAATCTTTTTAAAAATTGGATGACTGTGACTTGGAGCAAATTCGATTTGACCCATTTTCACTATTAAGTGTGTATATATATATATATATATATATATTTTTTTTTTGTTTTAACTCAACCGATCGAGGGTCCATAATGCCATTAGGTCGGTGCCAGGCAGCCGGGGGAGGGGGGAGGGGGGAGGGGGGAGAGGGTGAGTATGGGGTGGGTTAAGAGTGTTACGCAGTTCAGTTATGAAGTAAATGATTCAATTTGATTTGAAATCAAGTAAAATCAAAATCGAATTATTTAGGCTCTCTTTAATATGATTTTTATTTGTATTTGTTAACTATTTTTTTAAAATTATTTGTGATAATAAATTAAGGATCACAAATAATATTCGTTTGATTACTATTTATAAAATAGATTATATGATGAAAAAATAAGTTTCAGTTTTCATCTTAAGCTTTTAACTTCCAGCGAAAGAGATGATATGATTCGGGCTAAACGTGTCGGTTTGAGTTGGACTTGTAAACGGGTCGGGCCGATCGAGAGACCCTTCGGACTTACCACTTGCACTGTGTACTATATATTTATAAACGGGTCAAGCTTAGGTCCGATGCATTTATAATCAGGTCTGTCTAGATCGAGTAATAAGTTTGTTCGGTCGATCGGTGCGAGCATAGAATTGACACTCCTAGTAGATTAGTACCAAAATACCTGACCAAGCAATCAAATTCGACAACATGATTCGACAAGGCGTGCCTAAGCCACCTGAGGAAACTCAATTGTTCACAATTAAGAAATTATTAAAGATATATAAATTCAGTTTTTAAGTTGTTGTTCTCCTAGTTTAGCCCCATCAATGCCTCGCATCCAGTTTGTGTATTACTCATGTCATTATCACATTCCTTTATTTTCTTTTTCTTTTCTCTTCTTTCCACTTTTAGTGTCGTCAAGTATCAATTGAGAGATATCGTAGAGAGATCACTTTTTGACAAACCACTGCAAGACAAAATTGAAAGGAAAGAAAAGGAAAGGGTCCATAGCTATGATTTCATAGAGGGTATCTAATTCTTCTTACCTTTGTTGTGAAAGAGATGGAGAGAGAAGTGACAACTTTGGTGATTTTAAGTAAGTTTAGCAAGTTTGGTAATGAATGTCATTATCATTCTAATTTTTATTTTAGTAAATTAATGAAACTTTTTTTTTTCGACAGTGAAAGAACCATATCGGGGCTAGATGATAGTTCATTAGGGGGAGTCCACATCCTCTGTAGTAAACGGTAAGATGCAATAAGCATCAGACAGCTGAGAGCATATGAGCATGTATACTAAAGAGCTCCCAACAACCTGATGTTCACTGCATCCTTTCCCAAATCAAATAAGCAATGTGAGCAGCGACTAGTTATGGACTTTTCTCGCTTTCTATCTCCCCGGTTGTCATGTCACATTATCGGATGACCTATAGCCTTTTCGCGCATCCATTTTCTTGCTTGGAAGCAACCAACATCATCAATTAGCTCTGAAGGAGTTCGTAGTGCCATTTACATAAAGAGATTGAATTATGTCGCTTGGCAGGCAACGACTATAGACGATTCTCACACCACTAGGGATCACTGGCATGGGCCACACTTATTACTAACTAACCTATTACTATATTCCACGAAAATTGGAGAGGGGGAGAGTTAAGAAGGATCAAATCAACTATCTTCCCTAGACTTATGCTAGAGATCTACTACTTAGCTCTCTGCCACCAAACCATAAACTCATCTCTTTAGTAAAGAATCATCATTTGCACTTGTTTAGCCAAATCAAGTGCCTTTTTTATTGTTATTATAATTTTATTATATTTATACCAACAAAAGTAAGCGAACCATTTACCCAAAAAATAGTGAACAAATCCTTTTCGAATTTTCGATTTATATATAGTGTACAAAAATATGTTAAAAGATATATATATATATATATATATATAATCATATAATAGCAAAACATAAAGAACCTTCCAAAGAGAATTAACTATTTGTACAACATGAAGATTATCCAAAAAGAGAAACAAATTCCCTTTTAGAAATAGATTATGTGACCTAAAAGTCAATGATTTATGACATTGCATTTTAAAAGTGGACACTTTAAAACACTAGTTCATAAATCATTTTTTTTTTTAAAAGACAAAATTACTTCATTGTAAGAATTAAAGAGGAGAATGCCTCTTGTCATGGTAATACTTGAAATGCTTCTCATCATGTCTCCTAATTTTCACGATTGTGGATTGATGATTTGGTTATCTACCTCTTGGATAGATGAAGGATCACCATTGGTAGGTCACTTACAATTGGTACTATTTTAATCATATGACGTACTATATATATATAACACTTTTATTATTAATACCATGGCATCATCATCATTATTATTATTTGGCTTCTCAATTATATTGTGATTTTTGAATGATGATTTGGATGCAAGAGTTATCCAACACAAGTTTTCGAACTGTGTTATTGGTTTCAATCCAACATATAATATCCTAAAAATTGCATGAAAAATAAGAGAACTTAGAAACGCAAGTGTAGTTTTTTTTTTTTTTTTTTTTGTTAACCAAGGTGTTCGGGCCAGCTTACGCACACCTCGACTAATCCTCGGAAAGACTAGTTCAATAACCCACCTCCATGATCTCCACTTAAATCGTAGATGCACAGATGGGGATTGAACCTGAGACCGTGCGCCTAATCCACATAATCCCCAGTTTGCCCTAACCATCTGGGCAACCCATGGGTGGGTACAGAATAAATTAAGGAAACACACACACATATTCACACAATTCGTATGACAGAGTTCGATCCCATAACCTCCTCCCCTGGGTGTCGGCTCCACAAGCTGAAGCTACCACCACTAAGGTATCCTAGTGTTCGTATAAAAACACCAAGGGCCCGTTTGATAACATTTCAAGAAATACGTTTCTGCTGTTTCTGTTTCCAGAAACAGTAGAAACGGAGCAAAAAGCGTTTGATAAAACTGTTTCATTTCACTTATTTTTAGAAATAGAAATAGAAATAGAAATTTTTACTTATTTATGGTTCAAGAAACGACCCAGGCGAAACAAGTTCAACTTGTTTCGCCGTTTCTGGAAATGACTTGTGGCAATTCTTTCACTAGTTACCATCGACTTCTAAAAACATGATTTATCAAATACCTTCAATTCCGTTTCTGTTTCTAGAAACTGAAATTTATGTTTCTGCCGTTTCTTGAAACAGAAACGGCAGAAACGTTATCAAACGGGCCCCAAGTGTAGTCACTCCTCCTGATAATATCTTTTCAATGCTAGGATTCGTTATAATTCTTATCTCAATTCATTGATCCTAAGCGAAATTAATCTTTTATAATTTTGTGATTTTTTATATCAAGATCATTTTTTGGTAACCATTGTTGGAATTATTTATGGAATTGACTGAGAATAGAATTAAACGCTTGGTATGAAATTAATCAAATCACTCCAATTCCTACACTCATGGTTGCCACTTACTGACGGTGCAGAGAATCTAAGGTCATGATTATCCAAGACAAAGTCATAGTTGCCCCTAGGAAAGAATCTCTATCCCCACACCATAGCGAAACTTGGCTCATGAAAGAATTCTTTGGCTTTTCTTTCAAAATTTAAAAGAATAAACTAATCCAATAAGATTAGGAAATAGGAAATTGAATGAGAAGCTTTGTTTTGTCACAAGAGCTATGGTTATTATATTTTACAGAGAATGATATCATAAAAAAGAAACAGACCAACGAGGTGCGGTAACATAATATCATATATTAAAAGGCAATGAAATTATTTTATATGAAAAAAAGAAATAGACAAAAGAAGTGCTAGTGTACCGTCAGTGCCTTTGAAAACGTTTCCATATATCTCTTAAATTAATACCCAAACTTGCCCATAAGGGGTTAAGAGAAAAGACCAGGCTGTGTTTGGTTGTCAATAGGAGAAAATAAAAGAAAAGAAAAAAGTACGATTTTTATACTTTTCTCTTTGGGTTAAGAATTTTTCTTTGCACTTGGTATGTCTTCACCTAAGAGAAGATTTTTCTTTTCAAATTCAAAATTCATCTTGAGAATTGAGAAATTTTCTTTTGCTCCCCTAAACTTTTTTTTGCCAAAAACACAAGAAAACATGAGAAAATATGAAAAAATAATAAGACAAAATATAAATAATTACACAATGATTTCCTATGTATTTATATTTCTCTTAAAATTCAAAAATTTTTGAATGTTTTTGTTTTCTTTTTTTTTCTTCTCTTGATAACCAAACTTACATATTTTTTTTATTTTTTCATCATTTCTTCTTCTTTTTTTTTCTAATTTTTTTTTTCTTTTCTTTTCTACTCTTGGCTACCAAACATAGCCTTAGTTAGGGGTGTCAATATCCAAACCGGACCGGACCGAACCGATTAAGCCCGATCCAAACCGAACCGGTGGCTTATTGGGCCGGTTTCGGTTTGTATATTAAATTGAATCCGGTCTCGGTTCGGTTCGGGTTAGCCCGTTGGGCCACCGAAAGCGCCGGAAATATTCACCGAAACCGGAACCGATCCAAACCGACCCGAGCCCACCGTTTAAACCCTAAATACAAAATTGCAAATTCGACATTTTAACCTCAAAACACTTCAACCTTTCAAAACCTGAAAACCCTAATTTTTCAAAGAGCGAGTGAGCAGCAGGCAGCCCAGGTTGGTGACGCCGTGACGCCGTGAGCGAGTGAGCAGCAGGCAGCAGCGGCCAACAGCCAGCGGACCAGCGGTTATGGCATGGGCCCTAGCGCCGGAGTTGGCGAACGTAATAGCGACGGCGGCAAGCGATGTGTACAGAGTACAGTTATGGCCTTATGGGGTGTTTGTGCTGGAGGTGGCGTGCGGCCGGAGACCCATTGAAAAGTCGTCTAATGACGAGCCGCTGCTGATCGATTGGCCGATTGGGTGAAACCGTGAAAGAGATTGATGATGACGCTGTTTGGGCGTCGTCTCCTTTGATGAAAACTCCTCCATTTTTTTTTCTTGGGATTTCTTCCTTCCTCTCTTTCCTCTACTTCAGTTCTGGACGTTCTTGACTCTTCAGATGAGTTCTCGTCTGCAACTCTGGGCTTTATTTTAATTTGGTGGTTGGGTTTCTGCGACAAATTGATTGTGTCACCTTCATAAATATTTAATTGAGCCAACTGCCGGTATCAAACCGAACCCAAACCGCATCGAAACCGACACCGGACCGAAACCGATAAATCCTTAATGGGTCGGTTTCGGTCAGGTCTAAAGTCACACCGAAACCGGTGGAACCGAACCGAAACCGCACCAAACCGGACCGTTGACACCCCTAGCCTTAGTCTTCCCAAAAAAAAAAAAAAAAAGACTAGTCTTCCCAACAGCTTAAAAAAGAAAAGACTAGTCTTCCCAACAGCTAAAATACAAATTCTGCCACCAAAAAGCCCCTTATGGGTCTAGCCCAAGCCCATTTACATTCATGATACCTAGAGCTTGGTAGGTATGCTGGTGAAGAGGCGCCAGTTTCAATTCAAAAAGTTTGTGGGTCCCATATTCAGATATGTTTCCACTTTGATTTGACATTCCAAACCGTTCAATGTGGATGACTTTTCTTACACGAAACGGACCTCAAGATGGTTGACAGATTGTCCACATATCTACCGACGAAATCTCCCATTAAAATTGTGGGTCCCACCACTCCAAGACCTTCTTCTCTTATAGACCTTAAGTTTGGTTTATAGTCAACGAAGTCGTAAAATCTCGTGAAAATATCGATATATTAGGGTGAGTCGATATTCTGTGTGTTTCTTTCTTTTTTTTTTCTGTTAGTTAACAATAATATACTTTGTTAGTGCTAATGACACATGTTTATTGCGATTTTCGGACCGTAAAACACCACGTGTTAAAAAGGGCGGGATTTCCAATTTGCTGGCCATCTAAATCCAAGCCTTTGTTAGAGGCGTGGCTTACAGGCTTGAATGCTTGACAATCGGCTTGTCAAAACCTAGCTCGAATTAAAATTAAATCAAATTGAAATTTATCTAAATTTATTGCATCATATTTAAGGTTGGGGTTTTATGAGGTCGAAATTAAAATTCGATTCCTGCTAAAAATCAAACCAAAATTGATACACTCATTTTCACACTGAAACTGATGAAAACAAAAACCAGTTCAAATCCACTGATTGATTCCTTTACTTGTCTTGTATAAAAAAAAAAAAAAAAAAAGATACCTTTACTTAGGGATGTCAATCGGTCTGGTCGGTCGGGCTTAATCAGGCTTGAAGACTTTCAAAGGCTACACCATGTCCGCCCATTTAACTAATCAAACTTAGTTATTGAGGGCATGGTACACTTTATATTCGGTCGGTCGGCCTCGGGCTATAATCGGGCTATCTTAATTGGGCTTTAGTCGGGCTTTAACCGGGCTACGAACATGTTTAATGTTAAACGGGCTTTAACCGATTTTTAAACGGGTCCTTTTTAACATGTGCTCTTATATTCTGACCCACTCATGTAAGCCCAAAAAAATGACAATAAATCAATAAATGATACCAAATATAACCATTATTTAAAATGTGAACATGTCTTTACTTTTTAGCTTTTATTCTTTAATTTGAAGGGTAAAATAGGTATTTTACAATCATTAAAGGGTCGGGCCAAGTCGGTGCACAATAGGCCGGTCTCGTTCGGACGTCATTCGGTCAGTCTCGGTCACGCGCCCGATGGTCCAAGTAGCAAATCCGAGACCGACCATTTATAAACGGCCCAGGCTCAAGCCCGACACGTTTAATAAACAGTTCGGGCCAGGCCGTTCTATAAACGATCGGTCCCGATCGATTTAGTCGGGTCGGGCCACGAATTTACACCCCTACCTTTACTTGTGAGCAAGAAGAAAAGAAAATGTGTTTCTGTAATGGTGATGCTCAATAACAGCTGCTTAGTGCAATTGATGAGCTGTAGTGTGCAAAAAACCCATGCTTACCAGGAGGTTTCAAGCTCGAGCCTCCTGGCTATTGCCTACTTTCTTCTTTACCTATAAAAAAAAATGGACATAAAGTAGAATTCCAACACAAATTTTACCAGCTCGTCATACGGTCCCTTCATTAGGGTGAGGTCCAATGAGAATGTACATAAGGGCATCAACACGATTGTCCTTTTTTCTTTCTAAGAGGGAAGGATGATAATTTATAGAGCCTTGCAACCAAGCAGCTTTATTTTTTACATTTCTATATTAACCTGTGAAGGATAGGCTGTTAATGGGCGAGGTTGCTTGAACTGCCTGCCACTCAGGCCCATACCTTATATGGGCCTCTCTTAGCGTCAACGCCAAATTTGCAGCACATGCTGATCTAGGGGTGTCAATTCCTAAACCGAACCGGTAAAACCGGCCGAATCGAACCGGTAAAACCGGCCGGACCGAACCGATAACAACCCGGACCGAACCGAACCGAACCGAAGCCTTATTGGTTCGGTTCGGTTTCGAGTATTGTAACCCCAAAACCAAACCGAACCACACCGAAAATCGGATGAACCCGAAACCAAACCGAAACCGGCTCAAAACCCGGACCGAAACCGAAACCAAACCGGTAAGAAACCGAAACACTCCAAAATTCATTAAAAAAATCAAAATTTGAATAGTTTTGTATACATTTGTATGGAAAATCGAATCCAAACTAGACCAAAAACCAAAACCAACCTGGTTACAAATCGATTTAAGAAACCGAAGTTCAACAATTCATCATTTGGTTGTTTCCTAATGGCTCCATACCGGTTTAAAAAACCGATCCAAACCGAAATGAGCCTAATAAATCCAAACCGGTACCAACCCGAACCCAAACCGCACCGAAGCCGACACCGGACCGAAACCGATAAATCCTTAATGGGTCGGTTTCGGTCACTTCCAAACTCACACCGAAACCGGTGGAACCGGACCGAAACCGCACCAACCCGGACCGTTGACACCCCTATGCTGATCTATTGGGCCATTTTATTAGTTGTTCTGTGAACCTTGCACCGTGCATGGTCCTGTCCCCCTCTCACAATAGGGGTGGAAATGGCCTAAATCCACCTATTTTGGCAAACCGTAACCCATCTTTCTTATGTGGTCATGCATGAAAACCTTTTACTATATCTATAGTAAGAATCAGAATAAGACTACCCAATAACACAACACTAGTAGCAATAGAAACAGCTTGAGAATTTACAAAAACAAACATAACATTAAGGCTGCGTTTGGTAACGATACTGTTCCAGAAACGACGTTTCATGTCAAAAATGGAAATTTCAGTTTCTATGTCAAAATGAAATTTCCTTTTTCACTTTTTGTTTAAAAAAAAAAAAAAAATGAAATGCACCATAAATGCACTAAACGCTTTATTCCCTTTTTTTAGAACATTACCAAACGCAGCCTAAGTCTACAACAAAATCCAAAAACGTTTTTTTAGAACGTTACCAAACATAGCCTAAGTCTACAACATAAATCAAAGAAGACCAAATAGATGAAGCGGCTATCCTTGCAAGAGCTGCATACAAAGGTCCATGCTATCCTGTCCAGACTTGTATCGGAGCTTCTTCCAAGATGGAAAGCAAATTAAGCTTGCAAGACACCTAGGGCCTTTTGATGCCAACATGTCCCTTGAAAACACCACAATTCAATGGAATTGGAAAATCCTTCTACCAATATGCAAAGCAAATTAAGCTTGCAAGACACCGAGGGCCTTTGATGCTAACATGTCCCTTGAAAACACTACAATTCAATGGAATTGAAAAATAAGGTTGCAGCCCAGATAGATGTGATAGAATCCCTTTTTTTTTTTTTTTTTAAGCGATGGGTCTTTGGGACGAAAATCTCATTGGTTCATACTGACCCCACAATCGCATGAATTAAATCATATCGGGATTAAATGAGAACCATTCAATTTTTACCGAAAGCAGTGAAGAGTATTAAATATCCCTGTGTGAGGGGGTCCAAAAAGTTAAGAGGAGTCAAACTTGGAACCACATACTTCTTGGGACGAAGGTCCCTTGCAATTCCGCTACCCCGTAGAGTTAATAATATAAAATACATGGTTATTGCTGAGATGGATATAATACGAATAATATTAGGCTTAGAAAAAAATATATGTTGGGTAAAGACTCAAAGTAATCAAGAACTGAGAAGGCACAAATGTCTGTAATTCTAATGGGCCGGTATCATAGATATATTTAGCAAAGAACATGCCAAATAGTTTCAGTGCCAAAGTTGCATGTCTTTTTTAAACTACAAACTTGATCCTTAGTAACAAGTCCATTATTCAAAAATTTCCGAAGGTATTTTTAATACCATAGGTGTAATGTTAGCTTCCAAATAAGGGTCAAAATCTTCTTTTTAGGATAAGAACACCTTGATATGTTAATTTTCTTTCATGTCACAATGACTTAGTTTGAAAATAAATAAATAAATAACCATTGAGATGTATGTGGAGTCATCAATCATATCACATGGATTACTACTTCCAAGTGACAAATAATGAAGTATTATACTTCATTAGGAATAATGAATGTCTATAGAAGGATGCCAATGCCTACGGAAGAATGCCAATGTAAGAAAGAATCTGTAAGATACATCAATGAGGGTCTACAAAGTAGTATCATCCATATGGAATGCACATGGGGTCCACATGTTCAGAAAAAGAGAAAGAATATTAATGTGCATCCACTGCTTATTATTTGAGAGGGTATATTATCACTTGCACATGGGTGGCGCATGTTTTGTTTTCCCACACACACACACATATATATATATATATATATATATATATATATTATAGTTATTAGGCATAAACAGTGAATCGATCCGTTAGAGAACTAAGTCCCTTACGGTTGCTTTAACTGGAGCAATCTAAATCATCCATTTTATGTCAATAGAAAAGAGTCTTTTAAGTGGATACAAGGTAACAAGTGGAGCTTTGAGGTTTTTGGAGATTTGCCAAAGTCTCAATATCCACAATTACCATGATTTTTCTAATTTCGATTTGTTTTAATTTAGAAAACAAAGATTGCCATCTTGGATGGGATGTAACTAGTTTATCTTAGATCTTTGACTCATCAGCATAAACTTGACATATTTTATTTGAAAATGGAATGAAGGGAAGGAAATGAAATTTCCACAAAAATAAAATGGAAAATTTTCTAATCCTTATAAAAAAAAAAAAAAAATGATTGTGTAACCAACCCAAAAGCTTTTTAAATGTATTGACAAAGTTTGGGGAAAATGAATCATATGCCATCCTTATTTAGATTCTAATATACCCCTCACATCATAAGTAATGGATCTCTCTCTCTCTCTCTCTCTCTCTCTCTCTCTCTCTCTCTCTCTCTCTCTCTCTCTCTCTCTCTCTCTCATGTAGATTCTAGATTCTCTATGGATGATATGATACATTTTTCCAGACCCTTATTGATGTAGCATATAGATTTCTTCTTATACTATACTCGTAGGAAACCCTCCCCGTCTTACTTCACTTTCAATCATCCTTTTTATTGAGTAGTATATAAAAATTCACTTAAAAATTAATTACTATATTTGGTATGGATTTTAAATTTCTTGCATAATCATTATTACTAAAGTGTTAATTTTTTATTTGGATGAAATTTTTCTTAACCTACATAGTAAAAGATAATTTTTTTGTCATCAATAATCATCATTATATGTGAATGTGTGTCAAGGAACAATGAAGGACCTTTTAGACCTTCAACATATAGGAGAAAATAATGATGGCCTTAAATTTGTGGGTGAAGGAAAGCTATCTTCATCGGAGTAATATTTTTTCTACTTCAAAGGTAGTGTTTTTGTGGGAAAAGATTCTCCGAATCATTGGAGTAGGATACACTAGTATTTTTGTGTATATCTCTCCACTCTTTGCATGAAATGACTTCACTATTTTCTTACGCACAATATTATGCCGCATCTCATTGATGCGCTCCCTTGCACCACTTGCGTAGAAAACCGTCTCTTAGGGCCCGTTTGATAACGTAACCAGAAACGTGTTTCTGTGTTTTCTTGTTCTCAGAAACAAAGAAACGGCATAAATACCATTTGGTAAAAGTGTTCTGTTCCACTTGCTTCTTGAAACATAAATTGAAATTTATAACAATTTATGCTTCAAGAAACATGAATGACGAAACAAGTTTTACTTGTTTCGCTCGTTTCTCGAAACAAAAATGCGGCACAAAAAATCGATATTGAAGACGGAGTTTGGCATCACTACCATCACCACCGTCTCCGACTAGCTCCGTCTACAGAGTTCCTCTCCATCTTGTCAGCCGTCGTCGATTTGGGTTTCTTAAACCCCATTTCGGGAACCGCCTCCGCCTCCGCCTCCATGCCTTTTAACAGTGGTGGTACTCTTCACCACGCTCTGCTTCGTGGGATTCTTATCCTTTTACATTCACTGTCTCTTCGAGAATAATCCCCCAAACGATCCCCGCAGCCGACGCCTCCGCCGCAGCACCAATATCGTTCTCCTGACTGCTGCAACTCTCTACCGAGGTCGCAATCCCCAACTGCGAGCCATCTCACCTCACCTATTGCACCCTTCACCACCATCGCCTCACCCGTCGCAAACCTTGATCTTTCAACATCGGCCTCACCGCAGCCCCATCGCCTCACCCATCAGAGATAGAGAGAGAAAGAGGACAAACTAGTTTAATGTAGAGGGGTTTCTCTGACTATTCTTTCCTCTAGCTTCCATCCACTTTTTCAGCTGAATCTAGAGAGCTTACATTGTAGGAAGAAGAAGAGGAAGAGGCGGGTTGGGTTCTTGGTGTGGGGCTGAGTTGTGTTGAAGGAAGAAGAACAAGCAGCAGCAGCAAAAAAGGAAGTGGCAGCAGGGGGTGGAGGTGGTGGTGCTGCAGGAAGAAGGAAAAGAGGAAGTGGCAGGTGGAGTTGCAGGAGGAAGAAAGAAGAAGAAGAAGGGGCAGGTGGGTTCGGGGGCAAGAGGAAGAAATGATTACCTTTTTGCTGGAAACGGATGTTTTAGATCCGATTAGAGAAAACTAAGACAAAATCGGAAAAAGTACAACCGATCGTTATCCACCGGAATGTAAATACAACACTGTAATCATCCAATCAAACGGAAACAAGGTTTATCAAACACCCAAAATTCTGTTTCTGTTTCCAGAAACGGAAATTTCTGTTTCTGTCGTTTCTTGAAACAGAAACAGCAGAAACGTTATCAAACGGGCCCCTAATTTTAAACAATGACCCTACCTAGAACTACTTAAAGAAGCAATATTTAATATCTAGTAGCTTTATACCCTGGAGTTGTTGGGTTCAGATCTTTTACATTAGCTTTTTTTTTTTGGTAAAGATCTTTTACATTAGTTTGTACTATCATATTTATGTTATTGTGAACATGTTATTGACAAAAATCTAAATATTATAGCACTTTACACTTAAATGGGTGAAATTAGGGTGTCAATTTTGAGCCTGCATCGGTAGGCCTAATCAAGCCTGACATGTTTACGGCCTGACTTAGATTGACCTTATTAATAAAGGAGGTGCATGCCGACACGTTTATATGTCCGACTTGAACCGACTCATTGTAGCCCGACCCCCTTTTATAGTACATAAAATTTCTATTTTGCCATTGCTAGTAAGAAACTATTTTATTTATTTATTGTTATTATTTTTTAATAGTAAGAAACTAATTATGCTTTCATACCCTTTGCTTTGTAATAGGATTTGATTTAGTTAAACTTTGTTTTGTAAGTTGTAATGGCCATAATCTTATTATTATTATTATTATTATTTTGTAAAAACAGCCATAATTATATCATTTCTCTTCTTTATTAAAGTTTGTGTCACATATTTGGGGGCCTTCAACCCACTTAAGAAAAGAATTTTGGGGTAAGCATATTTAAGGCCCATTTAGACTTAAATAGGTCCATAACCCGGTTAAGGCCTGTTTAAAGTAGCTTGATTAAAACCTGACACCGGCCAACCTGATTATAAACCGTACTATGCCCCCCCAAAACTAGGCCCATAACTTAAACGGACATTCACGATGCAAGACTTCCAAGTGATCAAGTTTGGCTAGGCCCGGCCTAACAGGTTGACACCCCTAGGTGAAATATGTGATTTTTCTATGAGTAGCCATTGAAAACTTTGAAATTTTTTTTATGTTTAAAGATTTGTTTTTAATGGCGGTAGTTTTGGATATTTATAAGTTAGGATCTATTTTTAATTTTTTACCCCTTTGGAGGTGGATGCCGTTCGTATGATCCCCCTCAGCACCAGCCCCCAAGGATGGCCAAGACAAAAAATTTGGCGTCCTTGCTCAGAGATATCTTATTTGTGAAGTTTGCTACAAAGCCTCTCCATCCTCAAGTTTGTGGAAAATCTTATGGTCCTTCTAAATGTCACCAAAGATCCAAAACTTTATTTAAAGCCTACTTGAACCAAAGTGGTACCCTTCCAAATCTCATGCACAAGAATGTGGAGACTTCAGATCTGTGTTCTTGTTGTGGGAATGAAAGAGAAAAATTGTTGAACATGCTCTTCTTTGATGCTCCCTTGCCCAATAGGCATGATTTGCCTCTTGTGTCTATGTCTCTATGTGGTCTCTTTCCTACCCAAGCTAGACATTGGCGGACTGGCTTGTAAGTCAGTGATATAAACAGATTGGATATGAATCAAATTTGGATCGGATGTGATCAGATCCAGATATTCTTTGCCCTTATTCAGATACCCCTAGATAGATACGGATACATATCAAATTTGGATTTTCAACTATCCATTTACTCTCTAACTAATGTAATCCGGACCTTCTTCCCCCCAGTGAATATAATTTGCTCTTAATCCATATTTTTATGTTATTTTGGCTCCTTTTCTCATTCTCTAGAACTTGTCTAAACTTCAAGAACCTTCAAAATCATTACTTGATTATCTAATCGGATCGAATAATTATTTTCTGGATAATTCAGATTTGTATTTGAATACCCTTTGACCAAATACGGATACCCCTAAACGGTTGCGAATGCAAATTTGAATTCTAATCTCGGGTATTCATTTACATCCATTGAGTTGTCCATTGGGGAAAGTGTCCTAGTTTAAGCAATAAAGAGCAAAAAGGCTCTTTTATAACTCATGCAATCATACTTTGAGAAATTTGGAAGCATAGGAACTCCACGGTTTTCAATTGAACCATCCCACATTTCACTTTAGTTACTATCCCCACTTCTCACAACAATATTGCAAATCCTCAATAGCTCTTAACTCCTTTACCAGGTTCCTTCCATATTTTCACCAATGCTTCCCTTTTCAGTAGGTCATGTGCTATGGGGTTCATATGCCATCCTTTCCCTAGCTTTACCGTTGTTAGGTGTGTTTAGTTCTCTTTGCTGCTTTCAGTGAAAGTTAAATGGTTCTCAATCAACCCCGGTATGACCCGATCCATACGATTGTGGGGTCAGTATGGGCTCGCGGGACTAGACAGGCTTAAGGCTTGGATACCCGTCGTTAGCAAAAGAAATGGAAGCTCTAGCTATCAAATTGGGACTAAAAATTGCAGCCTTCCGTTTGACACATATGGTGTTCGAGTCTCCCACCCTTTTTTTCTTGCAAGCTGCCCTTCCTTGAGTTGGGATGCCTTGTGACAACCTTTTGGGTTGTAATCCATATGAGATGTTTTACCAAAAAAAAAAACAAAAAATCATATGAGATGCATTACAGTTGGCTATATTACTGGTGGGCCTAGAAGACATGGATGGGCTTTTAGACATAGCAACTTTAAGGAATTCAACATGGACATTTTAAGCTAAAGATGCAACTTTTAGAGGGGTTCAATTTCTCCTATTAAAGATAAAGTCATTAAGTGCGGTCCAAATGAACCAAGCAATGAAAGATGCCAAACCCATTGCTTCCTTGTTACCGGTTCTATTACGCGTATTAATAGAGTTCCAACCTCATTTATCCAGCAATGAAACATAGGCTCTTCTCTTTGTGGGTCTGAGTATGTAAGTGAGCTTCCAAACCAAACAACACGGTCAAATGGGCAGCCGAGAAGAACATGGTCAATCGATTCTAAGGGGGCCTTGCATCGTTGACATGATGGATCAATTGAGATTTCACGGTGTGTAAGGGCTTCCAGAATCCAAACCTTGGGTGCAAACCTGCCATATGAAATTTCTGATTTTTATGAGGGTTTGACATGATCATATGCGCTCCCCGACGACATCAGAAACATGGCTCCAATGAGGTTGATTAGATGATGATGCTCTTGCAGGCATTCACTCCAGGGATTGATTTGATAACATTTGATAGGTTGATTTCATTGAAAAGAAATATCGTTCTTTACCTCACCCCACACCCAAGAATCATTTCTTGGAAAAAGACTAAGCTGGATTTTTAGAATTTTCTAAACATAGAGATGAAAAATTAAGATGATAATTTTTTGATACCACATCCTATTCTCGTGGTCTATCAACTCCGCTATCATGAAAAGATTATAGCCTTTGGTTTAGGAAATTGGATTTTTATAACCTATTAGAGTTGGAACCCAATTATCCTCTCATATTCTAATAGAATCTCCCTTTTACACCCTCTAAAGAAGTTCATCTATCAAGACTCTCATTCTTCCGATAATGTTATTCTAGGCTCAAAAGGGTTGACGACCCAAAGGAGCATCCAAGAAGTTAGAGTGAAGAAAATAAATATTCTTCATAAATCTAGCCCACAAAGACTTCGGATGTTTCCATAGGTGCCAAGCCACTTTGGAAAGAAAGGAGGAATTGTGAAGAGATGAATCCCTAAAGTCCAAGCCCCCTTTTTCTTTAGACTGACATAGTCTAGCCCGTTAGATCCAGTGGATCTTAGATTCATGATTAGATTTACCCCAAAAGAAAATTTTCACCATCTTCATGAGATTATTGTGAATGGACTTTGGTAATTTAAAATGAGAACTTCTATAATTGGACATGGCAAACCTAACCACTTTAAGCATCACTTCACGGCCCGCATGCGAAATTAATTGAAGTTTTTAATTCTGAAATTTGTTGGAGACTTTTTGTAGGGAAATTATGTGTCAGAATATTGAGAGAGCAAACCTAAGTATCATCTTTGTATAGAAGAACTTTCAATATATCACCTGCCTAGAATTATAATAGGCTTGTAATAGAAATTGTTAGAAAATTTGTGGGCAAAGTAGTGTCACTTAACACTATCCTTAAGACCGTAAATGCCTCATATGGTGCAACTGGGAATGATGCAAATAGGCCTCCAAGATAAAACAGCCCAATGGCTCTTTTAATAATCGTGCACTCGACTACTGGACCCCTTCGAATGCTATAGGGTTATGTGTCACGCCCCGTTCACACAGAATCGGACCGGTGACTGAGTTAACTCTGGTTAACCCAAAAACTGCCAGGATCATCTGATATTGTACCTCACCACAACATACCCACATCTAAGATAAGTGTTCAAAAGTTTAGCAGAAGACTTAAATTACCTGTAAATATCCCCAATATACTTGATACCCACATTATAGTATATATAGCTAAGTACATGGGGGCCCACAGGCATGATATTTACACAAAAGAATAACAATTTACATATCAAGTACACAAAAGGGGAGGTCATCAAAAACCAAAAAGCGAAATCCTGTACAGTGTCATTACTGCGGTCCCGCAGCACAGCCCTCACACATGCAATCAGCATCGTGGTCATATTCCTTAGGGACCCACCAATCCTCAATAGGAAACTCAATTGTGGAGCCTGACTCCTGATCTTCAGGTGGACGACCTGTAAAATCATCTAAAAGAGGTGTGCACGTGGGATGAGCTCACTAGCTTAGTAAGTGAAAAGAAAGACCACACAAACATTCACATCCATATGCACTATATGCAACGTAATTCATTTTAATCTTATCCACCTAAACAACATTACTAAGTCTTAGGTTATGTGCTACTCACAATCACAGTGCACGTATGCCCCTGGAACGAGTCGCGAACTCCATCCCACGATACGCCTATATGGTTGTCGGAGAAGGTCCACCGTGAGTACTCAGAAAAGTAAAGCATGCCGACCACTGGCTCTCAACATAAAAGTAAATGACATAAATGTAAAGGTGCTGACCCCGACAATTTAAAAGTAGTACGATTGACCCTCTTGAATATACCACTAAGGTTACCGACTGTCCTAATGACCAGCCAGATGTATGTCTAACCGCCACAGTGACCCGATAACTGCGACCACTGCTTTCCCCCAAGTGATAATCCAACACTTCAACCCCTGTTGGGAAGGGTCGTAGCACAGGGAATGATAATCCTAAACTGCATGCTCCTATATGACAAAGTACAATTGTATAGTACCACCGCGTCCCATACCATGGGCCACCAATGCACTTGTTTCTAAACCGATTACGGCATCTAGTCTAATAATGCATCATGCACAGTAATCCAACCATTCGTCACATAAGCACATCAATTATTTACCATTGAGAATGTAAGACACAACACACATATCATAAATCATTTGTTTAAAATGCACAAACAATGCGTGCGAATGGCATACGAGGATGACTAATCTACACATAATTTGTATGATGACATGGCTAGACTAGATACAATTTAATGATACAAAAACATGCTTTAAAATAAAGTCAAATGTCCTCTCCCCACTTACTTGTTGGGTAAAAGCTCACGTTCGGTATGGGTGAGATCTGGCATAAGAAATGTAAATTCTAGTGAAACCTATCATAAGCGAATGAGGTTAGCATTTCACCACCTTGGGGTCAAAACTAGTGATGTTTTTTTATTTAAATCATGTTTAAAATCATAAAAGAAGGTTGCCTGCCCGTTTTCCATTAGGCCAAAAATATCTGACTGGTGGGCCAACAGGTGGGCCAGACAGCCCACCTGTCTTCTCTCGCCAATCCAATAGGTGGCCAGATAACTCGTCGATTCAACAGGCGGGCCTTTACAAGTGGGCGAGTTCACCCGCTGGTCTTTTCCTGCCTGTTGGAATTAAGGTTCTGCCCCAACAGGCGGGCCCCTACAGGCAGTCAGCTTCGCCCGTCGGTCTTTGCCCATTTGTTGGTGCGAAAATTGATTTTCTCCCTTGAAACACTCCTCGACCTTGGAAAAACCAAATGGGGTTGTTTCAATCACATTTTTCACACATCTGTGGTCTCAAAAGATGATTCTAACCTAGATCTAAGTTAGATTTAAGGATTGAAAAGCAATCTTACCTTCTTTGCTCAAGAACTCGTCCAAAACCCCAAAATCACCTCTTAACTCAAGAAATCACCAATGCTTCTCAAATCTTGTAAATACTTCTTTAAACCTTCAAAATCAATACATAGATCATCTATTAAACCTTATATTCATCATCTCAAGTGGGATTAACAAGATCTCAAGGAAATCTACCCAAATCAAGGGTTTCACTTGGGATTTTGTGAAAGTTTAAGAAGTATAGCCTTCGCTCACCTCAAATCGTAGGTCTCATGTTAGGGATCACTTTTTCGGTGCCAGAATGAGAAGATCAAATCTCGGCATCGCTTAAAATCATTTCTTCTTCTTTTTCTTTTCCTTTCTTCTTCTTCGTTCTCTTTTCTTCCTTTCTTTTCTCTCTCTTCTGTACTTTTCCCACTCACTCTTTAATGCATTAAATGAGAAAAAGGAAAAAAAAAACACGATAAGTACTATTTATACTAGAGAATATCTAGTAACCACATGGGTGGGTCACACTGGTGGGTGGGTTCGCCCGCCTGTGACCGCCCACCTGTTGGTCAAAACTTAGCCAAACAATTGAGATTTTGATGGAATTCGACTCTCAGCATGTATCTCACTCTCGGCACAAGATATATAATACGTATACACTTTACGATATGGCTACCTACCAGCATTACCCGTACATGGCCTTATGATACGTGCATGTACACGGCTTGGGTACACCCGTCTCCTTTGGTACTGACTTGGACTTGTCTGACCAACCTGTGTTCAAAGTCACCCTTGCCATCATGGTCCATAGGGAACCCACCTTAACCCTCTCTGGTTCGGGTCCTACATGGTTAAACCGGGTCAACCGTGTAAGTAAACCAGGTTTTAAAAGTAGGGTATCACACTATGCTCAGACTAAAAACAAATCACTCACAAAATGGTCGTTTAAAATCCAACAAAACCCAAGAGAAGCAAAATTAAAAACACACACTTGGATAACTCAAGGACTTGTTCCGTGTCTCTACAAATGCTAAAACTCCTCTCTATTTATAAGACATTTGAGAAAAAGAATTAAGGGAATTTAAGAAGATGAATTAAGAAGATACTCTATTATAAGGAGACTTTAAAACTAAAACTGAGGCTACATAAATCTTTAGCAGCTGAAGAGTTAATGAGCCTTAAAGAAAAGAATAAAATGTCTCCAAAACTGAATTGATAAGTAAACGAATTTATTTTGTATTTAAACAACTATTAAAAGCTATTTTGAATCTTCACTTATTTTAAATACTTGTTTTAAAATCAACACTTTTTCATTAATATCCTTGAAAATTTAGTCTTTAGATGTTTCAAAATCTATTGGAAGATCGAGATATTTAGAGGGACCATCACATATGGGACTTTAAGAACTCTAGAGAACCATCTCTTTAACTTGGTTGGGGTATTGATGCTGAAAGCCAAGCTAGATTTCTTCAAATTAATGCATTGCCCACTTACACGATAATATAGGTCCAAACATGCCTTGAGTTTACACACTTCTTCCAGTTTCATTTATGAGAAAAGTAAGCCATCATAAGAAAACATAAGATGGGAAATGAGATCCCCTTCACTTGAGAAATAATAGAGGTCACAACTTGTGCATATAGAATGAAAATAGCGAAAGATAGGGGATCGCCTCATCATATACCATGGGATGGAGTATTAGAACCCCACACATCCCCAATGATAAGAAGATGATAATTGGCTTATTTGATACATTCCACAACGAACGTAATCCATCGAAGATCTAAACCCAATTTGATAAGCATGTTCTCGAAAAAAGTCCACTCTAGCGATTGTAAGCTTTTTCATATCTAGATTCAAAGTGAGAAATTCTTTGTGGCCTTTCTTCTTCTTCTTCTTCTTCTTCTTCTTCTTCTTCTTTCTATGTAGTGGAACATTTTGTGAGCTACAAATATTATCCGAGATCATCGTTGCTGGGATGAAAGTCTCAAGAAAGTGAGAAATTTCTTGTGGCCTTTCTTCTTGGGCCCGAGCCTTTTGTTGCCATAGCACCTCCATTTTAACCAATTTTTCTGCTAAAATTTTTGAGACCTTGTTAACTCAAGCTTGGGAGAAAGTACTGTGACTAATGCCCTGAAGGTATTTAAGTTCAATTCTCAAGTTTTGAATCTTCGACTGAACATGATCGAGAACCTCAGAGTTCCATTGCTTAAAGATCACTTGGCAATTTATCCCTCTTTTGATGAAGTTTGGTCACTGCAGAACCGTGGAAAGGACCAGTCCAAGCTTTGAAGGTCGTATTCTTGTATTGGGGGTGGCGAAACCACATAGCCTCGAAATGGAAAGGCTTTGCCCCTTTCATCTTACCTTCAATAGAGTCTATCAGAATTGGGTTGTGATCAAAGCCAAGAGCAAGTCACACAAAAACCACTGCATTAATTGCACATAAAATCTAAAATATTTAAAGGAGAGGGTTCCCTAAAAGGCAGTGTGGCCATTACTCCAGAGTAGGAGCCAATGGGAGCACCCGCATAAGCATCAACAAAGGTGGGATTCCCAACTTTTATGAGTGGTGAGGTGGTCATTTAGCCACCCTTTGTGTTTGGTGTAGGAGCCATGTTGGCTTTTAAGCTAGTTTTTCTCCATTATTTTTTATTCAAGGAAAATTAAATAAAAGCCAGAACCAAATTATCAGTGTTTATACATCGTAACATAAGGATTCATCAAACATTTACTAGCAATAGCGTCTTTTGCCATCTCATTTAGCCTAGAAATAAAGTAGTCGTTACGTTTTATACAAAAATTGGGTGATTTGAGGAGTACTTCATTTCTAACTAGAGTGGTATAGAAACCCAAGGCCAAAAAGTTAATTGTTTAGAATTAGTTTTGTCAAAAAAACAAGAAGATCCTCCACGTCACTCCACACCATATCCACCATCCATCCTTTTTCTCTTGTCACCTTTATCCCTTCTAGAAGTCCCCTCGTAGCTGCCTCACCACTTTTTCCTATCAACAAATAATTCTCCTAAGATAAGATACAATAATTGGTTAGAATAAAGGAGAAAGCCCATCTAGAAATTTTTTCCTCTTTGTTAGTGAAAGTGTCACTATTAGAATTAAATTTGCTTGTGGTAGAGGGGTATTAGTCATAGTTAGGGTGGGGGTGGAAGAATTTGTCTCTATAGCACAGGGGTCGTTGTGGAGACTATTGGATGTCTATAATTCAACATGTTTTCAGAATGGGCAGATGGTTTGGGGTTGTGAATCAAATAAAACTTGGCTCCTATGTTTCCAAATGAAGTAGCAAATAAGACAAAATAGAGAAAAGAAATATTGTAGTTTATTCTTGGAAATATCAAAAAAGTTAAAATAGTACATAAAAAAAAATATTAAAAGAGAGATAAGGAAGAAGCTTAGGTTTAAGTCCAAGCGGGCTAGCTGCCTAAACTCTTCTCGAAAATTCACTCTCAAATAAGACATGGAACACAAATTCCTACTGATTTTGGAAAACACTCATAGTGGGTCAATATTCACCCATTTAGTCAATCTGCCTTTAGTGGCCATTCATGCATTTGAACTCTCCAAATGAAGATAATAAACTCGGGTTGGATATTGAATTTCCAGAAATACTGCCACCATCGTGAGCAAGGAGAGGAGCATGAGCACTTGTTTGAGCAACAATTGAAGTTTGTCAGTAAATTAGTTTTGAGAAACTTGGTAGCTAGCTTAGTAGTGAAAGACCCCTCCTTAGAAAGACGACACTGCCATTGATCACAATCAAAGGATATGGGGATCTGGACAATAGTGTTAGTAGCAAAAATTGGTAAAAAAGAATTTAGCATTCTAATATTCTACTAAGTGCCTATCATGACATCACTGACTTTGTTCATCCAATGGGGGATTGTCAGTATAAATGACATATCTAAAACATAATTTCGTGAATCCAATACTCAAGGGTCATTAAAGAGAAATGTATTGCTGCCATTACCTATTTTTCGGTAAACCATAGCTCTTAAAGTAGGTAGAATTTTGGCAATGTTGTTCTAGTGGAGGGATCCACTCATTTTCGAAGTTCTGTTATTAAATACTGACCTATAGTGAAAATATTTGGCTTTGAAAATCCAGACCGATAGACTCTATCAATTGGTGATCATTCTCCATCCTAACTTTGGAAGAGCTTTGTTCCGGTTTTCAGAAACTTTAATCCCCAATCCACCTTGACACTTCGGTCTATAGATTTTATGTTAACCGGGCCAGTGACCGGGTTAACACCGGTTAACCCAAACCTGCCAGGATCATCAGATACTGTATTCCACCACAGCATACACACAACTAATATAAGCTCATCAGATCAGCGAAAGACTAAGTTTTACCTGTGAATAGTCCCATAATACTTGATACCCGAATTGTGATACAATAATTATATACATGTGGGCCCGAAGGTATGATATTTACACAATAAAAGTACAATTCATATATCAAGTATGTAAAGGAAATCATCAAAATAATCAAAGTACACAGCTCGGCTCGGCAACAAAGGCTAGAGCTCAGCTCGGCATCAAGGGTTGAGCCCAGCTCGGCATCACATGGTAGAGCTCAGCTCGGCCTCAGAAGTGGAGCTCAGCACGGCCTCAAAGGTGGAGCTCAGCTCGGCCTCAGAACTGTTGTCCCGCAGCACAACTCTCGCACGAGCAGTCAGCGTCGTGCTCTAACTCCTCAGGGGTCCAGCAGTCCTCTTCCGGAAACTCGACTGTGGGACCCACCCCATGCTCCTCAGATGTATGACCTGTAAAATCATCTAAAAAGGGGTGTACACGTGGGATGAGCTCACTAGCTCAGTAAGTGGTAAGATGGACCACACAGCAGTTCACACATCAAAACACAATCATATGCACTACATGCCATGCTATACATTTTAAATCACATCCACCTAAGCAACATTACTAAGTCCTTGGTTTTAGTGCTACTACAGCCACAGTGCGCGTATACTCCGGGTATGAGCCGCGAACTCCCTCCCGCGATACGCCCATAGGGCTGTCAGAGAAGGCCCACCGTGAGTACTCGGAAAAGTAAAGACAATGCCGTCCACCGGCTCTCAACAGAAATGTAAATGACTGAAAATAAAGGTGCTGACTCCAGTAATTTAAAAGCAGTACGATTGGCCCTCTTGAATGTACCACTGGGATTGCCGACTGTCCTACATGACTCGTCGGGCGTTATGTCTAACCGCCACAGTGACCCGACGACCGCGACCACTGCTTCCCCCCAAATGATAACCCAACACCTTAACCCCTGTTGGGAAGGGTCGTAGCACGGGATGGTGAAAATCCTAATACCGCATGCTCCTATATGACAATAGTACGATTGCATGGTGCTTCCGTGTCCCATTCCACGGGCCACCAATGCACTCGTTTTCAAGTCGATTACGGCATCTAGTCTATCAATGCATCATGCACCATGATGTCCACATTCAACATATAAACATCTCATTCAATTGGCATTTAGAAAGTAAACATAGCACATATGCATCACACTGTGAGGAATGACTAATCTACATAGCATATTCATGATGGCATGACTAGACTAGATATAATTAAATGAATGCCAAACAATACCTTGAAACAAGGCCAAACGTCCTTTCCCCACCTACTTGTAGCGTACAAAGATTCTCGTTCGGTACGGGTGAGATCCGGTGCGAATCGGGTAGGATTTGGTGAACCTAACATAATTGAGCGGGGTTAGTAATTCACCATTTTAGGATCAAAATTAATGAGATCTGATGAAAAAATCATGTTTAGAAAGTCAAAACAAGGTTGCACATCCGATTTGGGTTCAATCGGACGTAAGAATCACCTTCGGGGCCACACGGGTGGGTCAGACAGGTGGGCTGTCTGGCCCATCGGTCCTACCCACCGGTTTGGACCGGCGGGTAGGGGCCCACCGGTAGGGCCCGTCGGTTCCACCCGCCAGTTGGGCCAGAAGGCCCCTGCCCTCTCAGGTGGGTGCCCACAGGCGGGTAGGGGCCCATCGGTCTTGGCGGGAAAGACACTGTTTCTTCCCAACTTCCTCCATTCTTTGGGGATTCAAATGGGGCTTTTCCCAACCCATTCTTCACACCTTCAAGGTCTTATAGGATGGTTCTAACCTAGATCTAGGTTAGATTCAAGGGATGGGAAACCTTCTTACCTTCTTTGCTCAAGAACAACTTCAAACCCTCCAAATCACTTCAAACTCACAATGCTTCTTCCACCTTGTCACTACCTCTTCAAATCCTTCAAGATCAACACATAAATCATCTATTAAACCTTAGATTCATCATTTCAAAGGGGATTTATAAGATCTCAAGAAACCCTACTCGAATCAAGGGTTTTAAGCTTGGGTATGGTGAATGTTCAAAGAACCCGACTTTGCTTACCTCCAAATGTAGATCTAGAGTTGAAGATCACTCTTCCGGCGCCGGCATGGGAAGATCAAGCTTCGGCGCCGCTGAAATCCTTCTCTTCTTCCTCTTCCTTCTCTTCCCTTCTTCTTCCCTTTCTTTTCTCTCTCCTCTTTACTCTTTTCACCAACGTACGGGTGTCATAAATGAAAGAAAAGAAAATCATAATGCTATATATATAATTCCTAAATAAGTGAATAGTGCACATGGATGGGTCACTCAGGTGGGTGGCTGCACCCACCTGTCCGCCCACCTGAGGGCCAAGACTTGGGATTTTGACCGAGTTCGGGCCTCGGCGCGAACCCCACCCCTGACATACGATGTAGCATACGTATATACCTTAAAATACGGCTATAATACCTGCTTCATCCATACATGGCCTTATGGTAGGTGCATGTACACGGCTTGGGCACTCCCGTCTCTTCTGGCACTGGCTCGAACTTGTCGGGCCAGCCGGTGTTTAAGGTCACCCTTGCCATCATAACCCATAAGGAACTCGCTCTAACTCCCTCTGGTTCGGTTCCTGCATGGTTAAACCGGTTCAACCGCGAAATCAGACCGGGTTTAAGAAGCAGGGTATTACATTTTATGTCAAACAATGAGGTGGAGATTATTTACATTGTCTTTGTCACCATTCCAAAAGTGAAGATAGATGGAATCTAACTTTCTGCATATAATCTTGGATAAAGCAAAACAAGACATTAGATAAGAAGGTATAGAGGCTAAAGTTGATTAAAGAAGTGCTGTTCTCCAGGCATAGGAGAGGACGTTGGCTTTCCAGACACCAAGTTTCTTCTTGACTCTGTTAGTAACACTTTTGTAAGCCAAGGGTTTATTCCTATGGTGAAAAAGGCTAGTGCCTAGGTATGAGGCAACTTGGTTCATCTTGTTGAGGCCTAAGGTTTGGCAAAGTTGGTCCTTGAATTCTGTATTTATATTAGAACTAAAGGCCATACCACTTTTGTCAAAATTTATTGTTAGCACATAATGATCAGAGAACAAGTCAAGGATACACCTGATGGTAGAGAGGTCTTCATAGCCTAGCAAAAGATAAAGGTGTCATCAGAAAAAAATAAATGTGTGGTTTCAGGTGCATACCTTGACACCTTGATACCTTTAAAGTGGTTTAGATCTCTATAAGTGGCCAACAATCTAGAAAGGCTTTCCATAGCCACACTGAATAGAAAGGGATTTAAAGGACAACACTGGTGACTACCCCTAGAAGAGTAGCCATTAACCTTGACAGAAAAGGAGGAGGTGATAATGATATGGTTGATCAGAACATCCCCGAAGCCCAAGAAATTAAATATGGCTCTCAAAAAACCCCATTTAAGATTATCATAAGCCTTGGCCATTTTAAATTTGATTGCCATAAACCCAAACTTCCCCTTTTTCCATCTGAGAAAGTGGAAGATCTCTTGGGCAATAACAAATATAGCTTGGTAAGCTAAAATCAATTTGTGAATATATGATTTCAGTCGGGTGGCCAAAATTTTGACCACGAACTTGTAATTTACATTGCAAAAACTTATAGGTCTGAAATCCTCGACACGACAAGCATTTTTTTTTTTTTTTGGGTATAAGATAGATTAGGGTGTGATTGGTGCCTTGGGCTAAAGAACCATAACAAAAGAAATCAAAAATGAATTTACAAATATCAATACCTAGAAGTTCCGAAAAGTTTTGAAAGAAAACAACCTGGAACACATCCAGACCTAGAGATTTGAAGGGGCCAATGGAGAACATAGCATTTATAATTTTAGTGCAAGAGGGGGTAGCAGATAAGGGAGATGGATCAAAAGAGACACTCGATGAAGGAAGGGTCAAGGGGGTTGAAAGAGGTGAACAGATTAGAAAAGAATAAAGTAAACTCATTGGCAATGGCTCCCGGTGAGGTAATTCTTTCCCTATAATCCAATTGAATGCACTCTAGTCTTCTCTTATAGGTATTGACCTAAGAAATGGTGTGATTGAACTTGGTGTTTCTATCCCCATCAACAATGTAAGGTGTCTAAACTTTTAGAGCCAAAAGTGTTCCTCAACATTTAAAATTTAATTGCTGTCATTAGAGATTTTGTCTAGATCATCAGAGAGGGGGGCCAAGCATTTTCAATAGTGAGGAATCGGGAGAAGAATCTAGATTTGAGATGATTAAGGTTACCAAAAACCTCCCAGTTCCATCTGGTCAATAATCTACTAAGAGAGGCAAGTTTATAATTAAGCCATCCGATGCCATAGATGTCCACTTCTTAAGACCAAAAGGATAGAATTCATGGTGAGTAGACCAGGCATGTTGATAGTGGAACACACTTTTTTCTTTTGGGTATGGAGCAGAAGTATAAAGAATGATTGGGTTATGATCAGAACTATGGGAAGCCATTGGTTACAGATGCATTGGTGCAGATGGTAAGGCAATTAAGATTGGCACAAGCACTATCCAAGCATTCCTTGATCAAATTTGGTAGTTTTTGTCAGTTCGTCCAAGTGACAAAATTGCCCTGTGGTGGGAGCATTTCAAAAAGGTTATAGGTAGATATGATGTGCTCTAAATGAGATGCAAAAGGGGAATTCTTAAAACTCTTTCTACCAAATTTATGAGATTGTGAGAGGATTTCATTAAAGTCACCGATGACGAGGATAGATAACTTAAAAGTCTTGAGGGTACACTCCAATTCAGACCAGCATTACATTCATTTGGGGTGTATAGATGGGGATTAAGAGAAGAAATATCATAAGGGCCAACCTCAATCATAAAGAAACACGAGCCATGTGAGATAAAAGAGATTTATTTAACAAGTGATTTTTCACAAATAACCAGAGCCACCCTTTCTCCCTGTAATTCCACTATTATTCATGAAGTGGGAAGTAATATAGAACTTATTATTACAAAATGGCTTAAAAGATGCGCAATCTTTTATTTTGGTTTCATGTAAGAAGGAAATGTCTAGTTTAACACTTTTAAGGTGGGTTGCGAGGCAGTTTTTGGTGGTTGAGGAATAGAGTCCTCTACCATTTCAACATAAGATGCACATGCTTCTTGAAAAGAAAAAGAAACAGAAAAATAAAATTACATTAAGTCAAACACAATCATAGTAAAAGAAATAAGGGGATATCCGATAATACTCAGTTGTAAAGAACAGATGAAGTTGTAAAAAATTATGGAGGCGATACAGAAATAACTAAATAAAGATAACACTGAAATAAAAATCCAAGATATAAAGCAATCTAAATAGCATAAACACAAAGGAATTTACCTAGAAATGAATTGCCAACTCCAATAACATTTTTTAAGCATTGACAAAGAGATAATAATACTCAAAGAAATGCAGAAAAAAGTAGATAGATAAATAGAAAACAGGTGGAAAGAACAATTTAAGGTCACCTGGTTTTGAGTCATGCTCTTTGCTTCCCGTCCTTATGGCGAACCACTGATAGATGAGTTTCTCAAATTCATGGCAGCATCATGGTCAGTGTCATGCTTAACAATGATGTCCCTCTCTCTAAATTTCTCAAGAATTTGGTTAAAGAGGATTTGAGTGTTGATTTTTTTGATTCAGGGTTTTAGAGTAAATGAAGTGAATTATATTAAATATTGTATTTATTTCGAAGAGAAAAACATGCAATCACAACCTTGGAATAAACATAACATGCAACTAATAAGCTATAAAAAAATTTGTCCTATCACATGACTTTTGTGATTAAAAATCCCATGTTTTGCTACATGTCTTCTTTAGTTAACAATTTAACATCTCTTCTTAAATTGTAGGTGATATTATTTCTTCTTGAACTTCTCAGTTTATTTACACATTATTTTGTTATTTAATTCCTACCAATATTGAGTTTAATTTTTTTTTTCAGGAAACAATGGTATTATTCGTCGAAGTCGAACAAACAGAATGGCTCCAAGGGGTTTGGAGAACTGCAATGCATACCCAAACTTGACTATCATGACTTTAAGCAATGATTGAAAAATACTTTGGGAGCTCGAGAAGATAGACAAACTCTCTACTTTAATCAATAAGTGTTAATTACATATAGTCGTACACTTGAATCCTATGGGATAAACCACTATGATACATTGATGCTTCGTTATGTGGTCAACTATCAAAATCCGATCATGGTTAAGACTGAATTACAATTCGATCATGTTACAAACATATTATTATTTGATACTGTTAGATTGGCCCAAATGATGCATCGTAGTATATAGGTGACCAAAACAATGATCTTGAGAGAATTAAAATAGTGGATTGTAGCGCGTATATATCTTTCGGACTATGAGATTAATCTTGTAATTGGTGATGTTAAATTATACTACAAGGGAAGAAGAATGAGAAATGACAGCCTACTCTGTCGCCATTTCATTACTGAGAACGCTATAATCATAGTTGACAAGAGATATGACAATGAAGCATTTTTGGATGGTGAGTTGGATTTTATGGTGTGTTATATCCTTAGCTCATAGGTTAGATAGGGAGCAAATATTAAAAAATTAGTAAGATTTTATGGTGTGTTATATCCTTAGCTCATAGCTTACACAAAGAGTAAGGATTAATAAATAAAATAATAAATGATATGATGTATTTTCTTTTATTTTTTCTTAATAAATTATGTGTGAATATCCTTATCAGATAGAAAAATTTAATATAATAATAAATGATGGGTTGACGAACAACTCATTCGTTGACATTAAGGGATGCTAATTGGTGTGTAGGGCTTTGATTGGCCGAAACAGGAGAGGTGGATCTAGTGACTGAGGTACGAATCGTCTCAGTGGTCATATTGGGGACCGGTGAAATAGAATAAGGAGGGGATGAAATTGTTGTGATAGTCCAAAAATGTCAGTCACTAGTATGAGGGGTACAAACGAGGCAGGAAGCATAGACTAGGTGAAGGTGTCGCAAAAAGATAGGAAGGCTTGTGGGCCTATAAAATCCAAAGAGAACTGGTGTTGTAAGTAGAAAGTGTCATCAAGTCACCGATGATGAGGGTATGTTACTTAATTGTCTTGAGGGTACACTTCAATTTAGACCAGCATTTCATTCAGAGATTGGGGTTTGGGGGTGTATAGATAAGAGTTAAAACCTATGGAGAAGAAATATCTCCATAAGGGCCAAACTCATTCATAAAGAAACATGAGCCATGTGAGATAGAAGAGATTTAGCAAGTGATTTTCCACAATTAACCAGAGCCACCCTTTCTCCCTGTAGTTCCACTACTATTCATAAAATGAGAAGTAATATAGAACCTATTATTACAAAATGGCTTAAAAGATGTATGATCTTTTATTTTGGTTTCATGTAAGAAGCCAATGTTTAGTTTAACATTTTTAAGGTGGATTGCGAGGCAGTTTTTGGTGATTGAGGAATAAAGTCATCTACCATTTCAACATAAGATGCTCATGATTCTTAAAAAGGAAAAGATACAGAAAAATAAAAATTACATTAAGTAAAACACAATCATAGTAAAAGAAATAAGGGGATATTCGATGATACTCAGTTGTAAAAAACAGATGAAGTTGTAAAAACTTATGGAGGTGATAAAGAAATAACTAACTAAGGATAAGACTGAAATAAAAATCCAAAATATAAAACAATCTAAATAGCATAAACACAAAAGAATTTACCTAGGAATGAATTGCCTACTCCAGTAACATTTTTTTAGCATAGATAGAGGAGATAATAATACTCAAAGAAATGCAGAAAAAGTAAATAGATAAATAGAAAACGGGTGGAAAGAACAAATTATGATTACCTGGTTTTGAGTTGTGTCCCTTGCTTCCCTTTCCTGTGACGAACCACCGGTGGATGAGTGCCTCGGATTCATGGCAGCATCATGATGAGTGTCATGATCAACAATAACGTCCTTCCCCCTAAATTTCTCAAGAATTTGGTTGAGGAAGATTTGGGGGTTGATTTGTTGATTGGGGGTTTCAGAGTAAATGAAGTAAATTACATTAAATATTATATTCATTTCGAAGAAAAACACATGCAATCACCACCTTGGAATAAACATAACATGCAACTAATAAGTTATAAAAAAAACTTGTCCTATCGCACGACTTTTGTGATTAAAAATCCTATGGTTTGCTACATTTCTTCTTTAGTTAACAATTTAACATCTTTTCTTAAATTATAGGTGATATTATATCTTCTTCAACTTCGCAGTTTATTCATATATTATTTTGTTATTTAATTCCTACCAACATTGAGTTTAATTTTTTTAAGAAACAATGGTGTTATTCATCGAAGTCCAACAAACAAAATTAAAGAAGTGCAATGCATACCCAAACTTGATTATCATGACTTTAAGCAATGGTAGAAAAATACTTTACGAGCTCAAGAAGATAGACAAACTCTCTATTTTAATCAATAGGAGTTAAGTACATATAGTCGTACACTTGAATCCTATGGGATAAACCACAATGATACATTGATGCTTCGCTATGTAGTCAACTATAAGGCAGAATTACAATTCGGTCTTGTTACAAAGATATTGTTATTTGATACTGGTAGATTGGCCCAAACGATGCATCGTGGTATATGGGAGATTGAAACAATGACCGTGAGAGAATTAAAACAATGGATTGTAACGTGTATATATATTTCGGATTATGAGATTAATCTTATAATGAGTGAGGTTAAAGTATACTACAAAGGGAGAAGAATGAGAAATGACAGTCTACTCTGTTGCTATTTCATTACTGAGGACACTATACCCATGGTTGACAAGAGATATAACAATAAAACATCTTCGGATGGTGAGTAGGATTTTATGGTGTTATATCCTTAGTTCATAGGTTAGATATGGAGTAGGGATTAAAAAATTAGTAAGATTTTATGGTGTTATATCCTTAGCTCATAGCTTATATAGAGAGCAATGATTAATAAAAAAATAATAAATGATATGATGTATTTTTTTTTTATTTCTTCTTAGTAAATTATGTGTGAATATCCTTACCGGATAGATAAATTTAATATAATAATAAAATGATGGGTTGGTGAGCAACTTATTCGCTAGCATTAAGGGATGGTGATTGGTGTGTAGGGCTTTGATTGACTGAAACAGAAGAGGGGGATCTAGTGATTGAGGTACGAATAGCCTCAGTGGTTATATTGGGGACCTTTGAAATAGAGTAAGGTGGTGGTGGAATTGCTGTGATAGTCCAAAAATGTCAGTATCTGGTATGACGGATCCAAACAACGCAAGAGGCATAGACTCAGTGCGGATGTCACCAAAAGATAGGAAGTCCTGTGGGCCAATAGGATACAAAGAGAATTGGTGTTATAACTAGAAAGTGTTATCAAGTGATTGATAATGAGGATATGTAACTTAATTGTCTTGAGGGTACAATCCAATTCAGACTAGTATTCCGTTCAAAGATTGGGGTGTGAGGGTGTATAGATGGAGATTAAAACTCGTGGAGAAGAAATATCTCCATAAGGGCCAAACTCAATCACAAAAAAACACGAGCCAATGGACATAACAAAGATATGCAAGTGATATTTCACAAATAACCAGAGCCACCCTTTCTCCCAGTAATTCCACTACTATTCATGAAGTGAGAAGTAACATAGAATCTATTATTACAAAATGGCTTAAAAGATGTGTGATCTTTTATTTTGGTTTCATGTAAGAAGTCAATGTCTGGTTTAACATTTTTAAGGTGAGTTGCGTGGTAGTTTTTGGTGGTTAAGGAATAAAGTCCTTTACCATTTCAACATAAGATGCGCATGATTCTTAAAAAGGAAAATATACAGAAAAATAAAATTACATTAAGTCAAACACAATCACAGTAAAAGAAATAAGGGGATATCCGATAATACTCATTTATAAAGAATAGATAAAGTTGTAAACAATTCTGGAGGCAACAGAGAAATAACTAAATAAGGATAAGACTGAGAAAAAAATTTCAGATATAAAGCAATCTAAATAACATAAACACAAAGGAATGTACGTAGGAATGAATTGCCTATTCCATTAACATTTTTTAAGCATGGATAGATAGAAATGCAGAAAAAAGTAGATAGATAAATAGAAAACGGGTGGAAAGAACAAATTACAGTTACCTAGTTTTGAGTCATGTCCATTGCTTTTTGTCCTTGTGATGAACCACCTGTGGATGAGTGCCTCAGATTCATGGCAATATTATGGTGAGTGTCATGATCAATAATGAAGTCTTTCCTTCCAAATTTCTCAAGAATTTTGTTAAGGAGGATTTATGGGTCGATTTGTTGATTCAGAGTTTCAGAATAAATGAAGTGAATTATATTAAATATTGTATTTATTTTGAAGAGAAACATATGCAATCACCACCTTGGAATAAACATAATATGCAACTAATAAGCTATAAAAAAACTTGTCCTATCGCATGACTTTTATGATTAAAAATCTCATGTTTTGCTACATGTTTTCTTTAGTTAACAATTTAACATCTCTTCTTAAATTGCAAGTGATATTATTTCTTCTTCTACTTCTCAGTTTATTCACACATTGTTTTGTTATTTAATTCCTACCAACATTGAGTTTAATTTTTTCAAGAAATAATGACGTTATTCATCGAAGTCGAACAAACAGAATCGCTCCAAGGGATTTGGAGAAATATAATGAATACCCAAACTTGACTATCATGACTAAGCAATAGTTGAAAAATACTTTGGGAGCTCGAGAAGATAGACAAACTCTCTACTTTAATCAATAGGAGTTAAGTACATATAATCGTACTCTTTAATCCTATGGGATAAACCACTATGATACATAGATGTTTTGCTATGCGATCAACTATCACTATCCGATCATGGTTAAGGCTGAATTATAATTCGGTCTTTTTACAAAGATATTATTATTTGATACTGGTAGATTGACCTAAACAATGCCTTGTGGCATATGGATGACCCAAATAATGATCATGAGAGAATTAAAAGAGTGGATTGTAGTACGTATATATATTTCGGATTATGAGATTAATCTTGTAATGGATGAAGTTAAATTATACTTTAAGATAAGAATAATGAGAAATGACCATCTACTTTGTCGCCATGTAATTATTGAGGACGCTATAATCATGGTTGACAAGAGATATGACAATGAAGCATCTTCAGATGGTGACTTGGATTTTATGGTGTGTTATATCCTTACCTCATAGCTTACATAGAGAGCAAGGATTAATAATAAATGATATAATATATTTTCTTCTATTTCTTCTTAGTAAATTATGTGTGAATATTCTTACCGGATAGAAAAATTTAATATAATAATAAATGATGGATTAATGAGCAATTCATTTGCTAACACTAAGGGATGGTGACTAGTGTGTAGGGCTTTGATTACTCGAAACAGGAGAGGGGGATCTAGTGACTATCGTACGAATCACCTCAGTGGTCATATTGGCGACGCTGAAATAGAGTAAGATGGTGGAATTACTCTGATAGTCCAAAAATATCAGTCACTGGCATGAGGGGTCCAAATGAGGCAAGTAGCATAGACTCGGTGAGGGTGTCGCAAGAAGATAGAAAGGCCTATGGACCTAGAGAATCCAAAGAAAACTGGTGTTGTAACTAAAAAGTGTCATCAAGTGGTGGGATAGGCAAGGGAGTGTCGTTCGAGACTAATGACGGGTTTAAAAGTTAATCAAGGCTACTCAAGTGGATTGGGTTCTCTACTGCCATTCTCATGGTGGTCCCTAGCTTTGTATGTGAAAGAGCCGGTAATGATTGCGGCATGATGCTGCCAATCGCTATAGACGACACATCAACTAAAGAGCAGGGAGAGGAAGTAGAGTGTGGTAGGGACATCACAGGGGTTTGGGTGTAGTTGACAAATAGAGGTGTGGTGATAGCATCCTGGAAAGGAAATTTTGTAGTGTTGCCTGAAGATTGAGCGAATACAGGGCAAAGATCTAGAGGGTGGGTGATACGTCCACATAGGACTCAGATTGACTCAAGTATAACCCTCGAGCTGAGGCAGATCGGGCGATCCTTCTTCAACGAGACTTTGACGTGAGCTATTCCTAAAGGTAGGCCTAACTATACAAGATTGAGGCTGAAATCCAGTACTTTGGTCATGCAAGAGACCATGGCTCTAATTCTGTGAAACAAGGATGTCATCGTAGGTATGTTGTAGACTTGTATCCATACAGGGATAGTCTCTAGTTCTTTCTTGGAGATCTTTGAGTCAAAAGCATAAAGACCTAGGGCCCGTTTGATAACGTTTCTGCCGTTTCTGTTTCAAGAAACGGTAGAAACATAAATTTCCGTTTCTAGAAACAGAAACGGAATTGAAGGTGTTTGATAAGTCATGTTTTTAGAAGTCGATGGTAACCAGTGAAAGAATTGCCACAAGTCGTTTCTAGAAACGGCGAAACAAGTTGAACTTGTTTCGCCTGGATCGTTTCTTGAACCATAAATAAGTAAAAATTTCTATTTCTATTTCTAAAAATAAGTGAAACGAAACAGTTTTATCAAACGCTTTTTGCTCCGTTTCTGTTGTTTCTAGAAACAAAAACGACAGAAACGCGTTTCTTGAAATGTTATCAAACGGGCCCCTAGTTGTGGGAGATACTTGTCGCACCACCATGGAGTAGGAGTAGACATATTTTTTGGCTTCCGCAGGAACAAATTCAACAAAGAAACATCCAAAGTCGGTGCAGCAAATTAAGACAACTCCTTTTGGATCCCATAGAGACATCAAGCGATCCCTCAAGTATTCTTTGGAAGGGAAAAGGGAATTGACAACAATTCCCACTAAGGATGAGAGAGTGTACATGGCTTGGAGGAAATGTCATTTCCAATGTCAATGGAGGGTGCGCTCCAGAAATCTCTCATGGGAGCCGGGATCAGGTTCCAACAGTGAGGGGATGAGGAGACTGTAGAAGTACCACCAGAGTGTAGAAGGGGTGAACCCCAACAAGCAGAGGAGTAGGGTGTCGATTAGAGAGGGTGTTAGAAGGAGAAGAGTCGTTCTCTGCAAGGGAGGCAATGCAAGGGATAGACATTTGGACAGTTGGGGTTCCAGGTGGAGATGGAAAAACGGGATAGAGAGGAAGAATCTGTGAGTGAAAAGTGAAATGGGAAGTGACAGAGATAAAAGTGGAAGGGTAGAATAAGGATTATGAAAGATAAGAGGGTTAGAGGCGGAATAAAAAGGGGGATAGGTGAAAATCTAGGGGTAGAGTGGGAAATCAAAAGTTGAGAAATCAGAGCTCATCGGGGCGATGCTGTTGATCCGAGGACAATATCTAGGGGCCTTCTCAGAACCGAATCTAGAGGGAGGAAGCTAACGTGGACTTACAAGGAGTTATCCAGAAGAATGAGAGCATGTGGAGAATGGTCTAAGGGGAAGAGGTCATCGGAAGCAAGATGTGTGTTGGAATTGATAGAAGACTCTCAAGCGTGTGAGGAAGCTCTGATGATCACAGAAATTGTATATCAGGTTTTGATGGTTTTGATATTTCAATTTAGTTTTTCCCCATTATTAATTATAGGAAAAAGAGTTTTTGTCCGGGAGTGTAGCTCCTACGCCAACCCTTTGTGTCTACCAATGTCCTCCTCCCTATAAAATGACATCTCTACCCCTTGTAGATTGAATTAAATGGGGATTGTTAATTGAATCTTATGTAGGTGTGAGAGCTATGCTCCTAGATAGAAAATTTTTCCCTCTTAATTTTTGTACAAAAAAATAAAAAAGTTGGGGTCCTTTCTGGTTCAATGTGAAATGTTTTTTTGAAATTCAATATTATTTATAAGGGTAAGAGAACGCTACCCATTTGCATTCCCTACACCCAGACGTATGGGGAAGTAGAGGTTGGGCAGGGGCATCTTTTCACAACCCCCCTCCACTTCCCTATGTGTCTAGATATGTGAAATGTAAGCTGGCATTCTGTCTCTCTATTTATAAATAGGGAAAATGAGTCTTAAAAGACAATGTGCTCATGAGCTTAGAAACACTGGGGGTAAACATGATTGCTCTACCCCTTAAAAAAGAAAAAAATCTCGTTCTTATTGATGCTCCTATTAGTACTCCCATTGACCTTGACATTGATGCGGAAGTCATCCTGCCTTTTAGAAAAACCCTCTCCCTTAAATATATAAAATAGAAAAGAAATATGCGTGTTTGCATGTTTCTATGTTTCTTCGTCACACAGATACACATAAAATGACGGTGCTTCCCCAATCTAGATGTCCTATCTGCTGATGCAGTGACCACGCAAGAAAGAAAAAACACTGGGCAATCCGTCGACAGCCTCGTCACCCTAACGGTTAAAACGATCAATTTAATTAGGAAAAGAATCACGTGGATGAGACGATTCGAACTCGGGATCTCGTCTTGCCTTTTACTTACAGCACATAACTCAGCCTCGGACGACAGAGCAGTAAAAGCTGAAACCTGAACGAGAGGTAGACAAAACTGCATCAGGATTCCCTCTCAATCAATACGTCCCTAGCAGATGCCCAGATAGTCCAGTCCCATCTCTCAATCTTCGCAAAAACAACTCCGGAATAGGGATCGAGCTTCTGCAATTCGTCCAGTTTTGCTCATTTCTCCTCATTTCAGAGCTGTAAGAGGAATACAGGATCGAAGTATAAGAGGAAGGACCGAAGGAGGAGGCGTAAGACAGTAGGACTTGAGACTACAGCTTCTCTCTAGGTGGGATCGGTTAGGGATCTTCAAACATTCTGGTGGATCTGTTCTCTGCTCGGCGGATCCAAGATGAATATCTTCAGATTAGCAGGGGACATGACCCATCTCGCCAGCGTCCTTGTTTTGCTCCTCAAGATCCACACCATCAAATCCTGCGCTGGTACTCTTCTCTCTCTCTCTCTCTCCCCCTTCTCTGGATTTTTAATGTGAATTAGAGTGCCCAATTTTTCTTCTTGATGGAATTACAAGTTTCTGACTTTTCACCGGATTTCAGCTGAGTAATTGGTGGGGTTTTGACCTGGATGTACTTATGTGTTGCTCAATTTAGTGTTGTGGATATACAGGAAGAACAGTAGTTCTACTCGTAATGTAACTGATTACCTGTGGCTCTGTTTGGTAATGTAAGGAGAGTTGTTGTGTTTCCCTCCCTTCCCACTCCCCTTTAGTTTTTTGTTGTTTCATTGGAACATGTTCAGGTGGGAACCCCATTCCTTGAGGAATTTTTTTTAATCCTGAGCTATTAATGGAAAAGTACATGTTCACGTTTAGTTGTTATTAACTAGAGTGAAACTGAGATGGCACTACACTCGAACATACAAGTAGATTGGATTTCCTTTTGGGAGCTTAATGTGAACACCAAGTAGTAAGTAAAAGAAAATAACATATGTTCTGAAGGAATTGCGACATTGCATTTATGCTATGTTTTTCTGGTTGAAGGTTGTAGATAGATGGTGGATGTGGAGTAAACATACCTTGAAACACAATATGACAATAGAGATGGCAGAACAGAAAGCATCTATTTTTCTCGAACATACTTTACACATAAATCTAGAAAAGGGAAAATATGAAATAATGATCAAATTAGCCATAATCCACTGATAATATTAGCCAAGTTATTATAGTTATTATTCTCTATTTTTGTCTTATGCTCATAATGTTTAGCTGCTAAGCTAGCGCTGCACATGCACAAACATGCACGCATCTCTAAATCTGGGATGACTTGATACAAACATTGTCATCCAACAATGCTGCATCTTTTCATCACTCTTCTTTGAGCTTGTCCTTGGATTTAATTATTGCAAACAATGGCATTCCAACAATGACCTCAATAAAAGAGGGGGAAATTAGGAAAACTCTTCTACTCTATATTTTCAATGTCTAGAATCTTCTGAGCCGTGTTTCCCTAGTTGTTTCAGAAAGTAGCTTTGTGTTATTTAAGTGATGAACATTTATTAGATAAAAAAAAAAGTGAAAAATTATGATTCTTTTGGCTTTACTATTGGAATCTTCTATCAATTAAATGTGGACTCTGGGGAAATATGGAAAATATTCAGCAGTGAGGGTTGATTTCTTGTGAAAAGTTAGTCCATTGTGGGTTTTTTCCCTCTTTCATTGTTACCATAGCATATGCTCAAGGTAATAAATATGTTCTTTCATGATAAGGGCTCAAGGGGCCATTGCTTGGAGCAATGGTTAAAGGTTTGGGTGGCCAGAGCAAATGCCTGGGCTCGAATGTTGAGAGTGGCTACTTTGTGTGAAAAATACTGAAGGTTAGGACCAGCTCCAAACTCACCATTCCCAAGACCTTGCATGGTGGGACCAGAACTGGGTAATGCCCCCCTTTTTTTTCATGATATTGGCTTCCATCTAACTTGCCAAATACCTCAGTTGTTTAGGTTTTGGTGTTCCAGTCCAAGAGATTGGAAGGTGGTGTGTACTCTTCAGGAGTTTGAACCCTTGGTCTAAGACCAATAAAAATGATAGATGTAGAGTGATTGAAAAATGGGTGTGAGATTTGGAACTGACCAAAATAGTTTGAAAATATTTATAGAAAATAAAGAGTGGTCGAAGCCAGATAAATCTAGAGGAACAGGTTGTAGTGGAGTTAGTTTATAGAAAAATCATATGGAATCCTAACATTTCAAGAAATGAATATCATTGGTTTTAAATTAGTAGAGGGGACTGACTAAGGTCTTGTGAGAACACATTGAATTGTAGTGCATCCGTCATGAGCTGCTGAAACAGAAGTTCGGTGGATATGTGCCAATGTTGTCAAAGTGGCAAATTGATATACATTCATTTGGAGGTAAGGCAAAGCATTGAACATTCCTAGGTGATGATTACTGGATGACAAAATGATATAGGGAGTCTTTATCTACATTGGAAGTCAAAGCCTTAAGCTAAGCAGCATCATTGTTGAAGGATTCGAGTTTGAACTTCTCTTATCTTAGGGCAACCATTCCCAATGCAGACAGTTCTCACCGGCACCATTGGGTGTCCCCGGGGTATTCTGAATGATCAGCCATTCTAGTTTTCCTTAAATTAATGGTTATTATCTAGTATCTACTATGGACAGCAATAAGGACCACAAATAGGGAATACAACAAGATTCAAGACAAACTGTTACGACAAAAAGAGGGACACCAAATTAGCATACCAAAGCAGTGAATGCTGAAGGATAACGTGAACAATAAGATCCTTGTTTGGTAGCTAAATGCTCATGGACAAATTTTTTACAAAATAACAAATTAAAGAACCACAAATGATGAATCCCTGTAGAGTAGTCAGACTTGGTGACACAACTCATGTTGTTGAATAGTTGCATGGTTGCACCCAGGCAAGTAACTTGCTGGTAGCATGTGAATCATACAAGAATTTCTGGGTCCATTGCCATCAACTTGCTGGTATCACACCCAACTCAGAATCTTTCAGTTCACAACGCAAAACACGGGTGGTTGCAATGGTTTGATGGGACTTATATCTGCTCTCAAGAAGTGACGAATTTGGTGAGATAGAATGCACTGTGCCACAGAATCATGGATATGAAAAGTGGCTTCACTAAGGTAGTGACAACCTATAAATGAGGATGGGAAGAAACCGCACTGCTGTATACTTGAAGGACAGATTGAAAAAGGGAGTTTTTTTTTTTTTTCTATGAGTTCATGAATTCCTTTCAGATGGATGAATTATCATTTCCATCCAAGTTTTTTGGGCAGCCCCTAACTGCCACCTAGGTTATTTCAACCAAAGTTCAAAATATTGGGTTTCGACCCTTGGGGAGACCGAAATTTTGGTGGAAATCCAGGAACTTTCAAGGAAACCAGGGAAATTTTCCTGGTTTGGTGGAAACTTTGGTTTCGACTCCCCAAAATGTGTTTTTTTTGTCTATTTTTTGTGTACGTCATATTTTAGACATTTTCTAACCCATTCACATAATTAGTTTCATGGAAAAGACACCTAAAGTGGTGTTGACCAAAGTTTTCTAATGTATGCTGAGTCGTTGCCTAAAACTATATTACATAAGTATATATATAATTTATTAACTAAAAATGTGAAATATATTATTAAAAGTTTAAAACAAACAAAACATAATGTAAATGATCCAAATAAATAATAATATTACATAATTGTGAGTTATCTCTAAAGTCTCAAGTGTGAAGTCTCAACAGTCAACAGTCAATTCCAAGTAGGTCTAGGCGGTTCCAGTCCATGAGCTGCGTACCACTGTAGATGTCGTAGACGTTCTTTTGAATGCACCACATATAAGTTCCATGACATGTTTTGGTAGTCCATCACTGCCCATCTTTTAAGATGCATCATCAACATCATCTAAGTATCCCAGCTAAGGGAATGGCTTAGTCATAGTGATAGGATGTGGATGTGGCACACAAGGTTGGGATAGACACCAAAAAATACTGTCAACAAAAGATGACTCACCAGCTGAACTACCCTCCTATCCAAATGAAGTAGAAGATTCACCATACTGTCCATACCCACCACCATATCCAAAATGGTGCTCTCAAAGGATGGCACACAAGGTTTGGGGAAGATGAGATTTACCTTTTTAGTCTAAGCTCCCTTCCTTAGGTAGATTTGCTATGAATGTGCAAGATCCAAGCTTAGAATGAAGATTGATGATAAAAGGGAAAAATCTTGAGTGTTTTCCCAAGTTTCCCACTTCATAAAGAAGAAATAGGGGAGAGGATTGAAATTTTGAAATAAGAAGGCTTGGCTTTCCATTTAAAAGGTTTTGTAAAGGCTGACCAATTGGTCCACCCGAAAATTCCCACATTTTGAGGAAAAATTCCATATTTCGGTTGAAATGTAAGAATTTTGGTCGATACTGGTGGAAATCAGTGACTTTTAAAAGTCATATGGTATTTGATATCGAAGTCCTGGGATACCATCGAACTGTGGGAAATTTCGACTGTATCGGTGGAAACCTTGAACCATGATTTCAAGCCCCCATCTTTTTTTTTTTT
>NC_056565.1:35652098-35657217 GCF_013358625.1 Macadamia integrifolia | reverse complement strand
GGGTGGGGGAGGGGGGGTTGCTGGGTGGGGGTTTTAATGTAGACAATGTAACTGCTGATTTGGGGAATTATGACTTGTGTCACAATTGACAACAGCCCTCTGTATATAGTAAGTGAGATGTGAGTGCAAGTACATTTCTGCCCTTATGGGTCATTATATTTTATATTACCATATTACAACACTCCCCCTCAAGTTGGTGCTTGGATATCATACATGCCCAACTTGCAGAAAATCAGATGAAAGACTTCACTACTAAGACCCTTTGTAAGGACATCTGTAATACCCTACTTCTTAAACCCGGTCTGATTATATGGTTGACCCGGTTTAACCATGCAGGACCTGAACTGGAGAGAGTTAAGGCGGGTTCCTTATGGACCATGATGGCAAGGGTGACCTTAAACACCGGCTGGCCCGACAAGTCCGAGCCAATGCCAGAAGAGACGGGGGTACCCAAGCCGTGTACATGCACCTATCATAAGGCCATGTACGGATAAAGCAGGTATGTAGCCGTATTTTAAGGCGCATACGTATATTACATCTTATGCCAAGAGTGAGATTCGTGCCGAGGGCCGAATTCTGTCAAAATCCCACTTGTTGGCTAAGTTTTGGCCCTCAGGTGGGCGGACAGGTGGGCGCATCCACCCACCTGAGTGACCCACCCGTGTGATTGCTTAGTTATTTTAGGAAGTATAAATAGCATTTAAATTTTGCTTTTTCTTTTCTCATTTATGACACTCGGACGTTGGTGAGAAGAGTAAAGAGGAGAGAGAAAAGAAGGGAAAGAAGAGGAGAAGAGAAGGAAGAGGAAGAAGAGATGGATTTCAGCGGCGCCGAGGCTTGATCTTCCCATTCCGATGTCGGAAGAGTGATCTCCAATGCTAGATCTACGTCTAAAGGTGAGCAAAGGTTGGGTTCCTTAAGCTTTCACCATACCCAAGTAAAACCCTTGATTTGGGTAGGGTTTCTTGAGGTCTTGTAAATCCCCCTTGAGATGATGAATCTAAGGTTTAATAGATGGTTTATGTGTCGATTTTGAAGGATTTGAAGAAGGGTTTCCACGGTTGCAAGAGCATTGGTGATTGGAAGTGATTTTGGGGTTTTTAAGGAGTTCTTGAGCAAAGAAGGTAAGATGACTTTCCATTCCTTAAATCTAACCTAGATCTAGGTTAGAACCACCTTAGGAGACCTTGAATGTGTGGAGAATGGGTTTGGAAGAGCCCCATTTGATTCCCCAAAGGTTGGGGAAGGTTTCAGGTGAAAATGGCATTTTCCGCCAAGATCGGTGGGCCATTTGGCCCGCCTGTGCGCACCCGCCTGAGAGGGCAGGACCCTCGGGCCCAACCGACGGGCCGATCGGCAGGCCACCTTGCCCGTCGGTCTTAGCAGGACCCTCTGGCCCAACCGGCGGGTCAGACTGGCGGGCCGACCTACCCGCCGGTCAAGACCGGTGGGTTAGACTGGTGGGTCAGACAGGTGGGTTGTCCGACCCACCCGAGAGGCTCTGAACATGATTTTTTACGTCCGATTGGACCCAAAACGGACGTGCGACTTTTTAGGATTCTAAACATGATCTTGTCATTGGATCGTGTTAATCTTGATCCCAAAGTGGTGAAATACTAACCCTGCTCACTCATGATAGGTTCACCAAATCTCACGCTTCTTGCACCGGATTTCACCCGTACCGAACGTGAGTCCTTGTACACTACAGGTAAGTGGGGAGAGGACGTTTGGCTTTGTTTCAAGGCATTGTTTGGCATTCATTTAAATTGTATCTACCCGTACCGAACGTGAGTCCTTGTACACTACAGGTAAGTGGGGAGAGGACGTTTGACTTTGTTTCAAGGTATTGTTTGGCATTCATTTAAATTGTATCTAGACTAGCCATGTCATCATGAAAATGTTATGTAGATTAGCCATCCTCATATATTGTGCTATGAGTGTTGTGTTTATTTCTAAATGCCAAGTGATGATATGCTTATGTGATGATTGTTCACATCATTGTGCATGATGCATTAATAGACTAGACGCCGTAGTCGGCTTGGAAACAAGTGCATTGGTGGCCCGTGGTATGGGACGCGGTGGCACTATGCAATCGTACTATTGTCATATAGGAGCATGCGGTTTAGGATTATCATTTTCCTGTGCTACGACCCTTCCCAACAGGGGTTAAGGTGTTGGGTTACCATTTGGGTGGAAGCAATGGTCGCGGTTGTCGGGTCACTGTGGCCGTTAGACATTACGCCCGGCTGGTCATTAGGACAGTCGGCAACCCCGGTGGTATATTCAAGAGGGCCAATCGTACTGCTTTTAAATTGCTGGAGTCAGAACCTTTAATTTTCAGTCATTTACTTTATGTTGAGAGCCGGTGGTCGGCATGTTTTATTTTTTCGAGTACTCACGGTGGGCCTTCTCCGACAGCCCTATGGGCGTATCGCGAGATGGAGTTCGCGGCTCGTACCCAGAGTATACGCGCACTGTGGTTGTAGTAGCACTAAACCAAAGACTTAGTAATGTTGCTTAGGTGGATGTGATTAAAAATGTATTGCATAGCATATAGTGCATAAGGTTGTGATTTGTTGTGTGGACTGCTGTGTGGTCCATCTTTCCACTTATTGAGCTAGTGAGCTCATCCCACGTGTGCACCTCTTTTAGATGATTTTGCAGGTCATCCATCTGAAGAGCACGGGCTGGGTCCCACAGTTGAGTTCCCTGAAGAGGATTGGTGGGCCCCTGAGGAGTTAGAGCATGACACTGATTGCTCGTGCGAGAGTTGTGCAGCGGGACCACAGTTTTGATGCCGAGCTGAGCTCTACCTCCTGATACCGAGCTGAGCCTTGTTCTGATGCCGAGCTGAGCTCTATCTTCTGATACCGGGCTGAGCTCTACCTTTTGATACCGAGCTGAGCCCTACTTATATTATCGAGCTGAGCTGACTCTCTGATTTTTTATGATTCCTTTTGTGTACTTGATATGTGAATTGTACTCTTATTGTGTAAATATCATGCCTTCGGGCCCACATGTACTTAACTATTGTATTACAATTCGGGTATCAAGTATTATGGGAATATTCACAGGTAAACCAAGTTTTCCGCTGAACTGATGAGCACTTTCTTAGTTGTGTGTATGCTGTGGTGGAATACTGTATCAGATGATCCTGGCAGGTTTGGGTTAACCGGTGTTAACCCGGTCACTGGCCTGGTTCTGTGTGAACGGGGTGTGACAACGGTGGTAGCAGAGCGTGATGCTCTGCTCCACTCACAGCATACCGTTTAGATCCCGTAGAATCTATAATAAGAAATGGGATTGGGTTAATATAAAAACTTTAAAGAGTTAAAAGCCAAAGAAAGAAAGGAATAAAAATGGTTGCATTTAGATATTGCATTCATGGCATGCGTGAGAGAAAATAAAGGGTTAATTTAATTGGTGTCATAACCCATCGAGTGCAAGTTTGACGAAATTTCGGCAGCATGATGGCGCAAAATGAGATTTCCAAAAATTTTCACACAAACACCTGATAAACAACATATCCATATATATAACAATGATCAAAAGTGACAAAGATACCACAACTAAACTACACAAGTTATCAAACATACAAATTCATCACAAACCACTATCAAAACATATCATCCCACAAATAAGTCCAGTTACAGAGAAAGTACAAGGAATGAGAAAAGAAAGAAAAAAATTACACTAGGATCAACAATAGGAAACATGTGAGAAGCTGGTATGGACGAGCTAAGTCCTCAATGATCATCGTCGTCTTCATCGTCCAATACTACTATGTTCACTTGAGGTCTAGAGTTGATGTTGAGGCGATGGTCGTAGTAGGCAAACCTCGAGTTCACCAGCCGTACCTTTATCCGAAGTCGGCCAAAATCTGCTGAGATGGCATTGGCCGTGGTATCCAAGCCCTGGCCCAGTCTGAGGAAGGAATTCTCCAAGGTAGCCTGCCTCTCCAGGATGCGTTCCTCCCTGGAAGCACTGTCATCTAGTCTTCTTAGCAGCTGATCTTGGCCATCCTTTAAAGCCCTTATAGTGGACATCATGCCCTCAAAATCATGTGCACCACTCTCAGGTGGTGGGGCTCTATGCTGTGGGCTTGCAGCTCTGGTGAAGCCAGGATCAGTACCTCTCGACTCCTGAGGCACCTCCTCAAGGATATCCTCATCCACCAAATCATCCTCCTCATCCTGAGGAACATAGTCCTCATCCTCCTCATTAGACTCCTCCTCCATGGGAACATCCTCCATAGGGGCAGCCCTCCTATCCCTACCTCTCTGAGCTCCTGCTCTCTGAGGTATATCCATAAGGGTGTGGAGACCCATCCTCAAGAGATTTCCCCTGTCGAACTTGTCCGCTGGAGTCTTCCCCTCTTCACCACTCAGATCCACTCCGAAGAACTCAAAGATCCTAGTGAGGATCCTGCCATATGGGAATCCTCCATCCTCGGGGTGTGAAGTGTGGTGCTCCATGGTCTTGAGAATGACGTAGGGTAAGCACAAGTGCTCGTCACCTCCCTCTAAAGCCTTATAGATGCAGAAGGCTAAAAAGGCTGCCATGAAGCCCACCTGGTTCTGGTGACCTCCTCTAGGGAGCAAGTTGAACTGGACCGATCGGGCAAATACACGAACCTCCGGGAAAAATGATGTCTCGGACTCCGGACGTGCACTGCTGCCACAGATGGTCTCATAGATGTAGTCCGGTGTCTCCAAACTCATGAACGGACCCATGGGCTTACTCCTGGGAGGACTGTAGAAACGGTGCCCGGCTGCAGAGATACCCAGAATACTAGCCAGGGTGTCCACGGTCAGCTGAATGTCCACCCCCTTCACCATACTGATTATAGCATACTCCCCGTACTGGTAGGAAACCTCCAGGTTGCAGTAGAATCTACGGACCAACTGCTCGTAGCACGGACGGTCTATGTGGAGGATAGACTGCCAGCCCAATGCTGTGAACCTCTCCTGAAGCTGAATCTTGTGGAAGTCGTCAACTACTACAGTCTTCTCCATCATTACAGACCTCTTCAGGAAGGCCTGCCAGTTGGCTGCTGCCTCTGAACAGCGGAAGAGTTCCTCGTCATAGTCAAAATGATCGATGGGGACAGGTCCGGGTC
>NC_056565.1:35643777-35652078 GCF_013358625.1 Macadamia integrifolia | reverse complement strand
TAACTCGATCACCGCTCCGGTTCAGTGTGAACGGGGTGTGACAGTAGCCGTATCCTAAAGCACATATCTTATGCCAAGAGTGAGATTCGTGCCGAGGGTCGAATTCTGTCAAAATCCCACTTGTTGGCCAAGTTTTGGCCCTCAGGTGGGCGCATCCACCCACTTGAGTGACCCACCCATGTGATTGCTTAGTTATTTTAGGGAATATAAATAACATTTAAATTTTCCTTTTTCTTTTCTCATTTATGACACTCGGACGTTGGTGAGAAGAGTAAAGAGGAGAGAAAAGAAGGGAAAGAAGAGGAGAAGAGAAGGAAGAGGAAGAAGAGATGGATTTCAGCGGCGTCGAGGCTTGATCTTCCCATTCCGACGCCGGAAGAGTGATCTCCAACGATAGATATACGTCTAGAGGTGAGCAAAGGTTGGGTTCCTTAAGCTTTCACCATACCCAAGTAAAACCCTTGATTTGGGTAGCGTTTCTTGAGGTCTTGTAAATCCCCCTTGAGATGATGAATCTAAGGTTTAATAGATGGTCTATGTGTTGATTTTGAAGGATTTGAAGAAGGGTTTCCACGGTTGCAAGAGCATTGGTGAATGGAAATGATTTTGGGGTTTTGAAGGAGTTCTTGAGCAAAAAAGGTAAAATGACTTTCCATTCCTTAAATCTAACCTAGATCTAGGTTAGAACCACCTTAGGAGACCTTGAATGTGTGGAGAATGGGTTTGGAAGAGCCCCATTTGATTCCCCAAAGGTTGGGGAAGGTTTCAGGTGAAAATGGCATTTCCCGCCAAGACCGGTGGGCCATTTGGCCCGCCTGTGGGCACCCGCCTGAGAGGGCAGGACCCTCGGGCCCAACCGGTGGGCCAAACCAGCGGGCCGATCGGCGGGCCACCCTGCCCGCCAGTCTTAGCAAGACCCTCGGGCCCAACCGACGGGTCAGACCGGCGGGCCGACCGGTGGGCCGACCTACCCGCCGGTCAAGACCTGTGGGTCTGACTGGTGGGTCAGACAGGTGGGCTGTCCGACCCACCCGAGAGGCTCTGAACATGATTTTTTACGTCCGATTGGACCCAAAACGGACATGTGACCTTTTAGGATTCTAAACATGATCTTGTCATTGGATCGTGTTAATCTTGATCCCAAAATGGTGAAATACTAACCCTGCTCACTCATAATAGGTTCACCAAATCTCACGCTTCTCGCACCGGATCTGACCCGTATCGAGCGTGAGTCCTTGTACACTACAGGTAAGTGGGGAGAGGACGTTTAGCCTTGTTTCAAGACATTGTTTGGCATTTATTTAAATTGTATCTAGACTACCATGTCATCATGAAAATGTTATGTAGATTAACCATCCTCATATATTGTGCTATGGGTGTTGTGTTTATTTCTAAATGCCAAGTGATGATATGCTTATGTGATGATTGTTGAAATCATTGTGCATGATGCATTAATAGACCAGATGCCGTAGTCAGCTTGGAAACGAGTGCATTGGTGGCCCGTAGTATGGGACGCGGTGGCACTATGCAATCGTACTATTGTCATATAGGAGCATGCGGTTTAGGATTATCATTTTCCCGTGCTACGACCCTTCCCAATAAGGGTTAAGGTGTTGGGTTACCATTTGGGTGGAAGCAGTGGTCGCGGTTGTCGGGTCACTGTGGCGGTTAGACATTACGCCCGGTTTGTCATTAGGACAATCGGCAACCCTGGTGGTATATTCAAGAGGGCCAATCGTACTGCTTTTAAATTGCTGGAGTCAGCACCTTTAATTTTCAGTCATTTACTTTATGTTGAGAGCCTGTGGTCGGCATGTTTTATTTTTTCGAGTACTCACGGTGGGCCTTCTTCGACAGCCCTATGGGCGTATCGCGGGATGGAGTTCGCAGCTCGTACCCGGAGTATACGCGCACTGTGGTTGTAGTAGCACTAAACCAAAGACTTAATAATGTTGCTTAGGTGGATGTGATTAAAAATGTATTGCATAGCATATAGTGCATAAGGTTGTGATTTGTTGTGTGGACTGCTGTGTGGTCCATCTTTCCACTTATTGAGCTAGTGAGCTCATCCCACGTGTGCACCTCTTTTAGATGATTTTGCAGGTCATCCATCTGAAGAGCACGGGCCGGGTCCCACAGTTGAGTTCCCTGAAGAGGATTGGTGGGCCCCTGAGGAGTTAGAGCACGACACTGATTGCTCGTGCGAGAGTTGTGCAGCGGGACCACAGTTTTGATGCCGAGCTGAGCTCTACCTCCTGATACCGAGCTGAGCCTTGTTCTGATGCCGAGCTGAGCTCTATCTTCTGATACCGGGCTGAGCTCTACCTTTTGATACCGAGCTGAGCCCTACTTATATTACCGAGCTGAGCTGACTCTCTGATTTTTTATGATTCCTTTTGTGTACTTGATATGTGAATTGTACTCTTATTGTGTAAATATCATGCCTTCGGGCCCACATGTACTTAACTATTGTATTACAATTCGGGTATCAAGTATTATGGGAATATTCACAGGTAAACCAAGTCTTCCGCTGAACTGATGAGCACTTTCTTAGTTGTGTGTATGCTGTTTTGGAATACTGTATCAGATGATCCTGGCAGGTTTGGGTTAACCGGTGTTAACCCCGTCACTGGCCCGGTTCTGTGTGAACGGGGTGTGACAACATCTGCCAGTTGATAGTCAGATCTTACAAAAGGAATACAAATAAGACCTTGCTTTAGCTTCTCCTTGATGAAGTTTGTCAATCTCGATATGCTTTGTGTGGTCATGCTGAATGGTGTTATGAGAAATTCTAATAGTTGACTTCTTGTTGTAGTACAAGATCATAGGCATTGGAACCAGCACACCCAATCTTTCAATCCAAGGTAGCTCGCAAATACTATGCATCATGTCGAAACTCTGTTTTTTGCATTGGATTGGGCCACTACTGCCTGCTTCTTGCTACTCCATGTGACAAGGTTACCACCAACATAAGTACAAAATCCTAACATGGATCGTTGATCCTATAGAAAGCCAGCCCAATCAGCATCTGTATAGGCCTCCACCTGCATATGATCAGATTAGGAGAATATAATGCCCTTCTCTGGAGCTGATTTCAAGTAGTGGAGAATGCGGAAAACTGCCTCCATATGAAAAGAGTAAATATCATGCATGTACTGACTCATCAAATTGATTGCATGGGTGATGTCAGGTCTAGTATGGGATAAGTAGATGAGTCGCCCAACTAGCCTTGGAATCAACCTCTATCAGCTGGATCACCATCCTTGCTCCTTAGGTGACCATTAACCTCAAGAGGGGTATCTGTTGGTTTGCACCCTAACATTCCAGTCTAAAAGAGGAGATATAGAGTGTACTTTCACGAAGAGAGAAATACACCACTAGTAGAACAGGCCACCTCATATGTCAACTTACGCAGATCTTTAATTTTGAACTCTTTACCTAGTACATCTGCAAGTTGGATATTTCATCTTCATCACTCTCAGTAACGACTTATGTCATCAACATATACAATGAGGATAGTAATCTGATCACCTACTCTTTTGATGAATAGAGTGTGGTCAACATTATTTTGCTTGTATCCCATTGAAAATATAGTCCTGTGGAAGTAACCAAACCATACTCTGGGAGACTGCTTCAGCCCATACAATGCTCTCTTCAGTTTGCATACCTTCCTTTGAGTCTCATTGCTGGAATAACCTGGATGGATGTTCATGTACACTTCTTTTTCAAGTTTTCTATGAAGGACAACAAATGAGATAGCAACTCGAATGGTGTTCATCTTGGCATTAAGTGCAAACGTTTCCTAGTAGTCCATAGTTCCATTGCCTTTTGCTTGACTGTAAACACCCATTTGCATCCCACTGACTTCTTATCAGGTGGAAGAGATATCATTTCCCATGTGTCATTCTTTCCAAGTTCCGTCATTTCTTCATTTACAACACTTTCCACTGTGGCTCTTCAAAAGCTTCCTACTAGTTCTGAGGATAGAAGTAGAGGATAAAGAAGACAAAAAAGCACGATAGGAAGGAAATAGGGAGTTGTAAGACACAACATTGGAAATAGGATGTTGAGTATAGGTCCTACTTCGTTTACAGACAACAATGGGAAGATCAATAGACGGATCAATGACAATAGAAGGAAAGAGATTACTTGACGGGATTTTAGACTTTGGTGGAGAGGACGATTGGCCAGGTATAGTGGCAGCCCCTCTTCAGTCCCTCTGAGTAGATTTCGGCTCCCCCTGAATAGGACTCTCTGGCAGCCCCTTTTCAGCAACAATCTCCTTCTCTTTAGGAGTGGAAGGAATACTAACATCAAAAAAGGCAATCAATAGCCCCTCTTCACCTACTGCACCGATCTCCCCCTGAGGATGTGCCAGTGTAAGATAGTAGGCCTCTGTCTCATGGCAGACCACATCCATTGTGACTAGTATATGCTGAGTAGGGGGTGATAGCACTTGTAACCCTTCTAAGTGGGCTAATACCTAAGAAATATACACCGGAGACCTCGTGGATCGAGGTTGCCATGTGGATGATGATTACGGGCAAAACAAATACAACCAAAAACTTTAGGAGGAACCACAAAAGAGGTAGACCCAGTAAGGACCTCAATGGGACTGCGAGAGTCCAATACACGGGATGGCATCTTATTGATAAGGTATGTAGCAGTGAGGACAATGTCACTCCAATTCTGTGGTGGGACATGCATTTCAAACATAATAGACTGATAACCTCCAATAAGTTTCTATTCTTTCATTTTGCAACTCCATTTTGAGGTGGGGTATCCACATAACTGGTTTGATGGAAAATTCCATTAGCGGCCAAATAAGACTGAAAGGAACCTTCCCCATATTCCGTTCCATTATCAGTGCGTAACACTTTTATCTTAGCATCATACTAGGTCTGAACCAATCTGTGAAAACCTATCTTATGGTACAATAAATAAATCCACGTAAGCTGAGTATGTCATTCAATGAAGTTAAAAAACCAATGGTATCTAGACACAGAAACATGACGGGCACGGCCCTATACATCAGAATGTATCATTGAAAAACGAACAGTGCTTCTATTATCTAAACTAGAATAAACACTTCGAGTTGCAAAAAAAAAAAAAAAAAAAACTGAGTCGGATTACATTTCTTAAATAAAGCAGGAAAAATCCTAAATAAAGTCCCAAAGGGGGGATGTCCTAAACAACGTTACCACCCATGTAACTCGAACAAAGCTGAAGTAGAAACAATGTGATGAGCCTGAGTAGAGTGAACTGTGGGGAGATGCACCATCGAGCTAGTGGAGACCACCACTCACTTTACAACTGCCAATTGTTGCTTCTGTCCCCAAGTCATGAAAGAGACAATAACAAGGGAAAAAGTAACTTTGCAGTTCAAGTCCCTAGTGATACTACTAATAGATAAGAAGTTAGTGGAAAAATTGGAAACATGCCACACAGAAGAAAGAGGTAACAGGGGGGAGCAATTCTCATCCCAGAAAGAGATGAGAGGGAACCATTAGCAGCCTTAACTTTATTTTACCTGAAGAGGGACTATACTTGGAGAAATAACCGGGAGACCTTGTCATGTGATATGTTGCACTAGAGTCAATAATCCAAGGATGGGACACAACAGATGCACAATGACCACCAAAAGAGATACCTGAGTGAGCAGAGTGGACTTAAATGTAACTGGCAGGGACACTGCAGCAGAGGTAGTGGAGGATGAGGGTTCCATCCTGGTCATTCTATGGTGCAGAAGAGATATCTGATCCTGTGAAAAGAAGCACCAGTAGGGGCAGCAGAATCTGGAACATCAAAGGTCAGACTGGTTTGCCTGAGACTGCTTCGAGCGTCCATGACCCTAGCCACACCCACGGGAATTGGCTGGTTGCCCATGGAGTTTCCAGCAGGTTTCCTTGGTGTGTTGTTCCTTACCACAATTGTCACAACACTAGTTCCCTCTCAGCAGGAGAACGATCACTGGGTTTAGTTGTACCACCATGAGACTGAGATCCTATACCTTGAACCGAAGATAAGGCAGAGCGCTCCTATAGGACAGATGGAAGCATAGCAGCACCCCTAATGTCTTTAGACTGAACGATAAGCTTGCTCCAAAGTAGGAATTGGATCACGATTAAGAACATATGCCCAAATCTGATCGAACTCTGGATTCAAACCAGCCAAGAAATCATACACCCAGATCATGTCTTCCCTCTTCTTGAAACCAATGACATCCGTGGGATAGGCAGGACAATAGGTCTCGTAATAGTCTAATTCCTACCACATACCACACAACTCAGAGTAGTACTATGTAAGGGTAACCTTCTTCTGTGTGGCGCCACAAATTTTCCGTCGTGTCTCAAAGCATTGGGTATTGTTTCCAACATGCAAATACGTGTCGTTGCCACCTCCCATATCATAGCAGCAATATCCAGCAATAAATATCCTAGAGCAATGGAAGGGACCATTGAGTTAAGCAGGAATGACATAATTAAATGGTTGGAAGCTTCCCATTTGTCCTGGGAAGGACCAGCAGTAGTAGGGCATACAGTTTTACCGGTGAGATACTCGAAGAAGCCGTGGGAACTAGCTGACAGGAAAGAGGATCTGGACCACATCAAAATTACTCCAATCCAACTTGGTGGAGTTGGCTGGTAAGGAAGGGTAATCACCATGGGAACCACGACCCCCTCCGTCCAAAACGAGAGATGTAGCTGACTCATCCAACGCTGCCATAGTAGCTGATCTCAAAAAATTACTTGGGGTGACACAATCTGAAGCAACCAAGTGCATACAATAACTTGTAGATTTAGGGATCTACAAAAAACATCACAGATCTAACATGGAGAGACTAACAAAGTGCCGACGGTGGGATAAACTCACCACCGAGGGCAAAAAGGTAGCAGCCCAAAGCGAGAGAGAGGCGAGAGGTGAGACAGAGAGAGATGAGAGGAGTGAGAGAGAAAGAGGTGAAAGGGTGGGGCTGCGCTGCACTGCGCTGAGATATTGGTGGTGATGGTAGGTCATGGGGCAGCAAGAAGGGAGGCGATGATGGTGGTGGTGATCGATGGAAGCTTTAGGGTTTTGGGGAAATCCCAATATGGATCTCAAGCTTTGATACTATGTTGATTTGGGGAATTATGACTTGTGTCCCAATTGATACCAACCCTCCTTTATTTATAATAACTGAGATATGAGTACAGTACATTTCTGCCCCTATGAGCCATTCTACCCTTATACCCCTATTACCATATTACTACAGTAACATACAAGATTTGTAATTTCTTTCAGTAGATCATTTGTTCTTATCTACATAATTTGTGTACAATTTTTGCTTAATGTTTGAGTCTGATTGGGAGATTGTTACTGCTTGTTTACTTTCTTGCTGCGGCTTCACTTCTTCTAATTTGTGATGCTTCGGGTTCCACCTCACAAATTCTCAAAGTTCAATATGGGGCTCAAGCCACTAATGTTGCATAGCTTTGCCTCCATTGTTCTTTGCTTTTGTTGGAATTTTCAGAAAGACCATTACTATTGCTCATTGATGTCAAGGGCCCCATCCTAGAACAAACAGTGCAAAGGGTGAGATCATTGCTCTTCATTTGGTCAGCAATACTATTGTGATTAAGGAATCAACTATATGATGTAGAGGCAAGGATGAAAGTATCGGTATCGGTCGACCAAAATTAAGATACGTACCGGAGGGTATCGTATCGCATCGGAGATATGCTAAAGATACACATATAAATGGATAGGAAACACTTTTTATACACTTTTGCATAAAAATAAATAGTTAAAAAAGCTATATATAACATGTATTATGCATAAACACTAAATTGAGAATATCGCACTAAGAATCCAAGGTTTGTAGTTGTCCCATAAATGTAAAATCCTTGTTCGCAACCTTGATTTCCACTTTGGTTAGAGAGAAAAAATGGCTAGCAGCAACCTTGACCCATCTTGGCCATTATATGACCGTAGCGCACTATATCGGTCGATACATACCAAAACGTACATTTCACTTCGATTTTTTATTTTCCATAGAGTATTGGTACGTATCGGAGCATATCGATATGTATCGTAGGATACATATCAATACAAAAGGATTTTAAAATTCAATATATTGTATAATAAGGACCGATACGGTACGATACGTACCGATACTTTAAACCATGTGTAGAGGTGAATATTTACATATTAGACTTGATATGCATTTGTAAATGGGGCTTTGCCACTTTTTTATTTTTATTTTTCTGTATAAGGCCTCTAACATTTCGCACAATCCTCCATTGCTCCTTCCCTCCCAACCAC
>NC_056565.1:35610259-35643757 GCF_013358625.1 Macadamia integrifolia | reverse complement strand
AAAAAAAAAAAAAAAAGACAATTTCAAGACTATAATATGTCCAATGTAGTTGCTAATTTCCGGTAAATTTGCTTTGAGATATGGAATCCTTTTGATATGGATTTTGATGCTACTTATCCAAACTACAAAATATGAGTTTTGAGGTTTTTGTGGTTGAGGCTCCTTTGTTGCTTATTTATGTATAAGAAATTGATTGTTCTTTCAGTCAATTTTGACATTTTTCTATGAAATATTTGTTATGCATTCTCCTCTTTTCCATGTCAAGGGTCTTCTTGTGGCTGTAATTAGCAGTTGGGACTTGTGTATATTCTATGACTTCTGACATCATTATTGCAGGCATATCGTTGAAGACTCAAGAACTCTACACCATTGTTTTTGTTGCTCGGTACTTGGATATTTTTACCGACTTTATCTCACTATATAATACCACCATGAAGTTAATATTCTTGGGGAGCTCGTTTTCAATTGTTTGGTACATAAGGCGCCACAAGATTGTCCGTCGATCTTATGATAAAGACCAAGACACCTTTCGCCATTTTTACCTTGTACTGCCTTGCCTACTTTTGGCCCTTGTTATTAATGAAAAGTTCACCTTTAAGGAGGTATTGGCAAGTCTTTTCAGCTTAGTTGTTGATGGATAGTTCTGCTTACAGTTTGCCCTTATTATTGTTTCCTTCTTGTCATTTTTATACTTTTAAGCTACTTCATCCCCTTCGCTCCTTCCCTTTCTTACATACCAGACCTGTCTGCAACAATGGAGCAGGTAATGTGGACATTTTCCTTGTACTTGGAGGCTGTTGCCATACTTCCTCAGCTGGTATTGCTGCAGAGGACCAGGAACATTGACAATTTGACAGGGCAATATGTTTTTCTTTTGGGGTGAGTTACCATCCTCAATTCTTATTAGTTAATTTATTGTGACAAGTATTTTATTTTATTTATTTATTTTTTAATAAATGATTCTCATTATCAAGCTTTTTTTATTTTTATTGTTTCCTGTGATGGTCATGTGATGTATTTAATGTTTAGTTGGAAAATTTCTTTAAGTCATAAATGTCTTTGATTTATTTATATGGGAAATATTTTACAGAGTCCGTTAGACAACCTTTCCTAGACGACCATAAAAATTTTCCATGTGTTTTATTATTTGGATCTCAAGATTTGTGGCTATATTATCTGTATCACCATCGACTCATGTCACCATTATCCACAATCAACTGGTCAAGCTTGGTTAAGAATTAAATGGTTAGGGAAAAGATCCAATATATGGTGAGCCATATATGGTTGATTTTGGCCTTGAAACTTCACAATTATCCACATGGTCCTCTATCTATCTAATGGGTGGAATTGTCACGTCAGTCATCATTTATTGATTTAATCTTAATTTGAAGGCTTAAAATGCATGAGAGAAAATCAAATAGTTGGTGGACCATATATTTGAGATAGGTCACAATATTTGAATGTAGACTACCTAATGGGTGCTTTATATACCCAAAGGTTTGATTCATCAAGATGAGGCATCCTTGTGGCTCAAAAACTGATGGTTCGTGTAGGAAAGCCTTCCTAAGTTATACCCATTTATTTAATGTTTCACTTGTGAATTGTGAAACATTGATGGTTTAGGTTCTTTATCTTTCCTTTATGTTGTTCACACTTCAAATGATTCAAAATATAATTAGTTTCCTACTGGTGCAATATGTAATGATTCCATTTCAATAGTTATTTTGGTGAACTTGGGAAAAAAATTCTGTGGCAATTTTGTTACATTGTTCTAGTCTATCTTATCAAGTATCAACACACTAAGACTTCCCCCCCCCCCTCCCCCTTTTTCATTTTGTCGAAAAGTAACCGTTTGCTAGCTGAGTTGAGCAAAACAATGTAGCGAATACAGATCTAGAAATAAAAAATAAATCACATCCACAAACAATATACATGTGAATGTTGTCTATGTAAAACTGCCCAAAAATTTGGTGTGACATATTTAGTTTTTTTCTTTTTTTCTTTTTTTTGGGGAGGGGGGGGTGGGGGTTGGGCGGACTGTCACCAAGGTTTCATATAACTGTACTCAACTGTCCATATTTTCCCTTGACTTCCCTTTTTATCCATTATCTTCTGTTGATCTTAACATTCTTGTCTTTTGCTTTAATTGAACTCTCCATTTGCTTGTCTTTCTGATGCATTTAACTTGCAACCTATCACTCCTGATCACACTGATTACTTATACATATTAATATTTTCAGCCTTCATAGTTTATGTTCAGAAAGAATATCTCCAGCTGTTTTATGATTTCTGCCTCTTTTAATGCAGTGCATACCGAGCATTGTACATCCTCAACTGGATTTATCGTTTCTTCACTGAGACACATTATGTCCACTGGATAAGTATGATTCTCTCTCTCTCTCTCTCTCTCTACACGCATACACACACCGCATCACATGTGTGATTATGTTTCTAAAGTAAATGAAAGAAAAAAAGTGTATCTTGACAGCCTACTGCAATGTATTGTGTACTTCCTGAACATTATAGATTGCAGATATTTAGTGGTCAGTGATGCACTTTGTTCAAGGAACATTAAGCGTCTCTCAATGTTTGATGTGGATGAGTGCTGTGGCAGGCACTGTCATCAGTCAGACCATTGAACTTCTTGTCAAACCTGGGCTAGCATTACCCTTCAGTTATTTTTGCTTGAAGTAAATAAACAAGTACACTTACGTCCACGAGAAGGTCTCTTGAGTGGATGACTCCAATATGTTTCCATTTTTAACTATTCCTCCTTGAGTATTTCATCCGGGGTAATCTTGTCATAATGATATTCAAAACTGAAGACTACCTGTATCATATTGCATATAGCGACATAAAGCATAAAGTACCTGTATTGGGCTGTTGGTTTCGACTTGGTATGCCTGTGTTTCCCTTTTTTTTTTTTTCTTTTCCTGTTTCGTATCTGTCAGTTCACATGTAATGAATGCTTTCTCTGTTGCAGCTTGGATAGCTGGGCTCATTCAGACATTACTTTATGCTGATTTCTTTTATTATTACTTCCAAAGGTATATATGCTGTTTGTTCTGAAGTGGATTTAAACATATGTTTATATTTCTGTATAATAAATTTTATAAAAATCTCCTTTTAACAATTTTCAGCTGGAAGAACAACGAGAAGCTCCAGTTACCAGCTTGAGTTCGTCTTCAATATCTTATCAGCATCTTAAGGATTCAGTGTAGCATATATGGATATATGTATTTGTTTGATCACACATTCTTGAGCTTCATTTCTTTTGTCCTCATTTTCTTGTTTTAACATGGGGACACTGTTCATTTAGTTATTTAAGGAGGGTTTAAGCATGGAATACCATTCCTATCATGGAAATGTTTTGCTGCCATAAGAATCAGAGCACATATTCTTTTCTGGAAATCCTGTATCGACAAATATTCGGAGTTACGGAAAAACATTTGGAATGATTCTGTTGTATTCTAGTGCTTAAATTTCAAATTCTGTTATACAAATCGGTGTCACCAGCAGTCCCTCAGAAATGTTGTGTTGAGGATTTCTGTGGGATACCCAAATTTTAGAATTTATTGGCTAAAGCTAACTGCTGACACTAGTTCTTTTTTTCTTCCTTCTACTGGATCTTTTTGTGTATTGAGTTTTTAAGCAACATGCACATCCCAAGTAATAATGGATCTCTATTTTTATCTTCAAAAGGTTGGGGCTCTCATATATAGCTGAAGTTGAACCTGGCCAAGGCTATCAACAAAACTGGAAAAAGATGAATTTATACTTCATGATGGGCATTCTTCTTTGAATTAACATCTTAGGTTCATGATGGGCATTCTTCTTTGAATTAACATCTTAGGTTGCATGGCCACACTGGGGTGTATTCAAAACAGGGTTGGCCTAGTAGCATGTGGAGCACACATTTCCCGCAATGGGAAAACATCGCTGTTGGGGCCATGAATGTTCCTTGATTAGGTAGTAACTATTAGCAGAGTATCTTATCATACTTTTAGTTCTAGGATTCAGTATCGCTGCGCTAGTCTCCTCAAGGATTAGTCTGGGTGTGTGAAAGTTGGCCCGGACACCTTAGTTAACAAAAAAGGTTATGATTGATATTGATATTGATACATATTGGACATAATCGATCCGAATCAAATTCAAATTCAAATTCAAGAAACTCCACCTTTTTATCCGGTACCAACAATACCAATATCTTTACGGACAATTGTCTGGTAGGAGAACTAGAATTAATTAAAAATTATGATTAAGTTCAAACATAAGCATCTATTTTAGTTCCTTCCGGAAAAAAAAAAAGGGAAATATCTTTGAAGATGTACCTATAGCAGTTATGTTAGTATGAGATTGGATCCTTTCTTTTTATTTGAGGATGTGCATATATCCAAAGATCCTTTGTTCTGCCGTAAAATGTTGATGGAATGTGTTGAAAGTTTATAACGATTGAAAAACAACATCCATTTCAAATTTCAGGGTGTTTTTCTCAAAATAATGAAGTAATTTTATTAGCACTCATAGAAGACTCCACCCCCATCATATGGCTGGAATCTTTCTCGCACTGAAATCATATTCAAATGTGATTATTAGTCATATTACTCATGGATATCCAAAAACCTTAAAAAAAAAAAATTTAATAAAAATAAAATAAAAATATGTATATCCAAAACGTGTCAAAATGGGGAAAAAAAAAAAACATAATAAAATGGAGCCACTTTTCATTCACGGTCATATATGAAATGCATTCAGCAGTTGGATATGCACACGAGAATCAAGTATTCATATCAAACGGCTAAAATGTTGACCATATTTGCACAACAATGTTGGAAACCTTTAACCAAATAAAATTTATAGTTTGAAGGTTTTCTGTAATGAAGTCCACATAATCAAGCCCTTACCAAAGACCCTTATCAATCATGTCAAAATTCAGCTAAAACAGAGTAGACCCCAAAGACCCTTATTCATATGTCAAACTCAAGCTAAAACAGAATGGCGTATCTGATTAGGCTGAAATAATGTGGACATACAGACCCCGGGGACCCTTACCCACATGTCTAACTTCAGCTAAAACAGAGTTGCATGAGGCAAAACAAATCATTGAAAAATCTAAAAATTTAACATGGGTGTAAGAAATTAAAATACACGAAAAAGTAGCCAAAGATCAGGTTTACCATTTGATCCTTACACGTAGTAGTATTAGAAGTCCCGACAAGAAAAACTTGTCTAATTACTTTCCTCAAGGAAACTTTTGTCCAATCATTTTCCTCTAAATTATTTACTTTGAAAACAAACTTAATTCAAAATAACAAACTTAAGGACAGGTTAGTCAGTGCTAGGATACGCCATTAGAACAAGATAAGTTTTGAGTTTTGCTTATTTCTATTTTTTTTTTAAGTTGAGTAGAAAATGATTATGTCCATGCTATTGCAAAATTGGCTGTGAAGTTACCCTTCTCAGGGACATTGGAAGACCTCATTTCCTGAGGCTTTTAGGATTGTATCATCCTTTTCTCTATATTGAGAGGAGGGGTGGGTGGTGGGGGTTCTAACACCAAAAAATTACTTGACTTAGTGAAGTATTTGCGAATGTCATCAAATAGTCAAAACCTTCATTGATTCCAATTTTGAGCATCTGTAATCAATCAAATCACTGAAGCTTAATATCACTTTGTACCTCATTTACAACTTACAGGGCTGTATGATGAAGGTGCTCCAAAAAAATATGCACCCAACTCAAGAATTAAGTTATTTACTTATTCAGTGTGTTAGTAACAGTGTAACACTTCCAGTCAATAGTTCCAAGGGATATCAAATTTGTCCATATACTCCTGGGACTGAATGGTCCTCAAAAGCGCCTTCAAATTAGCCAAAATATGGTGCGAGCCCAAACTGTTAACGCCTATAAAATTTAACATCTGCTCTATATCCTACACCATTAAAGGATATGGTCATTTAAATCGCAAGTGGATGAAACATGAAAAACGAATACTGCACAATGGTACAATTTTTCAGATTGTCCTATTACAACTTGAAAACATCATCATATAATGCATCTAAAATGAATGAATAACTAGCACAAACTCTGCATATTATGAAGGCACCTTAAGGATCCATAGAAAAACAAAAATGATGAAATATCTAGAGAGTGGCAAACGTAAGATCCTGTGGGTGGCTTACAATATTATGCTTTTTAAAGGATATTATAGACTTTCAGCCAGAGATAGAAGCACGCCAACAATCATGTTTACTCATATGTTGTCTAAAATATAATATTGGTGGGGGGCGTTTGTAAATTCACCAAATCCAAATTATTTCTTTATTCCCACAGTGATACCCTTAAAAATAGCGGCATAGCCACCACTGGCACGTTGACTTTATAGCATTAAAAAAAATAGTTCAGTTCATAATTCATAACCAGCAGCATCCCCTTCCCTGTGCCATCCCAATCCCTCAGTCTATTCTCCTAAAAGTTAACCCAAATTATTGTCCTGCAGTAATGCAGATGCAAGTGTGGCCAAAGCAAAAGAAATGTAATGGAAGAACAAGAAAACATGCAATTGATGGTAAGGATCACAAGCATCATTATGAAAAAGGTTACTTCAAGACTAGTAATTAGTCACTAGACCATTAGGAAGACATAAGTGTGAAAAAACCTACAGATCAGATTCTTTAATTTCATAACTCATTAACACAATGCAACCAATTCAAAATAGAAAAACAAGGGGCCAACAGAAATTACTCATTCAGTCCCATAGTGACTGTTCTCTCTGAGAAATCCCAACATGCAGAGATTCCTCTCCCATTATTTTCCATATTTTAAAATCGAAACAAAGACAAAAGGACACTTCTTAGAAATCCATTACAAAATTTAAACAATGGATAAACAATTTGGTCTGTTTCAGCATTGCCTAGGCAATGCAAAGGAGACAAGAACCCCCTCAGGTCCAAGGCAACCAATCGTATGTGCCAAGGCACCAAAACCCAAAACTTAATGATCTTGCCATCAAATATTATAAATTTAAATAATATCGAATTTTTATCCCCCTTATGTGCTACATTTTGATTTGATTTTTTACCCTCATAAACTACATTATTATATATATACACTTACATCTATAAGATGAAATTACCTGAAATATGGCCCAGGATATAATGTAAAGCTTTCACCTTAGGTGCCTTGGCAAGCCTAGGCGTCAAGGCAGTTGGCCACTTCTGTGGCTCACCTTGGTGCCATGACAACTATGGGAAGGTTACCGATTATTCAAAAAAAAGAGGGCCGGTTTGGGGGGGTGGGGGGGGTGGGGGATGAAAATGAAAACAAGTCAGGATCCACAAAAGCTTCTAGGTTTTCAATTTGTTGCAACATTCAGTTGTTAACTCATAGCAGCATCGCAAACATGTATGCCCTTCTTAGCCATTCAATTGACTAGCAGCAGCATCAAAACCAGGTAAGCCCTCTCTCTCTTTATTTTTTGACAAATAACAGTATAATTTCATTTAGCCAATGGCCAAGAAAACATGCACATTTGGCACTATACAATGACATGTACAATTTCTAACAGCAGAAAACTCAAACCCACTCACAGAAATACCAAAGCATGCTATCCCTTCAGCTCAGTCAATAGGATAAGGCACCATATGTAATCAAATGATCTATTCCCTTGCTCAAAAAAGGATCATGCTATTTTCAGTGTGAAAATCTCCATGGTATTTCCACCTCCACAGGGATCCATCTCATAATCAAGCAATCACCTTCTACAGGAAGAGCTGGCCACTGGTGTGCTTCATAATTAGCAAGTCCTTGGATTAAAGCTTTTGTTTCCATTGTATTAAAATCAGCAACACCAATTGGTCCTGACCCTCCCTGATCCCAAAAGACTCCTATAATGCCTGCTGGCCCCAGGTTTTCCTTAATGCTACTGAAAAAATAATTTTAACAAAACCTAATGAGGGGTGCTCCACTAATGGAGGTGAATGGACTGGCTGGCTCCAGTCTGTTGGGAAACATGTCCACACTCCTTGCTATGTTTTGGTGTTAACAAGCAAACATACATCTTTAACTTGGTTTGATAAAGTGTGATTAGCTTGAAGAAAGTGTAATTAGCTTGAAGAAACACTTAGAAGGTCGAATCAAGACATGAAGCTTAAAGACATGGAACAGCAAACAAGAAGGAAAGAAGATGAAGTGCCAAAGAGTGGAAGGTTCAAGTGAAGAAGAAGACCACTAGGATAGATTAGTTATTTTTAATGTAATTTGTAATTCCCACATACATATATGCACTCACCTCACGCATGTGCATTGCATCATACTAGAATGACCATAGAGCATACCTTGACCAAGTATGGAAAGTCTCTAAGTGGTGTGGAACACACATTAACCTGACTCAAGGATATTTTAAGGAATCTTAAAATTAGTATCAGGAGATGAAACTTCATAGAAGTTGTAGGAAATTGAGTTGTGATTCCAACGCAACTGATCTCAAGTCAATCCAAGGTCGGACCGAAAAGTTATGGTCAAAACACTGACGATTGGTCAGTATGACAACATTCTGTCAAAACAGAGCATGTCATGTTGGCGGTCGACCGGCTGGAAGCCCCGGTCGACCGGAACTGTCCTAGACCATAGGCGGTCGACCAGCTAAAAGTCCCGGTCGACCGGTGACTGCATGGAAGTGCCCCAACGGCTATATTTTGCCTTCAACAGCTCTTGGCGGTCGACCCGCTACCAATGGCGGTCGACCGGTGGTTTCAGAATATGTCCGTTAGAGCCTGATTTCCTGCCTAAAATGCTTCACTAAGTTCACCTATAAATACCCAAACCACTCTTAATTAAATATTCATTAAGAAAGAGCTTTAAGAGCATTATTGCAAGCATTCAAGAAGTTTATTTCTACTTGAGTTATTCTATTACACAAATCCCAACAAGAGGCTCAAGTCTCAATCAAAGTCCTCTACTCTCTCCTGTGCAAGTCAAAGCCGTAAGAGAGGACTTTACAAAAGGTGCATCATTCATCATTTATTATTCATTCTCATCATTTGCACCACACTTGAGGCATTCCTCTTATTCCACTATTTCTTATTAATTTCTGTTTTTACAATTCTAGACTGTACTTAGGATTGTAAGGATTCTCTTATCCTAAAAAGAGAAAGGTCTCTCTACCTCTAAAAGAGATTGTAAAGGCATCTCTCTGCCTGGAAAGGAGATTTCTAAGGATACTCTTATCCGTGAAAAAGATTGTAAAGGTTTTCTTCCCTACCTACTGTACTGAAAGGGAGAACTAGTGGAATACCTTACAAGAGGATTCTTGTAGGGAGTGGACTAGACTCGATTGAGTAGAACCACTATAAATCTTGTGTTGTGGTTGTTCTTGTTTTATTTTCTCCGCATTATTTTAACTTGCTGTCACACTTGTGACCTATTTATCAAAAAGAGTCAAATTCCACTAGTATAACCTATTCACCCCCCCTTTAGGTTATTTCACAAAAATGCCCGACTAGTAGAGGTGCTGGATTGGGGAACCGATCTGATGAGGGTGAGACGACCAACATAGGAGAGGAGCTTGCCTTTCCAAAGTTGAAGTTTTTTCCGAAAAAGGTGAAGCATAGGGGAGCAATGATGGGAGGAGAGCCTAGATGAGATGAGAGGGAGAGCCAGGTATTTGACAGATAAAGATCCCAAAGAGAATCTCGTGATCTCAAGAAGGAGGGTTGGGACTCAGAGGAATCACCAGAGGAAGAGGTCCGTCTTAGGGAGGTTAATACTTAGTCCCGAGACAGATTCAAAGGAATAAAGGGAGGACATGATAGTGGAGATGGAGACGAGGTGGGTCTTAGAGAAAATCATGATGTCATCAGCAAATGGCAGATGAGAGAGAAGGGGTTTGCATTTCGGGATAAGGGATATGAGATGGAGGTCGGTAGCAAATTAAATGGGCGAGATAGGACTTCTAGGGATAGGGAGAAGAGAAGAGGTGATAGGGGGCATCCGGCTCTAGAGGGGAAGTAACCAGTTGGGCTGCCATTAACAAAGACAAAGAAGCAGAGGGGAGATGCAAGAGTGCACCCAGTGGATAAAGGAAGACGGGGAGGACAACATGTGGAGTAGAACTTTGGAGATGAAGTCCCAATTGAGCGTGTCAAACGCCTTATGGATGTAAATCTTGAGGAAGGCAGTAGGACAGTGGGATTTATGGTCAAAACTGTGGACAATCTAGTGGCAAAGGATATATTATCTGCAATGCTCCTTCCAACAATGAAGGCGGATTGGTTGGGGCTCACGAGAGAGTCAATGACTTTTTGAATCCTATTGGCGAGGATTTTGGCATTGAACTTGTAGAGAAGATTACAGAGAAATGGATCTGAAATCATTTATGGAAGCCGCGCCTTCTTTTTTGGGAATGAGATAAAGAAAAGTATGGTTGATTCCACTGATTTGGTTGGGGTTGTTAAAAAAAACTTTGGACACCTAGAATGATGTCATTATGAATAATATTCCAGCAGGAGGAGAAGAATCCCATACTTAAGCCATCCAGACCAGGGACTTTATTGGCTTTATCGGTAAGGATAACGAGAGAGGATTTCATCATCGAAGGGAATGGATTGGAGGGACGATAGAAGCTCTTCCGGGACAAATTTGTTGAGGATGTTATGGGGAATGGGGGGAGGGGAGGGGCAAGCACAAGAGCCCTTGGAAGTGAGAGCAACTTCAGATTTGATGTCCTCAGGATTGAAGATCTCAATTTCGGAGGAGGAGATAAGCTTAGGGATGGTGTTGGCATTATTTCTGGCTTTAAGAGGTGAAAATAGGCTGAATTCTAAGTCTCCCAGATCAAGCCATTTGATACAGGTTTTTGACGGAGAAAGCTCTCTTCATGATCCAGAAGCAAAGAGGTTAGAGGCAACAACTTTTTCTTCTATAGCAAGCTCTAGATTAAGGAGATCGAGTCGGATTATGGGTTGGATGGAGTGGAATTTGTCCCGACAAAAGGGTACTGGGGAGAAAATGTTGCCAAAGGTGGAAGAGTTCCAAAGCTTAAGAGATCTTTTGACATTCTTGAGCCTTTTGGCGAAGGTGAGGAGATCAGAGAAGGAACGGGGAATAGGAATGCTCCAAGCACTGTGGACAATAGGGAGAAAATTAGGATGAGAGGACCACATGTCGAAGAACTTGAATGGATTTGGGCCAAAAAGCGGAAGGGAAGAACATGAATAGAGATATGGCTATGGTCAAAGATCCCAGGGAGGACAAAGCAAGCATGGGAGGATGGGAAGGATTCAATCCAAGCTTCGTTGATTAGGGCCCTGTCTAGATTGCACACAACACGGAGATTGCCTGATCTCTTGTTATGCCTGGAGAGCTTAACTTCTGACCATCTTAGATCAGTAAGATTAAGATTATCGATGCAGTCATTGAAGGAGTCTACAGCCTGGGAGTCAATGGGTTACCTCCATGTTTCTCGTGACTAAGTCTAACATTGAAGTCTCCTACAATTCCCTAAGGGCTGGAACCCGTGGATGGGGCAAAGAAGCGCAGGTTGGGCCAAAGGGGAAGCCTAAGGGAGGCCTGGTTGTGGGTATAGATGATAGAGATGAAGCAGATGAGGGAGCCATAAGGGTGGGAGATGTAGACATGGATGGCTTGGGCATAAGAGGAGTGGGTAGAGATGTGGAGGGAAGAGGGGTCCCAAAGAAGCCAAATTCTGCATAAGAGGAGTGGGTAGCTAGAGATAAAGGACCAAGAAGGGCAATAGAGGAAGCAATCCGGGTGGCATTAGCTTCAAGAACTTGGGTTTCCAGAAGGCAACAGAGATTGGTATGGGAGGAACGAATATGGGATCGAATGTCAGTTTGCTTTGGCGAGGAATTTAGGCTTCGAACATTTCAGATAGTCCAAGGGATCATTGGGAAATAGGGGGTGGGCAACAAATGCTTCGAGCTATAGGGGGTCTTGGATAGAGGGAGACCAGCAGAAGGGGGGCCTACGACTGTATCCAATAACAGGGGAGGGTGGTGCGGTTGCGGAGGACTTGGAGCTGGTGGAGGACCTGGTGTTGGTGATGGAGGCTTTCTTCGGTTTTCTGTGGGTGGAGGTAAGAACAGTGGGGTTGGCTTTGGATGGGGGAGGGGAGTAGGTATGTTGGTTGGCCCAAGGGTGGGGGTTGGGAGGTCAGAAGAGTTAATGGTGGCAATGGAGGTTTTAGGAGGGGGAGGATCAAGCAAGTTTGGGGAGGCATCAATGGCCAACTGGAAGCTTGCAGGGATCTCTTCCAAGGTTATAGCAAGAGAGGCTTGCATAGGTCTAACATGGCTACCCAAAGGGTCCGGTCCATTGAGGAGTGAAGCCCAGGGAGCAGGGCTGAGGAGCAGAGCTAGTGATTGTGTCCAAGGTGTTGAGTGTGGGAGATGCCAACAGAGACGTAAGAGGATCCCCAAGGCCTTCGAAGGCCGACGGAAGTCTGCAGTTGCTTGGTTCCACGAACACAGAATCATTAGTCACATAATGAGTGCGAATTTCTATAGTTTGAGGAGAGACCTTCCGAGGTCGAGGCTGAACTAGAGAGGCTGGTTGAGAGAACCAGATTGTCGAGGTAGTCCTCAATCAGAGTAGTAGGAGCAAAATGAGAGGCAGCGATTGTCGGCGAAGAGGTTCTTGTCGTCGGGCAGAGGCTGTCGGTGATTGGGCTCCTTGGAGTCAACCTAGTAGAGTATTGAGTAGAGCCCAGAGGCGAGACAGCAACGTCGGGTGAAGGGGAAGGGGGTTGCAGGTTGTGGAAGGTAGATGTGGTTGGGTAGGGCCGAGCAGTGGAATGGGAGGGTCATCAAAGGAGTTCGGGTTGTACAAGTTCCCTGGGTAGAGGGGATGATCCTATGGGTATTTGGAGAATTTATTTAGGAGTTGAACTGGAAGGAATTGGCTTAATGGAATGAAGGATGGTTCAGAGACGGTTCAATTGGGTTGAGACATTAAAATCATGGTTAAAAGGAGGGCGTGAGATGAGGGTTGAAGCTAGGGTTTCGACTAAGGGGGCGGGTGTTACTGAAGGAGCAGAGGAGGGAGGTTTGTGTTAGAGGAAAAGGATTCGATGGCTCAAAGGGAGTCGAATGTCTAGCCTGGCAAGCTTGAGGGAGAGATCCCTCGCATGGAAGACCGTAAGGCGCAAAAGTGGCATGTGGGCAAGCCAAAGGATAATTGGTTCCATCATCAGAGGTGGCTAGCTCGAGTATCGAGAATTTATTTGGACCAGCAGATAATGTTGAAGGACCGGAGGTCCGAGAGATCAATTCAACAGAAGGTCGAGAAGCAACGGTGGTTTCCATCTGCGATGATCTTCGGTTCCCATTCCTCCTTTTCCTTTTGGAGATATGCTCAGTGAAGAGGGAGTCTTGAGGATGAGCAGCGGGTTGAAGGCGGTAGAGGATGGGAGGTGTCAGCAGCTTGGTTCTTAACGCACAGGGTTGTGCTATGTCCGAAACATTTGCAGCTGGGAAAATGGGGGGCAGCCAGTCATATTTCACATCTTGGACAAAAGAATGTCCGTCGCCATCTATGATGGTCACCGAAGAGGGTAGGATTTGGTCCGCTTCGACATATATGCAGATTCTGGCAAAGGACAACCGGTCCATGATCTTCATGCGCTTGTTGGAATAAAGAGGCTTGCATATGATGGAACCGATAAGGCTGAAGCCTTTGGTGCACCAGAAATGAAGGGAATGGTTAAGGAAGATTACCCAAAGGGGAATGGAGGGCTTAGTGCGGTTGAAGGAGGTTTGAACATCCCATTGCCGTAAGATGGGTTTCTTCTCTACATACCACGGCCCACCATCAATGGTAGAAGACTTATCAGAGGTAGAAGCAAAGTTGAAAATGAAAGTCCCATTGTCAAGCATATAGGTGGACAGAGAGTCAGCAGGTTTCCATTGGTTCAAAAAAGAGGTTTTGACAACAGAGAATGGAGGCCTGCTGCCAAGGAACGAACCTACAACACAATTTTTCCATTTGAGGATCTTAGGGTCAAGAAGCCAGGCAGACAGAGCCGATGGGGGTGGTGTTGTGGGTGGCAGGTGGGTAAAAGAAAAGAGTGTCCAGCAGAAGGAGGTAGGGAGGAAGAGTTGGTGGAGGAGGCGACAACGGCATTCCGGGGGCGGTGCTTAGGGGAGGATGTCTGAGAGGGGGGAGAGAGGGAGAGTGATGCAGATAAGGCTGCACTTACCTGGTTGGACCAGCATGACCGGCTTTGGAAGCCAAGATCCAAGAACCAGTCCAACCCAAGTTTTTGGTCCAACAAGGGTTGGAAGTAGATTAGTTTAATATTATGTCTTTTATTTTCTCATGTTTACTTTGGATAGGATATGTAGGAGACAGAGAAGTAGGGTTGGTTACAAGTTGTTTCAGTGTTTAAGAGTCTAAGTAGGAGTCTTGTTATTTTCTCTTTAAATACTTGCATATACCCAATGTTGGGGAAGGTGAATTTATTTGAATGAGAATTAGTTTGATTTGTGCAATGTGTGAGGTGTGATTCCCGTCCTTTTCCCCCTTCATTCTAGTTCTTCCCTTCTTCCCTAAGGCCCTCTATCAACTTGGTATTAGAGCCGAAGGATCCCCAATTCCTTTCTCTCTATCTCTTATCTTCCCTTCCATTCTCTGTTCTGGTTTCTACCGTGACTAAGAACAAAAAAAAAATTCTCTCTGTTGCCCAAAGAGAAGTCGAACCAATACTTCAACCCTTCTTTCAAATCCTAATCCCAACCCCACCATCGTCTTCTTTCCCTTAACCACTTCAATTGATCGCTTCCCTTCTTTAGGATTCTACTAGGAAGAAAAAAAAAAGAAGTCAACGAAGAGAAGAAGCAGCGAGAGCAAGCAGAATCCCAAAAAAAAAAAAGGAACAAAGCAGCAGAGAGAAACGATAGCACCAGAGTTAAAAAAAAAAAACAATAAAACAAAAAAAAGAAGCAAGAAGAGAGAGTCGAGAGAAGATCTAACCAGAAAAGAAGAAAAAAAAAGAAAGAGAAGAAGACGCAGCAAAAGAAGAAAAGTCGAGAAGAGAAAGAAATAGAAAACAGAAGAAGAAGAAGAAGAAGAGAAGAGAGAAAGGATAGAGGACGAACCTGCAAGGTCCCATCGTGAGTCACGTTCCTTGGTCGAAGCCGACTCTCCATCGCTGGTTCCTTCAGTCGACAGAGACCAAAACTTGTTGAGTTTCCATCTCCAAGCAGGAGAACTCTCCCTTTGTCGGTAAACCCCACAACCCACAATTCTTTTTATTTTCATTATTCCTTTTTCCTGAATTTCCAATATTGCCCTTTGATTCTCCACTTATCCCTAGTTATCCTTTTTACACTTCACTTCTAAGTATACCCCTGCACCCACACATGATATCCTTTATGGTGTATAGTGAACTTCAAATATTTGCAATTCTACCACTCTTTAAAATATAGAAAAGAGAACAGAGTTATTTACCATTCTGCCATTGTACCTTACACCTCCTTTATTTACTATTTTGCCTTCATATTTGAGTGTAATCTTGCTTATTTCCACCATGGTAGTCAATAGTGAAGTTATTCAACAGCCAAACTCCTATAAGGGAGAAATTGATGCTCTCACTACCATTGTCACTTTCCTTAAGACAGATGGAATCTATGCGAGTTTCTATTTATTGATTGGTGACAGTAGATAAAGGAAAGAATCCCATCCAGTCTGGGGATTCTTCCAACACCACTCCATAGGATCCGTCACTACCACCACCGCCACCACATCATACACCTCCACCACCACCATATAGAACTGGTAGATATGATGGAGATAACAATCTAGAACTATACCTTCACTGGATTCACAGCTTAGAGATGTTCTTTAGATCGTACGGGTTGACTAAGGCCCGAAAGATCCTATTTACAGAGGCTAAACTGAAAGGCATAGCCCGAGTCTGGTGGGTCAAGCAACAGTAATAGAACCGAACCCGAGGCATTGGTTTAGTCACTACTTGGGCTGAAATGCATGAAGTCATGAACCAGAGATTCTTGTCTTTTGATTACAAGCAACGCATGCATCTCAAGTTTGCACAGTTAAAATAGGAGAATTTGACCGTTAAAAAATGTTGCTAGATTTTATTATTTGGCCACTTGTTCTGATTTTTAGTGGGATGAAGAAGTATTGGTGGCACAATTTTACAATGGTTTGCACCCTCAACTTAGTGTTACCCTTACCTCTAGTCGACTGTCTACAATGGAACGTACAAGTAGCATATCAGATTGAAGAAAGTCTGAAATGCCCATACAATCGGAGGCCATTTATTGATGCTTTTTTTAGGGTTCCTAGTTCTATTCTGCTATAGTCATCTTCACAGGAAAAATCAATCAGCAGACCATAGGCTAGTGCTTCATCTATGGCATCTTCACGACCTAACCGGTCGTATTCTCCACCTCGACGTGAAGCACCTCTGCGTGATTCAGACATGTCATCTTCACGGCCTAATCATCCGTACTCCCCACCCTTAGCGTGGTTATGATAGGAACTCAGTATTTCCAGAGGAGGCTATTCAATGTTTCACATGCAAGGGGTAAGGGCATCGAGCTAATCAATCTCCTAACCTGTTGTTAGCGTACATTGACAAGGACAATTTTATACCCTATATACCAAAAAACAGGAATAGTAAATCTGAAGGCTGAAGTGTGATCGTGAGATTAATGATGGTGACTGATGAGCACATTTATGTGTGAAATCTAGGGTAGTAAAACATGCATTTTACATATTTAGAATGGAGCTACCTTGGGTTTTACTCTCTTTTTGCAGGTTTTATATTTTCAAGGCCTTAAGGACTATCGGGAACTATATCTTCAATTTTACACGTAAAGAGGTCCTATTTCTTTCCACGGTTGCGAAGAGGACGAAATTCTGAGCAAGATGGACGTGTTTAATTAAAATTACACATTCGTTTGGTCACCCATACAAATGATTATTCTTTTTTCGGGTCAGAAAAAGAATAATGGATCAGAACTGAACCGAGATGCAGAACCAGCCCTTTTGCAATTGTCCCAGAGGTACAAAGAATACTCCAAATGCCAACAAGGATCGATGGACCACATCTTTAAGTGATTAAAGATTTGTTTTTGGTAACAACAACTACCTAGCTTAGTTGGTGAGCTATGGTGTATAAAATTCTCTTGCTCACCAAGAGGTCTCAAGTTCGAATCTTATGGTTGTTTTTTTTAGAAGATTTTGTTGAAGATTTTCTGCTTTAGAAGCAAGCAAAATCGTGGAAGGGTGCACAAGAAAAAAAGAAAAAAAAAGAAAGCAAAATCGTGGAAGCAAGAAGAGAAGAAAAAAAAAAGGAAAGAGAAAAAAAATGGGAGAACCAAAAATTGTCCAAATCTTCTCTCTCCTCCACATCATCACCAAAGATTGTCCAAATCACACAAAGGAAGAAAAAAAAAGTCGTCCCTAGGAGAGAGAAACAAAAAGAAGAAAAATAAATTAGAAGAAAAAGGAAAGAAAATAAGCAAAAAATTTTAGGAAATTTCTCAAAATTTATTTCTCTCTTCTCTCTCCTCCATCTTAGCACTTTTGGACTCAAAAGATCTCACAATCAATTGTGGTTTTCTCTCTTTTAGGAAAGAGAAAATTGTTACCCTACCTCTCCATTCCCTATAAATACAACTCATGTAAGAGGAGGAGAGACAATTCATTATTCTTCTAGTTTTTTTCAGTTGCTCTCTCTCCCTCTCTCTCTCTTTAGTTCTAGTTCTTCTCTATTTTTGCTTAATCACTTTTGTAATAGTTTTTTTATGTCAATTAATGCAAGCACTCTTTTATTTTTATTCAGCCTTTTTATGTTTATGATTTATGCAATTGAGTTGTAATTTTTTAAGTTATAGTTCTAGGCTTAGATCTAGGTGACAAGATCACGAGCCGTGGAGCAATTTTTTTTTCAAGTTCAAGCATTGATTCAAGTAAGTAGGCTCCTTCAGTAGTCTTCTCTCCCCCCTCTCATTCCCTCTTCTGACTACCCTTTCTTTCTTAATTTAGGATTTTTATTTTCAGTCGTTACATTATTGCTATCCCTCTCCCCCAAGGTTCATGGCTAGTGTATGTGTTGGCTTTGCCCCTCCTGGCCATAGAACCATCAATTTATTGCTTTTATTTTAATTGTCTCTCTTTCCCTAAAGCCAAGTAGAGAAACCCTTGTAAGAGTAACTCTCTGGTCAAGTAGGGAAGCTCATATTATGATGCATCCCTCGGGCTAAGTAGAGAAACCTGCTTGTGAGTCTCTCTCTAGCTTTATCCCATTTCTTTTACTTTATTTTTATTTCAGCATTTTTTTTCCTTTATTATTATTTTTTTTTAATTGCGTGGGTTGTTTACTTTTAGTTATTTATTTATTTAATTTTAATTGTGTGGCTTGCATCTTTAAATTCTTAGATGACGAATGGTTAGGACGTTATTTTTAGGACGGTAATTAGAATTAGATCACAACCATTAATCAGTTCACTTTCGCATTATTAAAAGAAATAAAAAATAAGGTGGCTGCTCTCCCTGTGTTCGACCCGCTTAATGTAGAACTAGGATTGACAAGTCAACCTAGTCCCAATGTTGCAGAATACTCTTGGAGAACATTAGATCAAATATCAGAATAGTTCAAAACAGATTAATAACAAGGATGAGATCAGATCTGAGATTAAGAATATCAATCTCAGATTATAGGGTGTCAGAAATCAGAATAGAAGCAGATAATAAGGGGACTAATGGAATGATGAATTAGGTCTACACAGGTTCTGAAAATTGCTAACAGAGTATGCAATTTTCTGGGCAGAACTGAGAAGGAAAACTGAATTTAATACCTGTAAGAACTTGAGCAGATCAATAACACTTTGTGTAGTTGAGAGAAGAAGAAGATGAGTTAAGGAAGAGGACCTCTTGTGCTTCACACCGCTGAGAGTCAATTGGATCAAACACCAATTCCATCAGCCTTGATCAAACACAAGACAAATCTCCAAGTAGAAGACAATAGCAACAACCATTAATTTTTTTATCAAAATCATCTAGCCATTTAGGAGCCTCCTCTTCTTTATTTATAATGTTAATGGGGGAGGGAATTACAAAATAGAAGGTTCCTCAAAAAGGAAACCAAATATTCTCCTAATACAATAGCTACTAAAAACTGAAATTAGAAACTAGCTGAAATTAGAAACTAGTTGAAAAAGGAAACTAACAACTAAGGACTTGACTCAATTAATAACTTGACTCATAAGGAAACAAATATAACTCAAATCAAGCCCAACTAGAAAGGAAACTAATGAAAATGGAAACTAACTAGTAATCCCGTACTCAATCTTAAAGCCCCCTTTTTAGACCCATAAAAGTGGTCTATTACACTCAAAACATATGGGATCAAAAGCCTAACATGTATGGAACCCAACCCTAGGCTTATTCCTAATAAAATAAGCCTATTTTGGTAATTAATCTGCATCAACTCTCCCGGTCTTAAAAGAACTCGACTCCGTCGAGTTAGGTCGTGCTCCTAAGATTCCCTTGTAAATAGCTCGCCGATGAGGTGGCACATATCTCGAAACAGAAGGGAGCATAACTCCAAGAGGAGGGAGAGTGGGTTGAAGTGTCACCGGAGCAGGAGTCAGTCGACGTCGTGGCATGTCTGATAATGCATGTGGCCTCATTAAGTACATACGACCTCCTTGCTTCACCTTTATAGTGTTCCGTGCGCCATCATAGAGAATGCCTGCATGTCGCTGCCAAGGTCGCCCTAGAAGAATGTCGCAATGCACCAATGAGGTGACCAAGCAGGTGACATGGTACTGTAGTGGCCCAAACTGTAGATGTACATATTATGGTTGAGGAAACCAAAAATGATTCTTCTGAACAAGGGCAAATCCCTAGCAGTCCTTATGTTCATCCTGTCCCATTTCCTAATCGCTTGGTAAACAAAAAGAAGACTGCTTCCATGGACAAAATTTTAGAAGTCTTCAAAAAGGTAGAAGTAAACATCCCTCTTTTGGATGCCATATCCCAGATCCCCGCCTATGCAAAGGTACTGAAAGATTTGTGTACTCACAAACGTATCACTAGTGTGCCCAAAAAGGCGTTCTTGGCAGGTAACATTAGTTCCATAATTACTCAGCCTATAGCAGCCAAGTATAAGGATCCAGGGAGCCCTACCATATCTTGTGTCATAGGCAACACCTATATTGAGCATGCCTTACTTGACCTTGGCGCAAGTGTGAATCTTTTACCTTACCATGTGTACAAGCAACTAGGATTGGGAGAATTGAAAGCCACTGGAACTACTCTTCAGTTGGCAGATAGGTCTGTTAAGATTCCTAAAGGGATGGTTGAGGATGTCTTACTAAAGGTGGGAGAATTTATTTTCCCTGTTGATTTCATTGTGTTAGATACTAAGCCCTTCTCAACCAAGGATGAGATCCCAATAATTCTAGGAAGACCATTCTTGGCTACCAGTAATGCATTAATCAATTGCCGAAATGGTTTCCTAAGATTATCTTTTGGTAACCAAACTGTTGAGTTTAACATGTTTAGGATTGGCAAGCAACCACATATGGAAGAAGAGATCAATATGCTTGAGGATTTTTTTGATTTTTCTGATGATTTAGTTACCAACTTTGATATTGATTTTGATTCAGAATTCCAAGAGTGTATGGATGAGTTGGATGATGATAGTGAAAATTTCTTTTCTGAAGTCTTGAGTCTTCACACACTTGTGGAGCCCTTAGGACCCCTTTCCAATTCCATTCCCAAACCTTCCATAGTTGAGCCCCCTAAGCTAGATCTTAAGGAGTTGCCATCTAATTTGAGATATGCTTTCCTAGGGCCTGACCAGACTCTTCCTGTAATAATTTCTTCAAATTTGACTTCTAGCCATGAAGAGGAGTTACTTAAAGTGTTAAAAGATAATAAGGAAGCCCTAGGTTGGACCATGGCTGATATCAAGGGTATAAGCCCTTCCATTGTGCAACATCATATACATCTTATGGAGGATTCCAAACCATCCACAGAACCCCAAAGAAGAGCTAACCCAGTGATGATGGAAGTTATTAAGAAAGAGATCCTAAAGTTCTTGGATCATGGAATAATTTATCCTATTTCTGACAGCCAATGGGTAAGCCCAGTTCACGTAGTGCCTAAGAAGTCTGGTGTGACTGTAGTTCCTAATGCCAATAATGAGTTGATCCCTATCCGTGTCCAAACAGGATGGCGTGTGTGCATTGACTACAAGAAGTTAAATGCGGCAACCTGGAAGGACCACTTCCCATTGCCATTCATTGACCAGATGTTAGAGAGGTTAGCTGGACATGAATACTATTACTTTCTTGATGGATATTCCGGCTATAACCAAATCCCCATTGCTTTAGAGGACCAACATAAGACCACTTTTACATGCCCATATGTAACATTTGCTTACAGGCGTATGCCCTTTGGGCTTTGCAATGCCCCTGCTACATTCCAACGATGCATGATGAGCATTTTTTCTGACATGGTCGAAAAATTCTTAGAAGTATTTATGGATGACTTTTCAATTCATGGGAATTCCTATTCTGAATGTCTTCATCATCTTTCCCTAGTTTTGAAAAGGTGCATATCTAAGAATTTGATTTTGAATTGGGAGAAATGCCATTTTATGGTTAAATCTGGTATTGTTTTAGGCCATGTAATATCCAAGGAGGGAATTAAGGTAGATAGAGCCAAAGTGGATTTAATTGATAATTTACCACCTCCTCAATCTGTTAAGGATGTTCGGTCCTTTCTAGGGCATGCAGGCTTCTACAGAAGGTTTATTAAGAACTTTAGTCATTTAGCCCAACCTCTCACCTCATTACTTGCCAAAGATCAAAATTTTGAGCTTTCTAAAGAGTGCCTAGAATCCTTCAAACAACTTAAGAAGGAGTTGACCAATGCACCCATTGTTCAACCACCTGTTTGGACTGAACCTTTTGAATTGATGTGTGATGCTTCAGATTTTGCCATAAGAGCAGTTTTAGGTCAAAGGATTAATAAGTTACCCACTGTCATTTACTATGCTAGTAGGACCTTAAATGATACACAACTCAATTATACAACCACTGAAAAAGAATTTTTAGCTGTTGTGTTTGCATTAGAAAAGTTTCGGTCTTACTTAGTTGGTTCACATGTGGTGGTGTATACTGATCATTCTGCACTCAAATACCTAGTTCAGAAGAAGGATGCCAAAGCCCGTCTCATTAGGTGGGTTTTACTTTTGCAAGAGTTTGATTTAGAAATTAGGGATAAGAAAGGAGTTGAAAACCTAGTTGCAGACCATTTATCCCGGCTTCCCAATTCCTTGACTGTTGATTCTCCAGTCAACGAGAACTTTCCAGATGAACAATTATTTGCAATGTCTAGTGAACCATGGTTTGCTGACATTGTCAACTCCTTAGTTTCAGGTGTGACTCCGGATCACTGGTCCACTCAAGATAAGTATAGGTTTCATTCCCAAGTTAAACACTTTTTCTGGGATGATCCTTATTTGTTTAAGATATGTCTGGATCAGATTATCCGACGATGTGTTCCTGATCATGAACAACATTCCATTCTCTCTTTTTGTCATGATCATGCATGTGGTGGACACTTTGGACCTAAGAAGACTGGCGCAAAGGCTCTCCAATGCGGATTTTAGTGGCCCACTCTTTTTAGAGATGCTTTTGATTTTTACAAGGCTTACCCCGCCTGCCAGTCTTTTGGCCGTATCAATAAGAGAAACATGATGCCTCTCAACACTATTTTGGTAATTGAGATCTTTGATGTTTGGGGCATCGATTTTATGGGACCATTCCCTAATTCCTTTGGGAATTTGTATATACTTTTGGCCGTTGATTATGTTTCTAAATGGATAGAGGCCATACCTTGTAAAACTAATGACCACAAAGTGGTGGTCCAGTTTCTCAAAGAGAACATTTTTTCCCGCTTTGGTGCACCACGTGCAATAATTAGTGATAGGGGTACTCATTTTTGTAATCGACCTTTTGAGGCCTTAATGAAAAAGTATGGGGTCACTCATAAGTTATCTACTCCTTATCACCCCCAAACTAGTGGCCAAGTGGAGGTGTCTAATAGGTAGATCAAACAAATCTTGGAGAAAACTGTTAATCCCAACCGTAAGGATTGGTCCCTTAGGCTCATTGATGCCTTGTGGGCCCATCGGACTGCATTCAAGACTGACCTTGGCCAGTCTCCCTACTGTTTGGTATATGGGAAAGCTTGTCACTTACCAGTTGAGTTGGAGCATAATGCCTTTTGGGCTATTAAGAAGCTTAACTTTGATTTGTCTGATGCGGGAATCCATCGTAGGCTCCAACTATCTGAGTTGGAGGAACTTAGGAATAAAGCCTATGAAAGTTCTAGGATTTACAAGGAAAAGACTAAAGCTTTCCATGATAAGCACATTCTGCGCAAATCTTTTGTAATTGGTGATAAGGTTTTATTGTACAACTCTCGATTGTATCTTTTCCCTGGTAAGCTTAGATCCCGATGGGATGGACCGTTTATTGTCCATAATGTGTATCCCCATGGGGCTGTGGAGATTTTGAATCCAGGAACAGGGTTAATTTCGAAGGTTAATGGTCAGCGTTTGAAACCGTTCCTCGAGTTTCCCACTACTAGTAGTGAAGAGGTCATGGATCTCCATGAACCTCTTTACACTGATGACTAATTTTTAATCAGGTATGACCCCCTTGCATTGTCTTTGCTTTTAATTTTTTTCCATGCATTGAGGACATTGCATGACTTAAGTGTGGGGGAGGGAAACCAGTTTTTGTTTTTTTTCTTTCACTTTGTTTTGTTTGTTTTTCTTTTTATTTTTGAGCTTGCTAAGGATGAAGTCCTACTTTGGCTTTTGGCTAATGATCAGACCATTCGGATGCTTGATGTATGAAAATAAAAGTTTTGACGAAGGTACCCATTTTGAACGTATAAAACCCTGTTGAGAAGAAAGAAACAAGCATGTGTCTTGAGATGGGACTTTCTTTTGAAAAATAAGAGACCCCTATTTTATGGTGATGGACCATTTGTAAGTTTGTGGGTTCCTTGTACTTTTGATTTGGAGTTGAGACCTTCTTTTTAATTTGGCATGGGTTGACAAATGCACAATTTTAAATGAAATGTAAAATGTGGTATAAAGAAGAATAAGAGTTGATTCCCTTGGAACTAGACAGGGCATTGCGCCTCAGGAAGCGTGGTGTCTTGTTCGAAATTCCTTGGGAGGAAACTTCTGAAGCAACTCTAGCATCACTGCCTTTGTGGACATATGCAAAAAGCGAAGCTACATAGTAACTTGGGTGTCTGGTGTTTGCTCCACCATGTCATTCAGGCCAAAAGTAGTGAAGTAGAATAGAGTTTATTAAGCAGAAAAAAAAAAGAGAAAAAAATGTGCAAATGTCATTATTGCTTGGTAACATGTTTGGTAAAAAACACTCCAACGCCTTAGTCATTGGTTCCCTATTTCTTCACAAGTGGTTTTACCTTAAGATAAGGATGTTTTGGAAGAGATGAGGTGAGCTCCAAATTAAGAAATATGCTAGTGCCTGGAATTGATAAAGGGTAATAAAAGTTCAAGTCTGGGGGTCCCTTGTAAGAGAAATTATCTTTGCTCCGGATTGGTATGAGCCTTACCTTTAGCCAAAGTTGGGATTTGTTTATTCTGAATTTTGGGTGTATATTCACTGAAAATACCCACGAGACACAACTCGTCCCCTAGGGGTGATCTAGGGGTTTAAAGGCTTGTTGCACATGCTAAGTGCAACCGTGATTCCTACGAAAGTGTGTTAGGTTTTTTTTTTTTTTTATTCTTTTCTTTTTGTTTTGCTCGAGGACTAGAAAAGTCTAAGTGTAGGGGAATTCTGATGAGCACATTTATGTGTGAAATCTAGGGTAGTAAAACATGCATTTTACATATTTAGAATAGAGCTACCTTGGGTTTTACTCTCTTTTTGCAGGTTTTATATTTTCAAGACCTTAAGGATTATCGGGCGCTATATCTTCAATTTTACACGTAAAGAGGTCATATTTCTTTCCATGGTTGCGAAGAGGACGAAATTCTGAGCAAGATGGACGTGTTCAATTAAAAGTACACATTCGTTTGGTCACCCGTACAAATGATTATTCTTTTCGGGTCAGAAAAAGAATAATGGATCAGAACTGAACCGAGATGCAGAACCAGCCCATTTGCAGTTGTCCCAGAGGTACAAGGAATACTCCAAATGCCAACAAGGATCGATGGACCACATCCTTAAGTGATTAAAGATTTGTTTTTGGTAACAACAACTACCTAGTGTAGTTGGTGAGCTATGGTGTACAAAATTCCCTTGCTCACCAAGAGGTCTCAAGTTCGAATCTCATGGTTGTTTTTTTAGAGAATTTTGTTGAAGATTTTCTGCTTTTCACTCACTTAAAGCACTAAGGGCATGGAGGGGATTTCCACATCAAATTAGAAGCAAGGAAAATCGTGGAAGCAAGAAGAGAAAAAAAAAATAAAGGAAAGGAAAATCGTGGAAGCAAGAAGAGAAGAAAATAAAAGGAAAGAAAAAAAAAGGGAGAAATAGAGATTGTCCAAATCTTCTCTCTCCTCCACATCATCACCAAAGATTGTCCAAATCACACAAAGGAAGAAAAAAATCGTCCCTAGGAGAGAGAAAAAGAAGAAAAAAAATTAGAAAAAAAAGAGGAAAGAAAATAAGCAAAAAAAAATTTTCTCTAAATTTATTTCTTTCTTCTCTCTCCTCCATCTTAGCACTTTTGGACTCAAAAGATCTCACAATCAATTGTGGGTTTCTCTCTTTTAGGAAAGAGAAATTTGTTACCCTACCTCCCCATTCCCTATAAATACAACTCATGTAAGAGGAGGGGAGACAATTCATTCTTCTTCTAGTTTTTTTTTAGTTGCTCTCTCTCTCCCTCTCTCACTCTTTGGTTTTAGTTCTTCTCTGTTTTTGCTTTAATCACTTTTGTAATAGTTTTTTTTTATGTCAATTAATGCAAGCACTCTTTTATTTTTATTCAGTTCTTTTTATGTTTATGATTTATGCAATTGAGTTGTAATTTTTTTTAAGTTATAGTTCTAGGCTTAGATCTAGATGACAAGATCATGAGCCGTTGAGCAATTTTTTTTTCAAGTTTAAGCATTGATTCAAGTAAGTAGGCTCTTTCAGTAGTCTTCTCTCCCCCCTCTCATTCCCTCTTCTGACTACCCTTTCTTTCTTAATTTAGGATTTTTATTTTCAGTTGTTACATTATTGCTATTCCTTTCCCCCAAGGTTCATGGCTAGTGTATGTGTTGGCTTTGCCCCTCCTAGCCATAGAACCATCAATTTATTGCTTTTATTTTAATTGTCTCCCTTTCCCTAAAGCCAAGTAGAGAAACCCTTGTAAGAGTGACTCTCTGGTCAAGTAGGGAAGCTCATATTATGATGCATCCCTCGGGCTAAGTAAAGAAACCTACTTGTGAGTCTCTCTCTAGCTTTATTCCCTTTCTTTTACTTTATTTTTATTTCAGCATTTTTTTCCTTTATTTATTATTATTTTTTTTAATTACGTGGATTGTTTATTTTCAGTTATTTATTTATTTAATTTTAATTGCGTGGCTTGCGTCTTTAAATTCTTAGATGACGAATGGTTAGGACGTTATTTTTAGGACGGTAATTAGAATTAGATCACAATCATTAATCGGTTCACTTTCGCATTATTAAAAGAAATAAAAAAATAAAGTGGCTGCTCTCCCTGTGTTCGACCCATAGCTACACTGATCCGTACGCTTGCGGTTACATTTTAAATCTCAAACAGTTACATATTTGGGAAGGTGTTAAGCACCCAATCTTCCTGGTTCAACCGGTCTTCTTACTAGATGCTTGAGAACTAATATTTTCCAAAATTATTACTACTCCACATATATGGCTAAGTTATCACGCATATATACATTAATTGGATTCAAACTACTATATACACTAAAACAAGGCATGTATAAAGTCTACATTATGACGAGTTGGTTGAGAAATTATACCTGAACTTAACCTCTGTTTTTGGTCAATATGGGTGGGCCCCTGACTAGTACCGGTTTGGATTGTCTTTCATGTTCTCCTAGCTCAGGGGAAGATGGTCTTGACCTCCAACTTCTTTTCTTGAGAGATTCTGATTGTGATGGTATTCAGATAGAGTTCTGGCTAGGAATGATCACTTTCTGATTTGGAATCGAACAGAGCTTCGGCTAGGGAAGGCTATTTCTAGATTTAGATTCGGACAGACCTTCGGTTAGGGAAGGCTATTTTAGGGTTTGGGATGAGGTGGCACTCTGACAGGGCTTCGGCTAGGGAAGGCTATTTTTAGATTTGGGATGAGTGGCACTCCGACAGAGCTTCCATTGGAGATAGGCTAAGGGAGGGTTAGGCTGAGGTGGCACTTCGGCAGAGCTTCCACTGGGAATGGCTATTTCTGGAAAGATTCCAGGGACACTCGGACAAGGGTTTGGCTAGGAATGGCTATTTCTAAAAATAAATAGGCTAACCTAAAAATGGATTGAAGAACTCCAAAGTCCTGAAGAACACTTTGAAGATTCGAACAGAGTTTTAGATCTTAACAAAGATCTCTTCATAGACCCAAAGAACCTAAAAAAGGGGGGTTTTCTATCTCAGGAATGCTCAAGAATGCTCAAGAAAATTCAAGGGAGGTGGCTCAAGAACATACTGCTTTTTGGCTAAAAACTGGATCTAAGAATTTGGATTGGAGATCTTCAAGATCCCAAAGAACACTTCGAAGATCCGAATGAGTTTTAGAATCTTGACAAAGATCGCTCCAAAGATCAGAAAAAAATCAAGAGGGGGAAGGAAAATTTCACTCTGAAAGAGTAAAGGGAATTCTGATGTGTTGGTGCCTTTTTTCTAAGGGAGGGGGGTATTTATAGTTTTTTTTTGGCTAAACAGAAGAGGGGAATCCCTTTATCTAGTGGACGGAAGGGGGGTTCTTGCCTAATAGTGAGGAGATAGGATTTTTGTCCAATGGGTAAAAGGGGGGAGTTGAAAGAAAAAATGGGTGGGGAGGGCGTTTGTCCAGTGGGTAAAAGGGGATTTTCAAAAAAAAATGGGAGGAGAGAGAAATTTTAGCTAGAAAAAGGTGATTTTCAAAAAACCGAGAGGAGAGAGAAATTCAAGCTGAAAATGGGGGGTTTTCAAAAAAAGGGAGGACAGAGAAATTCCAGCTGAAAAAAAGGGCATTTTTCAGAAAAGCGGGACAAGAGAAAAATTTCAACTGAAAAAAGAAGGGGTTTTCAACAAAGCACGAGGATAGAGAAATTTCAACTGAAAAAAGAAGTGGTTTTCGAAAAAGCGAGAGGAGAGAAATTTCAACTGAAAAAAGAAGGCATTTTCAAAAAAGCAAGAGAGATAAATTCTAGCTGAAAAAAAGAATTTTTGGAAAAGCGGGAGGAGAGAGAAATTTTAGGATAGGTAGTGCGGGTATGGGCAGCGGGTGTGGGTCAGGCTGGCATGGGTGTGCGGGCCAGGTTGGCATGGGTGTATGGGTCACAAGCGCATGCTGCAGGCACAATGTGCAAGGCCATGCAGCATAGGTATGCACAGCGTGCGGCAAGGGCAGACATGCTATGCGATAGGGGCGCACATGCGTGCGGCAGGGGCACGCAACATGCGGCGGGGGCTCGCAGCATGTGGTAGGGGCGTGCTGTCAGGCTAGGTGCATGGCTCTGTGCATTGCTGTGTGCATGGCTGTGGGGCTATGTTAATGGTTGTGTGCATGGCTATGTGCATGGTTGTGGGGTTGTGTGCATGGTTGTGTGCATGGCTGTGGGGCTGTGTGCATGGATGTGGGGCTATGTGCATGGATGTGTGCATGGCTGTGGGGCTAGGCATGGCTGTGTGCATGTGCTGTAGCCCATGGGCAGCAAGCACGAGGGCAGGCTGGCCTGTTGGCTAGAGCGCGCAGCACGAACACGATTATGGGTTTTTTTGGTGATGATTACGGGAGATCCGTTGGTCCGATTTTGGCATATCATATATCGTCGAAATTGTATTTCCAAGCACTATTCATTTGTATGGTCATCTTTACTGGATTCTTTTGTATATAAAAAACCAAAATTTAACCCCTTCCCTCCAGTGTGGGGATTTCTAGGGTTTCAGACCCGGGAGTGTTTCGGAGTTATCTGGGTAGGTAAGGGATGAATTTTTGGGGTGTTTGGGCTAGGTGGGGGGTTTTTCTAGGTTTCCAGCGGGATTGTCCGTGTGCCCGGCATATATATGGCAAGGCGTGATTTTCTAGGGATGATTGCCAAAGATCCGTCGGTCCAATTTTGGCGTATCATATATCGTCAGAATCATGTTTCCAAGCACTATTTATCTGCATGGTCATCTTGACCAGATTCCTTTACATATGACAAGTCAAAATTAGACCTTCCTCTCTTCCGCGTGGGGATTCTAGGGTTTCGGATAGGGAATGTTTCCATCAACATTTCTGTCGGTCGGAAGCCGAAAGTCACGCCCAAGATCCATAACTCATCATAACTAGAGGAGGGTGAAAAAATTGGGTGTCTACATCCGTCGGTGGGCCCAAAGGAGACTGGTAGGTCATATCGATGGGTTTGGTACCCGTTAGTGCTACCCACCAGTGTTCTACAGGCTTTGTTATCCTTCTTCCCTTCTTCATTCCTCCTCTTGGGAAACCAAGGGGGTTGTTCCAACTTCATTTCTCACACATTTTAGGCTTCACCTACTTGAGTATTCCTTGGATCTAAGTTAATAACAAGGTTTTGGGGAATGAAATCATACCTTGGCTCAAGAAAGCCCAAAATTTAAGATCCTCTTTCCAACTCAAAATGTCACCTCAATACCTCCAAATCTTTGTTTTCCTTCCTCAAACCTTCAAAGAAATCACACAAGGGTTCCATTATCTCTTTCATTTGACCACACATAAAAAGGTTTCATCACATTGCAAGGGTTTATGATATTGCTTACCTCAAAATGTAGATCTCAAGGCACCGGACACTATTCTGGTGATGAAAAGGTAAGATGCAGCTCCGGAAACTAAGGGGGAACCTTCTTCCCTCTTCCTTCTCTTCTTCTTCCTCTTTTCTCCCTCTTCTTCACTTCTCTCACCAAACTTGCTGAAATCATAAATGGGAAAGAGAGGGAGACATAAATGGTATTTATACCTTAGTTAAAAAGACTTGTTTGGTTTTGTCCCTTTATGGACCAAAATACATTAAATCGCGATACTGGCCAAAATAGCTAACATTATCAGGTGTACGAGACCTCATCATGACAAGGAATTCGAAACACATGTGCTCACCTAAGTTGGGCTTGTTGGGACCCACATTTCCCTTACAGGTGGGTCACACTAGTGGGTCTCGCACCTACTAGTGACTACCCACTAGTTAGCCAAAATAAGGGCAACCATGCAGTATTTTGGTGGGAAAGGGGACCTTGATGTGTAAATCACTCTCGCCACGTGTCGTGGATCAAATTTTCATCATCCAATAAGATCTTATACCTTTCCTATTCGTACATGGCTTTCTGATACGGGCACGACTTAGGCATGCGAATCACATCGGGTACTATCTCAATCTTGTTTGATCACCCAGCATTTGATGTCACCCTTTCTGTCATGCACCGTAGGGCACCTACATCAATCCTTTCCGGTTCGGACTCTACAAGACCAAACCAAACCAACCGGTCAGTAAATCGGGTTTAAAAAGCAGGGCTCTACATCTGCCCCCCCTCTTTAAAAATTTCGTCCTAGAAATTGAAGTTACCTGGTAGTCTGAAAAGATGAGGATATTTAGCCTAAATTTCATCTTCTTTCTCCCAGGATGCTTCCTCATGGTTGGCCCATCAGACCTTTACACAAGTAATGGATTGATTGCGAAGGGTCTTTATCTTCTATTCCAGGATTTCAGCAGGCTATTCTTCATAGGTCATGTCAGCCTCTAAGTACTCCGGTTCCACAACTAGCACATGCAATGGATCATGGACATACCACTTCAACATTAAAATGTGGAATACATTGTCATTGGAGCCATTCCAATCATGGCCTAATAGCTATTATATAAGCAAACTCCATGAGAGGTATGTTTTCTTCCCAATTGCCACTCATTTTCATTGCACAGGCCCTGAGCATATCTTCTAGTATTTGTATCATCCGTTCAGATTGTCCGTCAGTCTATGGATGGAATACAATCTTAGGTGCTCCTGTGTTCCCATGGCATGCTTGAGGCTCTTCTAGAATTTAGATGTGAACCTTGGGTCTCTATCCGACACAATACTCACAGGCACTCCATGCAAGCGAACTACATTCTCTATGTAAAGTTATGCTAGCTTATCCATGGAGTAGGTAGTCTTGATTGGAATGAAATGGACAGTTTTAGTAAGCCTGTCAACTATCACCCAGATTGTATCCATTCCCTTGGGTGTATGGAGTAGTTTGATGATAAAACCTATAGTAATCATGTCTCACTTCCACTCCGATATTGGGAGTGATGAAGAGTGCTATATGATTGATGCCGCTCTACCTTGACCTTCTGACACGTGAGACACTATACCACATATAGGGCTACTATAATCTTCACCCTTGGCCACTAATAACTTTGCTTAAGATCTTTGTACATCTAGGTGCTTCCGGGGTGAAGTGTGTACTCATAACTATGTGCTTCCTTCACTATCTTGTCCTATATCCCATGTCCTTAGGTACACACAACCTGCCCCGAAACAATAATGCTCCATCACTGGTTATTATGAAATTGGGATCGTCTATCCTTTGCTCTTGGATTTTGACTGATTTTCTGCAACTTAAAATTCAAGGGTTGTTTCATAATCACCTTATGCCTGATAGATGGCTGCGCTTACAGGGTCGCCATAGATAAGGTCAACTGCTTAATACTATCTGGTTGTTGGTCAAGTTCTAAGGTCGCTCCTTCATTTAAAATGACTTCATCCATCAACATGGCCTCTTGCTTAAGTTGTGGATTGGTGGCCAAATAAGCAAGTGACACAATCTGAGCTTTCTAGCTCAATGCATCCGCCACCACATTGGCCTTACCTGGATGGTACTGGATGTCACAATCATAATCTTTCATGAGCTCCAACCATCTCCTCTGTCTCATGTTCAGATCTCTTTAGGTGAAGAAATACTTGAGACTTTTGTGATCAGTGAATATGTCGCACTTCTCCCCATACAAATAATGGTGCCAAATCTTCAAGGCAAAGATAACTACCACCAACTCTAAATCATGAGTGGGGTAAGTCTTCTCATACTCCTTCAGTTGTCTAAATGCATACGCCACTACCTTGCCATGTTGCATAAGAACACAACCTAGCCCAATTCTGAAAGCATCAGTGTAGACTGTCATACCACCTATGACTTCTGAAATTGTTAACACTGGGGCTGACACCAATCGGCCTTTCAAATCTTAGAAATTGTCTTCGAACTCCTTATACCATTCAAACTTCATGCGCTTTCTGGTCAAATTAGTCATTGTAGCGGCGATTTGAGAAAAATTCTTGATGAACCGCCGGTAGTAGCCTGCTAATCCCAAGAAACTCCTAATCTCTGTAACATTCTGGGGTGCTTCCCACTCTACTACTACTTTTACTTTTCCTGGGTCAACTTTGATTCGGTTCTCAGACACTATGTGCCCTAGGAATCCAATTTGCTTTAACCAAAATTCACACTTGCTGAATTTTGCATATAATTGTTGATCTGTCAACCTTTGGAGCACCATCCTCAAGTGTAATGCATGCTCCTCTTCGGTCTTCGAGTATATTAAATGTCATCAATGAATACAATGACCCATTCATTAAAGATATTTTAAAATACTTAGTTCATCAGTTCCATGAAAGATGCCGGTGCATTGGTCAACCCAAAGGATAGCACTGGAAATTCATAATGACCATATCGGGTCCTAAAGTTTGTCTTGGGTATATCGTTGCCTTTTATCTTAAGCTGATAGTAGTCCAATCTGAGATCAATCTTTGAGAACACTTTGGCACCTTGCAGTTGATCAAAGAGGCCATCTACACACGGCAACGGATATCAATTCTTGATGGTTAATTTGTTCAATTCTAGGTAATTGATCCACATATACAGATTCCCATCCTTATTCTTGACAAACAGAACTGGAGCACCTCAAGGAGAAACACTCGCACGTACAAATGCCTTCTCTAGTAAATCTTTCAACTAAGTTCATAACTCCTTTAATTCTGGTGGCACCATTCTGTATGGAGCTTTAGACACTGGGGCTGTCCCGAAAGCTAAATCAATAGCAAACTCTAACTCCCTGTCAGGCGGGAGCCAGGTTAGATCATCTGGGAAGACATAGGAAAACTCCCTAACTACATTTAATTCTTTTAATGGTGTGACCTTTGCTTCCACATCTTGTACTGAAGCTAGGTAGCCTTGACACCTGTCTTCCACTAATTTTACTACCTATAAGGTAGAGATGAGAACTTCTCTGAGTCG
>NC_056565.1:35554170-35610159 GCF_013358625.1 Macadamia integrifolia | reverse complement strand
TCCAATATCATGTTTCACACTCTTGCCAAGGGGGTTTGGGAGGATTTACAGGAGTTTCTCATAGGAGAAATAATTCTCGTACTCATGCAAAAAAATTTTCAACTTCAAGCAAGGTGGCAAAACTCTTAAATGAGTATTTTAGTGAGTATAAATACATACTTGAAGAACTCCAACTACATCAGCCTCTTACCACTAATCTGGATTGATTAAAGCAAACAATTTTCTGAGTTCCATGTCGCAAAATTCTCGGCTGGACTTCATCCTAATTATCAGCCTATTAAAGGTCAACTTCTTACTGGCGAGAATGTGCCCTCTCTCAATGAGGTCTTCTCCTGTCTTCATCGTTTGGTAACTCTCTCTAAGGTTGACGCGTCTAATAAAGATAACTCTGCCATTGTTGCTAGCCGTGGTTCTGGAAAAGGCTGTGCTCGTGGTATAGGGGGACAGCTAGTTAACAAGTCCTCTCGTTAGTGCAACTATTGTGGTAAGCCAAATCATACTGTGGAAATATGTTGGGCAAAACATGGCCGGCCGGAGTGGGCTAATGAGTTGGCCAATATTGTTACTATTGATTCTGAGCATGGTACTTCTGGAGACACCACACTTGCATCTACACTAGGCGCTTCTTCCACTGGTGCTATGTCTCGTGATGATTTTAATCAACTACTCAAGCATCTCCAACAGCTTGAGTCTACATCAACGTCCACTTCCACTGCTACTTTAACCCACATAGGTAACTCTGCCCTTCTTACCTCTACTTCCATGCCTTGGATTATTGATTCCAGTGCTTCCTGTCATATGACGGGTAAGTCCGACTTGTTTTCTTCCATTTCTAAAGTTTCTAATTCACCTGTTATTCTTACTGATGGTTCCTCTACTCAAGTGACAGGTCATGGTATGGTCTCTCCTACCTCATCTATGAATCTGTCTTTTGTTCTCTATATTCCTAAGTTGTCCTTAAGTCTTCTATCTGTCAGTAAACTTACTAAGTCTCTCAATTGTTCTCTTCTTATTGTATTATTCAGGACCTTCAGACCAGGAGGATGATTGGTGGAGGGCTTGAATGGGCTGGTTTGTATTATTTGGAACTGGTCCGACTACTGTTGCTGCTACAACTAATAGTGGTTCTCCTCTTCATTGGCACTTCCATCTTAAGCATCCCTCCTTGTCTAAGCTTCAGTTGACGGTCCCCAGTTGTCGCTCTCTTTCTCACATTGAGTGTGAGGCTTGTAAAGTTGGGAAGCATCATCGCTCCTCGTTTCCTGGCCGTAGCATGACTCATAGTTCGGCTTAATTTTCATTAGTTCACTCAGATATCTGAGGACCCTATCGGGCTAGTAATAAATTAGGTTTTTCTTACTTTGTTAGTTTTTTTGATGACCATTCTCGCTTGACTTAGGTCTACTTGTTAAAAGAACAATCACAATTTCTCTGTGTTAAAAAACTTTTATCATGAAATAAAAACTCAGTTTGATGCTTCAATTAAAATTTTTTGGTTTGACAATACAATTTTATATGCTTAGCGAGAAATCTTTGAATTTTGACTATCTAATGGCATAATCCATCAAACCAATTGCTCATATACTCCTCAACAAAATGGAGTTGCAGAGCGGAAAAATAGAAACTTGTTCGATGTTGCCCTATCCATTATGATTCACATGCATGTTCCTAAGCATTTTTGGTGTGATGCAGTTCTTACTGACTGTTACCTTATTAATGCCCTCATTTGTCTTGGATAATCATACCCCATTTTTTGTTTTATATCCCAATGCATATTTGTTTAGTCTTCCTCCTAACATTTTTTTGTTGTGTGTGTTTTGTTCATATTTTACAACCCCAAGTTGATAAATTATCTCCTCAGGCTGTTAAATGTTTATTTCTTTGTTATTCTCAAACCCAAAAAGGGTATAACTGTTATGTCCCTATTTCTCATCAACAATTTATCAATGCTGATGTTACTTTCTTTGAAAGTCTTCCTTATTATTCTCCTTCTATTCCATCATTAACTTTACATAGAGCTCCTCCTAATGAACCAATTATTCTGGTTCCTATATCTCTTGATGATGAGCCTACTCTTCCCCTACAAGTATCAATGGCGTCGCCGCGTCAAAAGACTGTGCCACCATCCTCCATTACCAATCCTGCTTTGTCCACCAACCAGCCTGTCTGACCAACCCATTGCCCTTCGGAAAGGTACATGTTCTTGTACTAAAAAATCATTGGCGGCCTATCCTATTGAAAGTTGTGTTTATTTCTTATCTTCCATCTTCTTTTTTGCAATATTGTTTTTCTTTGTCTACTAACTCAATTCCTAAATCTCATCACAAGGCCTTTTCTCAACCAGGGTGGAAAGTTGCTATGGATACGGAAATGGATGCACTGTTATCTCAACAGACATGGACTCTTGTGGATTTACCACCTTGTAAGGATCTTGTGCGATGTCGATGGGTGTAAACTATTAAATATAATCCTGATGGTTCTGTTGAGCATCTTAAAGTGCGATTGATAGCCAAAGGATATACACAAATCTATGGTGTGAACTAGTTTGAAACATTCTCTCCGATGACACAGTTGAACTCCATTCGGGTTCTTATTTATCATGTTGTCAATCTCGATTGGCATTTCTATTAGATGGATATAAAAAATTCTTATCTATATGACGATCTTCAAGAAGTTTATATGGAGCAACCTCTAGGGTACGCCGCTTAGGGGGGAGAATTATAGTAGAGTATGCGAACTTCACAAGGCCATCTATAGGTTGAAGCAGCCACCACGGGAGTGGTTTGAAAAATTTAGTTGTTCTTCATTGTGGGTTCTCACAATGCTACTCTGATCACTCGGTGTTTGTTCGGCACCAAAAGTCCAAGATTGTTGTTCTTGTTGTTTATGTGGATGGTATAATTATATTCGGCAATGATGATGCTGGTATTACTGAAGTTTAATCTTATCTTCATCAGCATTTTTAGATGGACTTAATATCCCTCTGGTATTTTCTTGGTATTGAAGTTATTCAAAATAAGAAAGGAATTAGCTTATCCCAAAGGAAATATGTTGTTGATCTTCTTTCTAATACGGGGTTGTTGGCCTTCAACCCGGTTGATACTTCTATGGAGCCTCATAAAAAGTTTGGGGCTACTAATGGTGAAAACTATGAAGAGAACACGAGTATAGGAGATTAGTGGGAAAACTTATTTACCGCATAATCACTGGAGTCCCTATTTGAATCCAATAAAAATAGATCAAAATCAAATTCCAAAAGGATAATAGTCAACCCCCAAGTCCAAGAACAAGAACTGGATTTTTGGTTGCAAGGGCGATTTTCAACTTTCAAATGCTGGGGTTATTCTCAATTTTGAAAATTTTATAAATCTTTTCATGATAAAAAATCACTAAAAATCAAAAGTATGGTAAAATAATCTTTTGTTTTGATGTTCATAAAATTATTTTCATTCATATAAGTTTAACATCATTCGCACACTTTAAAATAAGTTTGACCAGAACATAATTTTGTCACTACAACTTAAGTTTAAGTAATTTTAGACTTGTTGGAAAGCTGATTTTGTGCTATACCTATTACAAAAGTCTCATGTAAAAATAAAACCATTAGACCAGTCAAACTTATAATAGAACAAAAGCATTTCTATAAATGTTGATTTTTTATGACTTAATATTGACTTTTTATGACTTGATGTGGCTTAATGTTGATTTTTTTGATGACTTGATGTGATTTAATGTTGATTTTTCATGATACAAGGTATATATAGCATACTAAACAATATTAGAAAATAGGGAAAATAAAAAATATAATAATTGGTTGCCTTGTTCGCCTTAAGGTGGGTGACTTGTTGCCTAAGCGCTTAGGCAGCCCTCCAATGCTTTGGCACCATGACAACTATGATAACAATGGAGTTTGAACTAACCCAAATAGGAAAGAAGAAGAAGATAATATCAGATTTAACAGAGTTTTAATGGAGAGACTCAAAACTGGAGATCAAAGGATGAGAAGACTTACAGAGAGATATCAGATATGGAGGAAACCAGAAACCAGAAACCATAAAAATTCTATTAAAAAAACTCAAGTCCAATGATGGGATTACATTCATATAGATAATATAAAAGAGAAATAAAGAACTCCTTATTACCTATTCTTGAAATAGAAACTGTAGCTAAGTAGAAAACTAAACAACTACCAAATCCCCTATGTGTATCCAACTTCCTTGAAATAAAAATATTGCAAAATTTACAAGATAATCCCAAATCTTCTACATGTAACAACATCATTAATCTTCACACAACAATACATATTCCAAGACACATGACAGTATATTTGCACTGATCTATTTGAAGTACACAATCTATCTTGCACCCAATGATAAAGTAATGTCCATCTTCAATTAAGTTCATAAGCAGTCCTATCTAATACCATTACTTCAACCTGACTCGTATTTGGCCTTATCCTTGCTCTTTTTAGCACCTCCAACATGAAGGGGAAAAAAGAAAAAGGAGCTCCAACTTGGACATTTTACTTAGCAAGTAATAATTAAATGTTAAAGTACATGTTAATTTTAATTTTTATCACTTAGTAACATAAAATAATAACTAAATAAGCAACCAGTCGATTCGGAAATTATCTAACCTGAAGATGTTTCCATAAAATAGAAAAAATAAAAACCAAAAACTATTTAGATGATAACATGTTAACAGATACAGTACCAAGCACCAAATTTGAGTTGTTGTTACAAAAGAAATATGTCAAGAGTGAAGTCGCTTTCATGGATGGCAGCAACTATCATGAATGAATTTACATAGCCTAAATATTTTATAAAACCAACCTGATCTGGGTTTTCATGGACAGCAGCAATTCCATTGAAGTTGATTTCTGGAGCCACCGATAACCCAACCCCATGAAATGAGATCACTCTTCGCTCTCCAATTTCTTTTTCGACCTGAGGAAAGAGTTTTTGTTGCCACATAATGGCAGAGATAAAAAAAAAATACTCACAAAAAGAAGATTCATGGATAAGAGCATACCTGGGTTGGCGGGGGCATGATATCATAGCACATCAGTGATAAGGGATAGATATGCCCAGGAACACCTGAATGATCTGCGAGCCTTCTCATGTTGTCTATAGAAGAAACATCAAATGGTGCCTGCTGCTCTTATATCAGTACAAAACAAAATAAATGATATTACAGCAACTGGGAGGAGGGTGATGAACAAGAAAATCATGATGTATGCAACAGTGGTTAAACCATAACCTCTTCTAATAATTTAAACCAAGCATGTGACCATAAAGCAAGAAGTTTTCATATTCTTGTTTCCTTCCCAGGGCCCTTCTGAAAAAGGTTAAGGAGGGAACAAAGTGCCTGAAGGGCATGGGTTGGATTCAAATGGGTGGGATGATGCAGGTTGTGCTAGAAGCCTAGAAGTGCTAAGAGTGTTATCAGAACTGTAACTAAAATGACTGATTTTTCTACTTCAAGTGCGTAGTAAGGATATAGAATGAGATATCGGGAAAAATCTGATAGGGTAATGAGCCTTTGTGTGTAGGACATACCATAGGTTCTATACCAGCCTGAAAACAAGATTTGTAACTCAATATGTTGTGTGCAATGAGGGAGTAACATAGTTGTAACGGCGCCGAGGCGAACCAAGGTGGCTGAGGGGCACAAAATTTAAGGCAACACCAACAAGGCACCAGTCCAGGCAAAGCTTCCTGGATGCCTAGGTGACACCTTGACAACCACTGGAGGTGTAAAATGGGGTTTGGGTTCCAGAAGGTCTTTGGGAGACTATGGAACTTATTGATGAGTTGGAGAGATGCCTTTTTTCTAATCCGGTTCTTAAGAATGAAAGAATTTGGGACCCAACATCTAGTTTATTCAGAAACATCAACCTTCTTTTCGGTCCATATCAACCCCTCCCCCCCACCACACCCTCCCTCCCCCCACCCCACCCCACCCCACCCAAAAAAAAAAAAAAAAACTGTAGACCTTCTTCCCACTACCACAACTACCTTTCCCTTTAAAACCATTTAGTGACTCCCTTCCCTCCTGAATATAAAGTCTGCTTGGGAGGCTTGCCCTCAGAATATGAACACGTTTTGAAAGACTCCAAACTACAAAAGGGTGTTGGACAGTACAATGTGTACCTTGTCTCTGGGAGAGACCAAATCTGTCCCCCAACTTTTCATCTGCTGTAGCTTTGCCAGGCTGGTTAGGGCTGAGATCTTAAACCCTTTTGGCTTTGTAGGGGCTGCCCCATGCACATTGTTGTCAAGGCGTCGCCATGGCGGCGATTAGACATCCCGGCGTTTTGGGGAGTGTAAATCGGTACTACGATTTACATGAGTCTTAAATGGTGGGCACCGTGAGTACAAAGGCATCGCCAAACGGACGCCATGGGCGCCATATGACGCCTTTAGCCTAATTCGGTCGCCTTTTGGCAGTAGGTAATTTTGTTTTTTCAGTTTCCACTATATAACTCAAGATTCTATTTTCAATATTGTGATTGGCTGGTGTAGCTTAATTCCATACATGGACCTACATGTTAACAAGGATATAAAAGCAACTTGCCTATTCTTCTTTTCACCCAAAGTCTCAAATCGACAAACCCTCAACTCTAATTTATCGCATGAGAGAAGACGAGAGAGTAGACCACCGGCGACTGCTTTCACCCATTGATTCCGGCTCCGGCAACTGATCCTCTGGCGACTGCTTCTCTGGTGATTCTGGCTCTGGCAAGGTATGTAAACAGTTTTTTTTTTCTTTTAGTTCTTTTTCTCCTTCTGTTTTTCTATTTCTTCTTCTATTTTTTCGACTTCTATTCTTCTACTTCTTCTATTTTCTCAAATTTTATTCTCCTTCTTCTGTATTTTTTTTCTTATTTTTCATCTTCTTCTTCTGCATTTGACTATTTTCGATTCTTCACCTGCTTCTTCAAGCTACTACTTACTTCCTCTCTATTTTTTTTTTCTCTGTTTATCGATTCTGCAATTAGGGGGTTTTCATTTGTTCTGGGTAAGACGATAAGTGAGTGCAATTAGGGGGTTCTCGTTTCTTCTCTGGTTGTGGTTTTATTTTTTTGCTTTTTGGTGATGATATCCCATTCTTTGGCAGGTTTCTATCTCTCTAGTCTCTATTACTTGACTGCAAGCCTGCAACTGCAAAACAACCATTAGTTGGGTTCTTAGTTTATGTATGCAGTGTGAGTCTGGTGAACCTCCTAATGTTTATGATTTTTGATGACTTGATGTATAACTATATGTCAATAATTCATGTTAATTTTTGATGACTTGATATGGCTAATGTTGATTTTTTATGATTTGATGTTGCTTAATGTTGATTTTATATGTTATAGGGTATATATTTTAGGATTGTAGCATACTAAATAACTTTAGAAAATAACGAAACTAAAAAATAACACATGGGCGATTTGACCGCCATGGCAACGCCTTAACCGGCGATTCATCGCCAAATCGATTAGCCACCCCTCCACCGCCTTGGATCACCATGACGCCATGACAACTATGCTCGTGCAAGATCGTGGATTTCCTTGGAGTTTGGCAACCACCCCATTAAGCTTCAGAGGCAGATTCCTTTGGAGATACCTTCTTTGGGAGGGAGTTTGGAGAATCTGGGGTGAGAAGAATAGAAAAACTTTAGTGCTACCAAGGAGGTTGGCCCAGTCATTGAGTCCATAATTGCAAAAGCGGCTTGGTGGGCTTCTATATTAAACACGGATTCTGTCATTCATGATAGGGAGACCCCAAAGAGTTGTCACGGTCAGGGGGAATGTATCCCTCCATCTGGCATGTTTTGGGGTTTTTTTTTTTTTTTTTTTTTTTTTTTGGGGGGGGTTTGGGGGGGTAAAGCTAGATCTTGGTGGTTTCTCATTTGGACATCCCACATGGCAGCATCAATCAGAACAATAGGGCTGAAGACTGAAGTGGTCATTTGATTAGCAGCTCCTATTGCTATTGCTCACTCTACCAAAACTAAATTGCAGGCTACTAAAATGGGACTGGATTGGGCAAAGTTTATTTACTGAACCTCTGATGGTATAAGTTGATTGGTCTGTTTAGTAATTTACTCTATAGCTTTGGCTGACTACATGAGTATGATGAGTATCTCATTAAACTGGGTCCCAAGGTCTAGCAATTCTGGTGCAGATCAACTGGCCCAAAGCAGTGCTGAATGGGATTCATGCATACTGGGGACTACCAAAAACCAGTTAACCCGACCCTTTGGTTTCATTGTGACCTTCAGAGATCACAATATTGCTGTCAGTTTTGTTAAACTTCTGTTTGGCTAACTTTTACCTCTATTCCTACTAATAGAAGTTGTGCTCAACCTTTAGAGCAGAAGAATGAGGAAATTTACATTTCTTCTCTGAAAATTCGCCATTGATTTACTCTACAGCCATATCTCAGTTTTATACCCATACCTTCTACTTCTAGATTTGAAGATTCCCTCCAAGATGGTATCTGAAGAGTCAACTATTGCCTAGATGAAATATTATACTGGGACACAAAACCTCCCTTTAGGTGCTGATTGTTAGAATTATATCCAAGACAGTGAGGACAGTGATTCTCCCATGAGGGGATGAAGTTGGTCATGGTTTTATTTTGACAGAACGCAGAATGGTAGAGTAGATGAAATAGACAATGATCCTAATTGAATGAGTGATTGTCGCTTTTGACAGGTCCGAAAAAGCAGTAAGAACCCCCATTCCAACAGATAGAAGAGAGGAGGAAGAAGAAAAGTAGCAGAAGAATCCTAAGTTTCTCAGAAAACTAAAAGATCTGGAGCAATGCTTTGTGAACATGGAATGGTCTGCGAAGCAACTAACACCCAACCTCCCTAGTTCACTGCAAATGGAAATCATCTATTTTTTGCGTAACGTGCAATTTGTCAGAAATAGGAAAATGGAAATGCATTTTGTGGGGTTTCATTCATATAAAAGATTGAAGAAGAAAAGGGGTCCTTCCGAAACAGAAAGCAAAGGGGAGGCCAAAGGGATTCACATGGACCTACTGCCTGCATTTCTGTTTCATGTGGGGACACAAGGAGAGAGAGGAAATACCATGTCCCTTAACATCATCACAAGCTTCCATTCTCATGAAATTAGGATTCCTAAGACATTCACCCGGGGGGAGGGAGGGAGGGAGAGGGAGAGGGAGGAGGGAGGAGGGAGAGAGGGGAGGGGGGAAGGGTGATGGTGGAAAGGTTATCCAACAAGGAGAAGAAATCCAAGAACTGCCCAATCCACCTAAACATCCAAAGTATCCTATAACGTGCACACATAAATGCGCAAATTCAAGTGGCAAAACAAATAAAAATCACAACAAATATAAATTTCCAAGGGAACATGGAAAAGATGCTAGATTGATTATTCTGAATAAGGAACTCAAAGATAACTTACCGGGCACCAATCTCCTGTAAGAGGATCTGGTCGGTCTCTTCCACCACTTGGTGCAATCCAGATTATCTGTGATCCACCCCTAGATTCAATCTTGGTCAATCAGAAAACCACATAATAAAAAGAAAAGATTTATGAATGCCCTTAAGCATAACAAGAATTAATTGAATAACCTTCTATCTCTAAGATGCATATAGAGTGGAAATATTTGCATAGAACTTCAAACAGAATGGAGGTGAAAGTCACTGCAACTGTCTCAGAAAAAAAAAAAAAAACAACCTGTTGGAAGGTTCATCCAATATCTAGTATGCACAAGGTAATTCTAGGGACTACATTCAGTATTTACCCTTTGTTGGGCTATAAGATCAAGGTCCAAGAATTTGGACCATCAACTGAAAATCCCCAACAGTGCACAGTTGCAACCATTTTCTTGGTCAGACTGTCAAGCCAAGTGAAGCCAAGTGACCGGATCATTCATATTACTGACCACTGGGTATGAGATCTTATGCCTGTCTGTTTTTAGGAGCATTGGCTAGGTTAATACTGTAGCAATATAGTCTAGTCTAGGAAAACATTCTACAGAGAATGACCCCTTTGCTATCATATGCAGAAATTGGAGGATAGCAGTAGACATTTTTGTGGGGAAAACAGAGGCCGCTCTAAGGATATGTGAAGATATTTAGACCTACTTGCAGGTTGGGCATGCGAAGTGAGTTTCACACCTGGATAAAATTTACTTCATTGGAGAGTGGTTATTTATCTCAATGGATCAGAACTTTATCTCCTCCATCCTGTCTTTTTTCCCCCTATCTCTTGCAGATTTTATAAATGGGGGAGTACAAGTCGTAGGATAAACCACAATGCGAAGACTATACCATATATAAACTATTATGATGCTCGTGGTCCAAGAATTGAATAAAAAAAAATTTAATGCTGTTTAAACTTTAGGTTTCCACTTAAATAGTAATATGGGATGCAAAAAACATTTTCCGTGCAAAGTAATTGTCTGGAAACAACTTCATTTTCCTTGCAGTTTATTTTTGTTTTGCCGGTAAGCGTTTTCCCAGAGATTAACCTGTTAGCAATAGCTCAATTACGATGTCACTTTTATAGGGATAAGGATCTAGTTGAGAATCAGAACCTACATGCTTCTGTCTTTACAGAAAGTATGAAGTGCAATTCTATAACGTCATTTTCTTTTTTTTGATACCCAGGGTGTCCGGATCTTTGACCCGACTTGTCCCTGGGGTCATTGTGATACCGCTTACACAGGACCAGGTCAGTCCTAGACGGTAACTCTCGTGCGGTGGCCCAAGAAGTTAGGTGCAGCGGCGAAGGTTTGATCACGGGACCTTGCTTCCTGAGGCAGAGTACCATGTCCCCTCCAAGCATAGTTTTTAAGGCACTGGTAAGGCGACGCCTTAGCAGTGCCTTGGCGCTGATGCGGTCTAGAGATGGTAAGGTAGTGCTCTGCCTTATGTGAAGTGGTGCCTTATGAGTTTTTTTATTTTTTTTAAACACATTTTAAAATTACTTGATGAAGATTCCAAATATAGATTTTTTATTGGTAGGTGTATGGTTTTGTTAATACTTGAGATGTATGGGATCAACGTTACTCCATCAAAAATAACCAAAACAAACAAAACAAAAACACGATTCACAAACAGGGTTTGGATTTTGTGAAGGGTTTTAAGAAAGGGCTTTGAGAAGGAATCAAGGAACAAGGAAGAACCATTGATCCAGGCCACCATTTTGCTTCGGCAGCGGTAAGCTTCATTCTTCTTTGACGGGAGTAGAAATATAGTGGATGACCTTAAGACTTAGGCACTCATTTTGGCATCATAGAGGTAAGTATAATAAATACTTGTATTTTTTATGTCTTCTTTTCTTTATATTTATAATTTTGTTTCATAATTATGTATTTATATTATATGTTAATATGTTATGATGATTAATGATTGATGATTGATGATTGATGATTGATGAAGGTGAACTTAGTTTATTCACTTTATAAATTTGTTTTCTTGATGAATATCTTACATTGGTATGAATATGAATATTTAATATTTATTTAGCATATGAGTAATATGATTCAACTAGGATTTGAGCTAAATAGATTGGTTTTATAAAAAAAATTACACAGGAACGATTTAGTCGATAAGGCGACGCTTTATGCCCGCCTTATCGCTAAGGCGCTCTGAATGACCCTCAAACGCCTCCGTCGCCTTACCGCCTTAAAAACTATATAAGTGACGGACTACCAAAACATATTATGAGACTCATATGTGGTGCATTTAGAGGAGCGGCTACGACATCTGTAGTGGTATGCAACTAGTGGACTGGAACTGCCAAGACACTCTACTTGGAATTGACTTTTCAGTGTTGAGTGTTGAGAGATAACTCAATTTTGTAATATTATTATTTATTGTGGATCCTTTGCATGATGTTTTATGTACTTACGTAGATTGTAGACTACATATAATGTAGACCATGTACTTATGTAGTATAGTTTCAGATTTTTAGTCAACGACTCAACGTACAATACCAAACTTTGGTTCACGCCATAACTATGACTTTAGGTGTTTTTTCCATGAAACTAATTATGTGAATGTGTTAGAAATGTCTAAATTTGATGTACATAAAAAAATAAAAAATAAAATTTGGAGGTTGAAACCAAAGTTTCCACAAACCGGGAAAACTTCCCTGGTTTCCTCGAAAATTTTCAAGTTTCAACTAAAATTTTGGTCTCCCTAAGGGTCAAAACCCGATACCTTGAACCTTGGGAAGAACTCACCCAATGATCCAACTATAACATGGATGTGATGATAGTTGAGTTGTTTTGGAAAAGAAGGGTCATGAAATCTTGAATTTTCAATCATCAAAGGTATAACCCATGGTTGGCTTTGAGTCCATAGTTGTCAAACCGTCCAAGCACCTTGGTCACCTAAGCGCCGCCCCTTACTTCTAAGCCTTCGACAATGCCTTTGGTCACCTAGATGCTGTGACAGCTATGGTCCATATCTCTTTGCCCTGGTGTCAGATGGAATGTGTTTGTGCACAAGAATCAGTCCATGGTAGATGTTATTTGTAGGTGCACTTTTTATTTTGATATTAGAGAGGGCATAAAGACTGAAGTAAGAGTTGCTTAGGAATCCTTAGAACTCAGGTATTCAAATTAAATACCATTAACGCAAAAACATGGTCTTTATTGACTTAGACATGGTCTTTATTGACTTAGAGAAAGCCTATGGCAGAGTACCAAGGGAGCTCATTTGGGATGTCTTAGAGAAAATAAGGGGTGGGAATAACTATGTTGATATAGTCAAGGACATATATGAGGGAGTGGTGACGAGTGTCAAGACGATAGAGGGTAAAAGTTATGAATTCCCGATTACTATTGGGCTACACCAAGGATCGGCCCTGAGTTCTTATTTGTTTGTGCTCATAATAGATAACATTACCAAGCACGTACAAAACCTGGTTCCATGGTGTATGCTATTTGCAGATGATATTGTTTTGATAGACGAAATAGTGGAAGGAATTAATACTAAAGTGGAGCTATGGAGATCAAACTTGGAATCAAGAGGTTTTAAGATAAGCAGAACGAAGACAAAGTATATGATGTTCCCCTTCAGTCAGAATAGAGGAGGGGACGGAGTGGTGAAACTTGGGGAACGAGAGCTACCCCAGAGTGAGTTTTAAATATCTGGGGTCCATCTTTCACAAAGAGGGGGATATAGATGGTGATGTTTCCTACAGAATAAAAGTGGGATGGATGAAATGGAGAGGTGCATAAGGAGTACTATGTGACAAAAGAATGCCTATTTAACTTAAGGGGAAGTTCTATAAGATAGTGGTACGACTAACTATGACATATGGAGCAGAGTGTTGGGCTGTTAAGAAGAGTGATTTAACCAAACTGAGTGTAGCGGAGATGAGAATGCTAAGAGGACTATTCGGTAAGACCAGGAGAGATAGAGTAAGGAATGAGTACAAGAAATGAGTTGGGGGTTGCACCAATCTAGGACAATCTCCGCAAGAACCGGTTGAGGTGGTATGACCATGTGCAATGAAGACCTATAGAGGCTCCACTAAGGAAGATTGGGCAGATTCATTTGGAGGGAGTCAAAAGAGGGGGAGGGGTAGGCCTAAAATGACTATTAATGAAGTGGTGAGAAAAGACATGACTATGGTGGGGCTTGATTCTAGTATGACCATGGATAGAGTTTTGTGGAGGACAAGGATCCGGGTAGCAGACCCCGTGTAAGAGATGTTCTTGTGATGCATCTTGGATTTCTACCTTATCTGCTTCTCCTAGTCCCTTTTCTCTTATTTTTCCTTATTTTATTGCTTCTTGATTCTTTTTTTCATATCGGATCTATGTAGCTGACCCCATTTAGTTGTGATAAGGTTATGTTGTTGTTGTAACACAAAAACATAAGGAGTTTACAGCTTGGGAGGAGTAAGGACAAAGAGAGATGGATTATTAATTAAACTAATGACCAAGAGAACATCCCAAAGTGGTCACTTTCACTACCCTAGGTTGATCCTCTGTAAGCAGTGGAGATTGACAATGGTCATGCATGCTCATAGATTGATATTGAGACGCCGAGTTATGAAGCAGAATTGTGGAATCAGATTCACCCGCCTAATATCTGACAAGGGGGACCATGTCAGCTAAATTCCAAAGCCCAAGTGCTCATTTGACATGAGCAAGGAAGGGCCCATTTTGAAACTTGAAAAATCAGGGAATTGCAAATTGATGAGCTTTGTGTTGGGATGCTGATTTATGTTGGTTTACATGTCTCTTTATTGAGGGAGATTGGTTTTACACTCTTAATGTCTCAACTTCTCTTTTTACGTGGTCAATAGTACTATTATAAACTAATTTGGCTGTTTAATTCTACAATATTTTGATTTACAACAAATAAAAAGACATCCATATGGACGAAGCGGCATTAGTCCACATATAATCTAAAGCTCTATGCTGTGGTATAGCCATAAAGGTTTTAAAGCACTGAATACATTACATCATTGGCAAGGAGTTCATCCTCTACACTGATCATGAGGCCCTTAAACACATCCACTCTCAGAAGATTGGAGCAACCGGCATGACAACTGGCTAGCTTACATACAGAAGTTCATTATTGCACTGAAGTATAAGACTGGGAATGAAAACACTGTTGCTTCTGCCTTGAGCCATAAAGTGCTAACCCTAAAATCTTTTCAGCCCATGTGATCAGCATTCATCAAGTCAAAGACAAATATGCTATGGACAAGGATTTATTTTTCTGGATTTGTATTAAGGAGGACTACATTCTCAAAATTCTGCCCATGATGGATATCTATTCTTTGGAACCTAATTGTGCATCCCTAACTTGTTTCTATGCCACCATATCATTTGGGAGTTGCATGGCTGAGGGTTAGGAGGTCACTTTGGAAAAAAGAAAATCCTTCTGCAGGTCACTTATGACACATGCATTTGTGGGGACAAATGATTTCAAGCTGGGGAGAGCTGATGCAGATCCAATGTTCTCTCAAAAGTACATGTGCAAGAGGAAGAACCAGCCCAAGTTCTAAATCTCAAGTGCCGCATGGTTCAGCACTTTGGTCCAAGTTTTCAGACCAGTATTTTGTCTCAGACTGAACCATGGGGTTCAGTCTCTGTGCATGGGGTTTTGTTAAGTTGTATTGAGTTTTTATTTTGATATTTCTAGAAGTCTGGACAGGTGTCATAGTTTCCAGTCCCTTCCAGTTCCTTCTAGCCCCTTAGTTTCTATTTGATTGTAGTTCTAGAAACCTTCTAAATTCTGGACCTCCTTCGATGCATGGGTGTTTCTTGATTTGCTTATTTCATTGATGTTATAAATAAAGATTAGGAGATTATACTACCCCCATGATTTGAACAACTTGTTATCTATGCTTGTGATATTCTGTGAGATGCAGAGTGCTATTCTGAGAAGCAACAGCAACCTTAGTGGGAAGCCAAGAGGACTTGTCAGATGCCGATCAAGTTCTACTGTCCATATCCATTTCTTGGACTTGTCAGATGCCGATCAAGTTCTACTGTCCATATCCATTTCTTTCTCTATATTCCAGTTTATTCTTCTTCATTCAATCAGGGTCAGCCCTATTGTTTTCTCTCCATTCCTATGCAGGTTAATTCTCTGTTTCTGTCTTGTTTTCTGTTAAAATAACTTCAATCGGTCTTTGTCTCAGTTTTCCAGATCAGGAACTAGTGTTGAATACTACTGTTGATACTACCATGTTCCTCTCCCATCAATCCTACAACCTGTTGGCAGCAGCAACATGAATTGCTTAGAACTTTATCTTTCTGCTAGTTTCTATTCCCCGTCTCACTTACTAATTGTTTCCTCTGGTTGCTAAATTACTATGTTTTTATTTTGGTGATTCACTTGCTATTCCTTGGTTTGTTTACTAAATTTCTGTAGTTAATAATCCCAGTTTCAAATGTCAGCAACTTACTATTTTGGCCATCTTTTGGTTTCTCCAAATCTGACCATTGTATTAACTCCAAGCTTTGGGACATCAATCTATATTTCTTCTAGGCCACTTGATTGGAATTTGGACCAGATCAGAGTTACCTCAGTCATACTGCTGGATTGCTCTCCAGTTTGACCATTAACTTGCTCTGCAGTTCTGGGTTTCTTTTAAAGTCCTAAGCTAAACCTTTAGGAGGTCTATGATCCCTCTACAATGCGGGATTGAGCAATCAAGACTTCAAGAGACGCATGTATGTAAAATAGTGGTGTTGTGAATAGGATACTTAGATTAATAAGTGGTTAAGATGAGAACTGAGAAGGTATGATCAGAATTACATTCTTTTCCTCTTCTCTAATATTAACCATCACCTCTCACCCTCGATCTGAATTAAATAGAAAACCTAATGCTTAGCACCCCTTTCCATGTCTCACTGTAAAACAGCCTGGATGATTCTTTAGAAGAGATTCTAAATCTGGATAGAAGATATTGTTCACTCTATCTCGTAAACAGAAGAACAGATTGGTATTTGGAGCTCCATTAGAGCTTGGAATTTCTCCATCATACTCTCATCTTCGTAGTTGTGAGCTTTTGTTGATTTTGTATCATCTTCTGTTTTTTCTCATTATGTTTTTGTAATTTCTTCAATCTCTTCTTTTGTTCATATTTCTCCAGTTGTTGATTTGACAGACTGGTCTATTTCTATCTTGTGATTATTTTTTTCTTAGTGCGTCTCCTGGTTTCAATTAGAGATATATTTCTGGTCACTGGTATTGCAGGATTGTGCTTTGGAGGAAAGCTGCCCAGCCAACTGAAGCCCACAGATACCCTAGATGAATTGTTTTATGGTTTGATTGTTGATCTTGTTTGGGCTTGGCTATTGAGCTTCAGTTGAACCTTGGGTTTTGTCAATCTTAGGTTTGATAGCTTTTCACTTCAGCTGGCTTGTGTTGGCTTTCAACCCATGGTTTAAATTATCGGTACGTATCGTACTGTGCCTTTACGTATCTGTATTGGCCCTTGCCGATACGATACATGAAATTGTTTAAATCCCTTTGTATCGATATGTATCCTACGATACATACCGATACACACCAATACGTACCGATACTCTACGGGAAATTATAAAAACAAGGTGAAATGTATGTTTCGGTATGTATTGGTGCATATCGGTATGCATCAACCGTTACGGTACGATACGTACCGATATGGTGCACTATAGTCATATAATGGCCGAGATGGGTCATTTTTCAAAAAAAAAAAAAAAAAAAAAAAAAAAAAAAAAAAAANCATACCGATACACACCAATACGTACCGATACTCTACGGGAAATTATAAAAACAAGGTGAAATGTATGTTTCGGTATGTATTGGTGCATATCGGTATGCATCAACCGTTACGGTACGATACGTACCGATATGGTGCACTATAGTCATATAATGGCCGAGATGGGTCATTTTTCAAAAAAAAAAAAAAAGAAAAAAAAAAGAAAAAAAAAAGATATTTTGAGGGGGTTTTGTTCCAAAGTTGCTGCCATCTATTTTTTTCTCTCTAATTAAAGTGGAAATCAAGGTTGGGAACAAGGATTTTACATTATTTATGGGACAACTACAAACCTTGGATTCTTAGTGCGGTACTCTCAATTTAGTGTTTATGCATAATGCATGTTATATAATTTTTTTTCAACTTTTTTTTTTTTTTCAAAAATGTATAAAAAAGTGTTTCCTATCCATTTATGTGCGTATCTTTAGCGTATCTTCGATACGATACGATACTCTCTGATACGTATCTTAATTTTGGTCAACCGATATGGCGACTGATACCGATACTTTAATCCTTGTAATTCAACCTGATGAAATGCACTCTACTAGAAGTCCTCATTAAGGGCTTTTGAAAATCCATATTGATATTTGATTCATTAATTTCTTTCATCTATCCAGCTTCTTATCTGTTTGTGAATACTGTTTATTTTTTATTTTTTGATATGTCAATCTTTGGAGGACGCATGATCTGACCCTTAGATCTTTGTGATGTCTTCTGTTGTAGATGTTATTTATTTGTTGGGAGAATCACTTGAGCTACTTATGGTTAAATATTTGCAAATTCTTTTGTATGTTAATTTTATCCACACTTTTAAATTGTATATTGTTCTTCATATCATGTAGTTGACATTCTGAATATTCTTTGAAGTCCTATTTTATTTTGTGAGATTTGACAGTGTGGGTGGAATCATTGGTAGTTTACATGCTAAAGTTATGGACAAAATGCACCTGTAGTGCAGTCCCTCTTTCCTTTCCCCCCATATAGAAGATCATTGTTTGCCATCCCTGTAAATTGGTATATCATCTTGTTGACATCTTTCTCTATTTTTCAATCCAGGTGCAAAATCTTATTGAACGATGTCTTCAGTTATACATGACACAGAAAGAGGTTGTGGAAACTCTTCTAGTTCAGGCAAAAATAGAACCTGATTTTACTGAACTTGGTAATCATCGTCATGATTTTCTACTTACTCATTATTGTTCATTTAGATATATACTCAAACACTTAAAAATGAGGTTTTGTTTTTTCAATCTTGAAGGTTACCATTTTTTTCTTCATTTATTGGAACTATTTTCATGAAAAGACTTGGTCAAAGTCATGACCTTTATATTCATTGGCATGATTTTCTATTTATGTTTATATTTATAGTGAAAGTGAAACACAGTTATCTTGCTGTCTAGGGAATTCTAGGCATTAGAGGAGGGAAAGAATAAGGCGACACCAACAAGGTGTCAGGGCATCACCTAGGCGATGTAGTACTGTGTTTGAAAGACCCAAAACGGTAGGCAAGATAACCAGGATCTACAACTCAAAGGATTGAAGAGATAAACAACAACTAAGGAGGGAAACACAACAAAATTCGAGAGGGGCAGTTTGGTAATTTCCAGCCCCAAATTAGGGTTCAGAAATTAGGTTAATAAAGCCCAATCGATCACTGAATTTAGGAACTAACTTGATTCACAAACAAGAACAAAACAGCAACTATTTAGGAACAAAACAGTGACTTGATTCAGATTCTGAGAAGGAAAGGGCAGAATTGGAAATATGAGGATATAATCAGATCTGACCATCTGAATGATCGCAGATTTGAATCAGATCCTATTTTAATGAAGTGGAGGGTCTGATCAAAAGTTGAATGCGTTCGGATTGCTGAATTGCTTTAAAAAAAAAAAAAAAAAAAAAAAAGGGAAAAACTTGCATCCAACCTTCTGGAAAACCTGAACAAATTAAAGGAATACTTGAAGAAAACAACACTTGTAGCTGCGGAATAAAGGATTGAAAATGATAAGAAGAAAACCAGTAGCTTGTGGAGAAGATTATAAATATCAAACCGTCTGGGCTTTGCACTGCAAAAACGTTAATCGGATCAGACACCGATTATGTCAACTTGATCAAACACAAGGAAGTCTTCCCATATGCAGAGGAGCAGCAACAATAGCAGTTTTCATTAATTAAAATTTTGTGCAATGCTTGACCCTCTTACAAATTTATATAGAAAACTCAAAAATAGACTTGGACATTAAAAAGGAAAGGCCTAACCAATCCTTAACTAATTGGGAAGCCTAAACTGACTGGAAAACTGAAATTACAAAGAAAATAGATTTAAAACAGGACTGGACTCATAGAATCCTAGTCCAAACTAACTAAAACACTCGATAGCAAGTAAAATAAATAAATAAAGATGTCAGCTTAACTAATTTGGTATGCCTAACCCATACCTACATTAAAGGCCCATTACAAAGAAAACCCTTGGAACTAAAGGTCCAACACATATATAACTTATCCCAAAATGATTTCTAATAAAATAAGCTCAATTTGATATTTAATCTGCATCACTAGGTGACAAGGCGCCCTTCCAACAGAGAAACAACAACAACAAAGCCTTTTCCCAACTTAATGGGGGCCAGCTACATGGATCCGTGATTGGTCGATAAAAAGCCAAGGAAAGAGAAGGGGAAAAGAAACATAGCAATACAGCACCTCCGGGACATCCCACTTAAATGCAATCGCCCTCCAAACAGCTCTGTTTGATGTCATACTATGATCCAGGCCTAGCTTCTACATGTCCTTCCTTACCAACTCATCAATAGTCATTTTAAGCCTGCCCCCTATCCGTTTTAGTTCCTTCCATCTGCATCTGATCACTCCTCCTCATAGGAGCATTCAAAGGTCTACGTTGGACATGGCCAAACCACCTTAAGCGACATTCTCTGAGCTTGTCTTGAATCGGAGCAACTCTCAAATCAGCTATAACCCGGTCATTCCTCACTCTGTCTCTCCTAGTTTTGCCGCACATTCATGTCAACATCCTCATCTTTACAACACTCAACTTATCTATGTTACGCTTCTTGATTGCCCAACATTCTTCCCTATACATTAGCCGGTCTTACGATTAGCCTGTAGAATTTTCCCTTAAGCTTTAGAGGTATATGTCAATCACACAACACTCCAGATGCCCCCTCACCACTTCAACCATCCTACTTTGATTTTGTGAGACACATCATCATCGATCTCACCATCTTTATTTATGGTTAAATAGTCGCTTTGTGGGATCTCTCTCTCCTCAAGTTTTACTACATTGTTGTCTGTGAGTGGATAAAGTTACGCACCATATACTCCGCGTTTGTTCTACTAATCTTAAGACCCCTAGATTCCAAGGTAGATGTCAATAACTCCAACCTATCGTTGATCTTTACCACTGTCTCAACCACTAGCACAATATCATCGGCGAAAAGCATACACCACGGAACCTCCCCTTGAATATTCTTGGATAACTCATTCATGATAAGTGTAAACAGATAAGGACTTAAAGTGGATCCCTGATGTAACCCAATAGTGAGAGGAAATTCATTGCCTTGACCTCCCACGATTCTCACACTTGTCACCACACCCTTATACATGTCTTTAATAATATCTGCATATTTACTTAACACCCTTTCTTCTCCAAAGCATGCCAGATGAGCTCTCTGGGGACTCTGTCATGGTTTTAAGTATCGGTATGTATTGTACCGTATCGACCGATATGTATCTGTATCGTCCCTTACTGATACGATACACACCGATACGATACATGAAAATTTTAAAATCCTTTTATATTGATATGTATCTTACGATACATACCGATAAGCACCGATACACCATCGATACACACCGATACGATACGATACGATACGAACTAATACCTATTGATACTCTATGGAAAAGATAAAATCGAGGTGAAATCTATGTTTCGGTATGTATCGGTACGTATCTGTGTGTATCGGTATGTATTGGTTGATACATATCGATCGGTACGATACATACCAATACAGTGCGCTACGGTCATATAATGGCCAAGATAGGTCATTTTCATAAAAACACGATTTTTTGAGGGGTTTTTATTCCAAAGTTGCTACCAGCCATATTTCTCTCTAACTAAAGTGGAAATCAAGGTTGGAAACAAGGATTTTACATTTATGGGACAACTACAAACCTTGAATTCTTAGTGCGATACCCTCAATTTAGTGTTTATGCATAATACATGTTATCAGTAGCTTTTTTTAACAAAATTTTTATGCAAAAGTGTATAAAAAAGTGTTTTCTATCCATTTATGTGCATATCTTTAGCATATCTTAGCGTATCTCTGATATGATACGATACGATACCCTCCGATACATATCTTAATTTTGGCCGACCGATACGGCAACCGATACCAATACTTTAATCCTTGGACTCTGTCATATGCATTCTCTGCACCCTTCCATTGGACTTTGTCATATGCCTTCTCTGCACCCTTCCAACAAAGGTCATCTAGAAGCCTAGGTCATACCCCTTGACAAATATGAAGTGATAAATATTGAAAGTGGGAGTTATAGTATAAGAATTAGCACTAGCATGAATCGATGTGATTTCAATAAGAGAAGGATATGATGATCTTGATACAAATAAAACATACATGCATGTTTGGGTTCAATGTGAAATTGTTATGGATAAAATTTTAAGAAATTTTTAAAGCCATTTGAGGTTTAGGTTGATATTTCTATTCTAAGCTGTTTGCATTCAGAGTTGAAGTCTTCCTACTTAATACTTGCCTTAGAGAAATCTTCTAGTTCTTTGTTTTGGGTCTGCTGTAATAAGGGATGTTGTATTGTTTCGTCTTCTAATTCCCTGACAATTAATGATGACTCACTGTGAAATTGTTTGAATATGGGTAAACTGACCTCCCCAAGGTAAGAGCATCTTTTCAAGCTAGGTAGGCCACATGATGCAGATCTTAGCTTGTAAGAGGAAAAGCAGAGCTTGTGGCTGCTGGAAAATGGCATTTTTTATAGCTGCAGTTCTTCTAAAGCTGAACCAGAAATGGTTCAATACATAGGTTTTTCCTATTTTTGTGATTGTTATGGAAGTTATAAATATAGGAAAGGGCCATAAACCTCCCCTATAATTTGAGTTATGGAGTAAACTTGGCTCTTGCTTCCTTGGGTCAATGGTGATGCCACTCCAGCCCCATTGTGGTGAAATGACAGGTTGAGATTGGTGGTGATGCCCTCAGGCCTCTATTGCTGATTCTAGGTGACATCCTCTTCCTTTCTTTTCTTTTTCTCATTTTCTCTCTTCTTCTTCTTCTTCCCTTCTTTTCCAAGGTCATTTTCTGTTCATTCGTTCTTATCTTACATCAATTGCTATTCTGTTTTGATCTTCAAAGTACTGTACTGTTCTATCCTCTTAACTCTCTCCTGATTTCTTCCTAAGTTTTAGGACAGGTTTTGTAGCTGATATAGAGTCCAGCCATACCCATTGATCACACATATTACTGGCAGTACATTGCCATCTTCTAGTGACCTGTGGCAGCATCATATGTCACTACGTTGCTAATTTTCTGCTTGTTTCTAGTTCTCATCTTAGTTGCTCATTGTTATTTTCCTTTCTACTTGCTATTCCTGTTTTATTTAGTTACTAACTTCCTTTGTTTCTATTTTCTTGAATTTCACTTGTTCCTCTTTGTGTTTTAGTTGCTAATCTCTTAGTTTCTAATTCATAGTTTCTGTTTCCGGCAACAATCTACTTTCGTCACTTCCTAAATTTTTGAATCTTGAAGTTTCTAATTTCTGACCTATGCTGTTACTTTGGATCCAACCATTGGATTTGCTTGGGGCTTGGGGATTATTTCCTGCAGGATACACGCTCCCTTTGACCAACTTTGGGCGATGACCTGAGTTCTTCATCAATAGTTGCTTGAGTACTCCTAACTTCTGGTTTTTCTGTTTCACTGCAATTCTGGCCTTGTGGGTTTGGTTTTCTGAATCCAATTCAGGTTATAGAAACACATCAAGTTATCTTATGTAACTTAAGAATTCAAAGTTCTCTGTGGGAGAATTCAAGGATGGTGGGAAGAGACATTGAGCTATAGTTGTCAAGGCGTCCTAGCCATTCAGGCGACTTTGTCTGGATTGGCACCTTGGTCGCGTGGGCTGGTATTGCCTTAATTTTTGCCCCCTTGACCACTTTGGTTTACCTAGGCGCCATGACAACTATGCATTGAACAGATTTTTCTTGGATGGATTTGGGTGGATAGAGAATTGCATGTGGAATGATTCATATGCCTTTCTGGGGGAGGTCAGAGTCCAGATGCGAAGCTGTTGGGGCATGGCAAGGATCAACTTCAATGGATTTGTTTCTTAATTCTGATTGCAGGATTAGTGGACGTAGACCGTCGAAGCTTCTTGTGCTTTGTTAGGAGTCATTGTTAGCATTGATGGTAATGTCGGATTGATGTAATATCGGCTCCTCCTTATTTTTGCAACCTTAAAGAGATTTCAATATTAATCTAGACTTGTGGAAATTTATGATTCAAGAGGCATAATGTTGAATCTACAGTTGAGAGGTGCTGCTACTTTGGAAGATTTCTTTAATCTTTTCGACTCTAGGGAGGCATCCTTTGTGATGTTAACAAATGTTAGGATTATGGCTGTTTGTGGGAATGTTCAGATTGTCTCATTGAAGTTATGCAGGTGCCAGGTGGGGTACATCATCTACCAATCGGGAACAAGTGGTTAGACTCTGCATGATGGTGATCTTATCTGTGTGCCTCTTCTTATTCTTCTTTTTTAAATTTTCTTTTCAAGGAGGCATGGAATATCAGGAACTTGATTGAAAAGAACTGAGATGACAGCACAATGAATAAATTTGGCTTGTTTCTGGGAAACCCAATGTTTTGATGGTCCACGACAACCTAAGTTGCCTTTTTATTTTTATTTTTCTGGGGGTGGGTAGGGGGGGTGGAGGTGTTCATAAAAGGAGGGCCAGTGCTATTTCTTGGTGAATCTTCAGTCTAGCTTTCTCCTGCTGTGCCTAGTTCATTGGTGTACTACTGCTTGTTGAATTTTCCATTTCTTTGATTCTTTGGTCGTGTGGGGTGCTCTTTAGTGGTTTCGCTCTGCTTTTTTATGAGTTGGGCATGGAGCAAATGTTCTTGAGGTAGATGCGTGGTTGCAGAATTTGTTAGGGAGGACCTAATGCAAAGTTTTGGGTCACTATGGGCCCACTCAAGCAATGAAATTCCAATTATAAAGAAGCAATGCCAATTCTGTGAATAGATAGAACTTTTGTATCCCTTTTGGTAAGTTAACAGGACGAAGGACAAATCAGGAATTGAAGTTAAAGAATAGGGACTATTTTGGAATTTATATTAGAATGAGATTTAAACAGAAAAGGACTAATGGAAGAATGGGTGTACTGTAATTAATAAAAAAGCTGGCCTTGCTATATGAATACTTCTAATCTCTCTCCTAACCCTTCCTAGTCTGTCAGCTGATGCAGTTCAAAGGAGAGGCCAGGTTTTAGGCCAGAACCAGGCCCAAAATATTGGCCACAGTTCTGGTTCTGGTGCCTATTTCGAGCAAGCTTTAGCCAGCTGTATGGGGCCTTGTATGGACAGCTGTTATGGTTGAGAGATGCTGCCAACATTTTTTAGAATATTATATCTTAGTTTCTATTTCAGTAGTCACTATTTTCTTGTATTGCTAGAGTCAATAGCTAGATTGATAGGAGTATTTTCCAGCAAGTTTCTATTTTGATTATTAGTTGTCTATTTTAGTTCACTTGGCAGCCAAGCTTACTCCGCACGGTTTTGGTACTGGATAATTCTGTATTGACGACTATGGAGATTATAAATAAGGACATTGGTTTTCTATTGCCCTCAATTTTGGTGAATGTGATGAATTAGTCATGTCCATTGGTGGTGAAGCCATGGAGGGAGGGGGGTGATGCCCATGTGCAGGCCTAGGTGGTATTACCTATGGTCATAACCCATTTCTCTTCTTTCTTCTTCTCTATTTCTCTTTTTTCTATTTAAGCATCTGTCCATTTTTGTGTGGGAACACTTGGTGGTAATCTAATATTCTTCCGGTGGTTTAAATTGCTTGTATCTTTCTAATATGTCAGATTTACTCTTAGTTTCAGCACCCTGCGATTTCCAGCAAGGGCCATATTCTGTCCCAGATTTCAGTTTCTGTTTTATGGACATCCAAGCATTGGATGAGCCTCCTGTTTCGGCTTAATACCCTATTGGACTTTCCTAAGACCCGTCTTTGAGTCCTATTTGAAATCTGGATCTGGAGTTATTCAAGTTCTCGTATCACAATCTATGTTCTGTCTCTTTGTAATGCTGTTCTAATGTGTTCTGCAGATCAGTCCATTGGATCTGCCCCATCTTTGGATCATGTAACCAACAGGATTCTCACTCCATTCGACCTGGTTTCCAGCCGCACCTGAGTGCTGGTTATCAAGTTATTAGAATTTTTTATATTTTGTTCTGTTTACCTAATTGTTCTGGTCACTGTGATTCTGTCCTGTGGTTTTGTTGTCCATTAATCTTCCCTACAAGTTAGTGTACTACGTCATTTTCTCTTTTGTTTTCTGGGCCTTGTCTTGGCCTGTTTGTCACCTTTTCTACAGTCTGCCTTGTATAACTTTGATCTTTTGACAAATAAAGTTAGGGCATGAATTTCTTTAATGGTCTTTAAAATAGGCTTTGTCTAGCCAACCCTCAATGTGGGCCCAAAATGGTGGCTTTGTAGATACACTTGTCATCACTGAACTGCATAAAATAAGTTTCCACATGGCAGGTGGATAAGCTGAGATTTGTGAAAAGGTAAGGCCCAGGATCCCCAATTCACAAGTCAAGTTTCAGCCCAAATGGAGTTGATTATGTGAAAATATAAAGCTTTGGAAATTCACAACGGAAATGAAACTTTTGAAAAATGGATGAAAACAAATGCACAGCTGAAAATACAAGGGAAGATGCCAATACATGACGAGTCTAAAAAATTTGACATGTGACCCATCCAGACCATGGTGCATCTATCCAATGGTTGGAATTGCTACAGTCACCCACCCACATGGCACAATTAAGCAGACATGAGCAAGACCTTCCTATGTCGACTATGCAAAGAACCTTTTGCCCTTCTGTACTGGTGAATATTTTATTATTTATTTATTCTCACCATTCTTTGTGCTTATTTTCAGTTTGGCAAAAACTTGAAGAAGAGAACAAGGAGTTTTTCAAAGCCTACCACGTAAGGTTGATGGTGAAGCAGCAGATAATTGCTTTCAACGAGTTGCTTGAGAAACAGGCTGAACTCATGCGTAAGATATGCCCAGCTGGAGTTGCTCCATTGCCTAATTCTAATGGATCTAATGCTACACCGTGTATGCGGAACCACTGAATCTTTTTTAATGTTATTGATCTGTAAACTGGCATGTTTTAGTTTTACCTTTCCCTATGCTTATCCTGCATTTCTTATAGTTCCCTTGATATTATTACATGGAATTTCCGTTTACTGTTCTTGAAGATGGATGACAGATAATGATGCACTATTCTTCATTGGTTATAATCATATTTGTCACGGTGCCTAGGCAACCCAAGGCGTTGGAGGGGCCTGGATGCAAGGCGGCACCAACAAGGTGTCCAAGGCGTTGAGGCGACTGCCTAGGCATCCAAGGCTTCAAAGGCGATCAAGGCACAACTATTGTTATAGTCCATTTTATAAAGGAGTATATCCTCCATCACCATAGTTGTCAAAGCATTGCCTAAGGGATTGCCTTGGCGTCCAGGCGCCTTCGGCTTGTTGGTGTCGCTTTGCATCCAGGCACCCTTTAATGCCTTGGGTCCCCTAGACTACGTGACAACTATGTCCATCACTGCATATACATCTGAATCATTTTAATTATTATGCACAGTTGGTCCTTTTGGATGTTTGTACTGGTAGCCTTTAATAGGAAACAATATGACTGCACCAATATTTTTTTATTTCAGGGGATGGTTTTGTTGTTTATGCATTTCATTGGTTCAGTTTGTACTAGCTGATTACTTCATTTTCACAATAATGATCATGCGACTCTTATGAAGTTTCCCTGCACTGATTCCCATTATTTGTGGCATCAAACTTTTTATTTCATAATTCATTGTTCATAAAAAATTATGTTTTGGTTTCATAATATTCTTATGGTGCATTGTATTGATCACTTAACTTGTGATCTTGGAATCTTGTGCAATTGCCCATTAGAATTTGCTTTCAGAGTGGACTTGCACCATCCTCTTTGATGTAAACCAATTTCGGTGTCGGGTAGCATATCATTAAGCTGGTTTTAAGAGATGTCTGAAAGACATATCAGAGAGATGCTTAAGATACATTTTGATATGCGTGGATTTATTTATGATGATGAAAAATAAGTATTTTAAGCATTGTGCACCATAAATTTATCAATAAATAATGATATCCAGCCAATGTCAGGTTATCTTTGTCTGCACGAGATCTATGTGATTTAAATATTCATTGGCAATTGCAATATAAAACTTACTAATCAGTAATAAGAAGCAATTATGCAAGAAGATTTGTAGAAGAAAAATCTATTTGCTTATTAGGATTGTAGGCTTCTAGTAATACTAAATCTTTGAACCAAGCAAGCATTATGTAAGTATAAATATATTACTGAGTAGTAGTATGGTTAGTGTGCCTACTTAATGTAACATACACGAAAGAGAAAATCCTACTTTTCTTTCTTGTCTAGGGTCCAAATTGAACGGGCGCATGGGGAACTTCCGCGGTGCTGGCGCTAGCGAGGGTGCCTCATGATCTGCCCCTGGTTCTGAGCTGGAGGGTGATATAGATTAAGTAATATCAGAGAGATGTAAATGGATAGTCGAAAATTCGAATTCGATTCGCATTCGTATTCGTTGAGAGGTATCCGTATTCGGGAAATCACTATTCAAGAACTATCCCTATCAGTCCGCAAGCTAATCGAATACGAATTCAGATGTCCGATCGAATATTATCCGATCCGATTACCCTCCAATAATATATTGTATTGATTGTTGATTGATATATATATATATATATATATATATTATATTTCTTCTGTAGGAATATTTTATACATCATGATTAACATTTTACCATTATTCTACACTTGGCATCACCATTTTACTTATAACTCACGTGAAGTGCCATAGTTTTAAATTTTCACTTTTACAGCCTGTATTCTGGTGGACGATTCTGGACTCCTCTCGTCTTCTTAGGGTTTCTTTTCTTTTTTTCTTTGCTTTTTCTCTTTGTTGCTCTCCCTTCTCATGGCGGCTGCAGAGGTTGAGTTCGAAGAGTTGGTGGTGGCCGAGCATGGTGATCCCTGAGCGGCTCAACTTTATTCTTGACAGACGCACACAAATCGAACCATCGTTAATTTCTTATTTTCTTTGCCCACTTGTTACAGTGGACGAGAAGAATTGGCCCTTTCCTGTGGTGGTTTTGACAGAGGAATCCAGATTCTAACGTGGAAGTTCATTCATGGAGTTAATATGGTCATATAAGAGATTTTTCTCTCATGTCCACCTCTCTCTCCCTCTGTTCCGCCTTCCCCTTCCCCACCTGCTCCATGGGATTTCAGAAAGCAACAATTTAAGCAGAGAGCAAGAGACTGGTAGGTCCGTTTATGACCATATAGTGATCTGTATAGTGAATTGTACGCGTCAATCGTTATTCAGATGGTAGGTCCAGTTTCCACTCCCCTTATAGTGATCTGTACATATCAATCGCTATTCGGCATCCATTTAAGCAAAGAGAAAAGCTTTTTCTCTTTGTTGCTCTCCCTTCTCTGCTAGGCATCCGTTTACTAAGCGAATCGAACCGGATAATATCTGGATTCGGTTTAATAAAACGAATTCAATTTGCATACCATTTTACATATCCTATCGGATGTCCGGATCGAATTTGGATGACAGATTTATAAGGGAATTCGAATTCAGATAGTACCCTATCTGTACCAAATTCGATCCCTTTACATCCCTATAATATCATACTAACCATACTGCTATTCTAGTAGTAACATATTAAACCAATCTGAATTAGTTCGTAACTATTAACAATAAGTACTTAGCAACAAACTTAATTATACATTATAGATCACAGATCATTCATGATGATCCAAATCGAAGTTAGTTTTCCAGTTTAGACGTGATATTTGGAAAAAAAAAGACAAAAGAAAAAAGAAAAAAGAAAAATCAAGATTCAAGTAAACAGAAAAATTATTGTTTTTAACATATTTTAACCGCAGATTGATGTTTGATCTCCACTTTGATCAGCTTTAATGCAAAATTTTCATGTTTAATAACTAATTTTTTAATCAGAGTAGGAAGAAATTTTCTATTGAAAACTGGGATCTTTGGGTTTTGCCAGCCTGTGAATTGAGTGTATCGGTCCATGTCAGTCATGTATCAGTACTGTATCGGTCTATGCTGGTTTTGTATATGAAATTTTTATGTATTGGTTCTGTATCGTATCAACATGGCTAATCTTCTTACGTGTCATTTGTATTGGTCTGTATGATATCGATCCTTGATATCATATTGGGAAGTTGATCAATATATTTGATCTATCTGCGCTGTGCTTGCTTTTGCACTCTGTTCATAGCTATCAGGAATGCTTGGGGAATTTATAGAGGTGGAGTTGAGGATTCCTTGGTCAGAATCGGAGTTGCTAGAATGTGTGATTGATGTTCGAAAAGTATCCTTTGCTGTTTAGAGATTTTTAATGGTGACTTTGATACTCTGTTTAGCTCTCTATTGAATGTGATTGAAACGAAGCTTTAGGTCTCCATACTCTTATGAAGCAAGGTTTCTGGTGTGCTCATAGAACTCCCTTGTGTTTTAGGACACTGAATTTAGTGGCAAAGGTCAGTTTAAGGACATGTTATTCGTCACGAGACAAGATGATGGACATTCTCATATGAACATCGGTGATGATTTGGTTCCTGGAGAGAGGCTGATTTGTGAAGATACTGATCTGGCATAGTGTGATTGAAGTTCATTTGAATTTCAAATCGAGTCTTAGGCTGCATTTTGGTATTGCATTCTTGGAATGCATTCTAGATTGAGAATACGTTCTAATGTATAGAACGCTATATGGTATACATTCCACATTCTTGTTTTGTAGCGGGCCTTAGTTTCGTGAAATAGCGTGACCGTGAGAGAGTATGAACAACGGTAATGTTCCCCTATCTTCCCGTCAAGCTATCATGGTGACTATAGAGAACACCTCTCTCTCTCTCTCTCTCACCTCCCTCTTTTCCCCTGAATGGGGTCAATAGGGACTCCTCATCAAACCCTTCCCTGCTACGACTTTTACTGGCTTACTTCAAAAACCCTCTCTATTACTAGTCAGCACCACCTCCGCCATCAGTGGTGGTCTATGTGCTACAATAGGTGATGAAGCACAGTGAGTTTAATGGTTAGTGGCTGAGACTTGTTTCAGAAATTTCTGCCAAAAAGAAAAGTGCTTCATTCATTTTCTTTGTGCTTCTTTCTGCCAGGTTTAAAATGGTGGGTTTTTTTTTTTTTTTTTCCCCTTCTTTTGATTGGTAATATCAAATTTATTGCAGAAGAAGGAAAAACAATGCATAGATACAAGAGGGGTACACCTTAGATGGAGGCAGGCCCCAAGACAACTGCAACATAGGACCAAAAGGGGGAAAACCCTGCCGAACTAGCCCAAGGGATGTCCCAAAAGAGGACAAAACACAAGCAATCACAACCACAGAAAGCAAAATTAAAAGTTTTTAATGAAAATACAAACTTACCGACCTAGTGAAGATGAAACCATATTACCGGCAACAACAAAGTTGAAATCTGCAAAATCTCCCACTCCAATCTTGCTGCCCTAATAGATTTATCCTTAGTCACCACTTCTGCCAACTTTGTAGATTTGTATTTCCCCATAACCCCAAATGAAAGATCTTGACCATCAAACACTAGCAGCAGCAGCAGTGGCCAGCTTGCTTATCATTGAGCAATAATTGTCACTGGGGATTGCTGAGAGTGTGCCACTGTAATTTGGCTAGGATAAACTCTTATGCCCTATGTTGGATAATCTGTTGCATCTTTTGGTTTTTGGAGCAAGTCAGTCTAGTAGTGTATGTATCATTTTATTCTTTATAAGTAAACACTGATACCTCTACTTGGTTGATTTCTTATCAGTTCTCACTTTGCAGCATCAAAAGAGATGTTTGAACGAGTTCTAAGATGGTGTTTCTCTCTCTTCTTTGTTGGGGGCTACCAGCTTCAAATCCATCCAGTCTATTTACATAGTATGATCTCAAGTTCGTTATTCTTTCGTCATTCTTTTGGATCACAGTATATAATTCCAAATCATAGGTGGAGTAATGCTTCTTGGAATCATTCAACTTCTCATTGTAGCATGCAATAGGATGCCCAATTTGCATCAAAACACCAACTTTTCACTGTAGAATGCAATTGGATGCCCAGTTTGCATCAAAACACCTCCAATCACAGCATGAGATGTATCATGCATCAGTAGCCACTTCAAAGATTAGATCAAAATTTGGTAGAAGTATTGGAGCTTCCATCATCTTCTGTTTTTCAAAGCATATGCCTTTGTGGCAGCCGGTGTCCATTGGAATTTCCCTTTACACTCCATGCACTCAGTAATAGGTGCCATTATAGCGCTGAAATTCCTGATGAAACAGCATTAGAATGAGGCTAGGCCTTGGAAACTTCTGACCTTGGTCAAAGTTTTTGGTACTGGCCAATCCACCACATTCTTGATCTTCTTGGGGTTCAACTTCTACTCCTCGTGAAGACACCATAAACTTAAGAAAACCCACTTTAGGTAACATGAACGGACATTTCTTGAGATTGATGAAAAGCTTTTCAGCACACAATACTTGCATCACACGCCTCAAATGGTCTAAGTGATCGTCTTGTGCCTAGCTGTATATAAGTATGTAGTCAAAGTATACCACGAGAAACTTGCCCATGAATGGTTGGAACTCTTGTGTCATGACTTGTATAAAAGTGCTCGAAGCATTTATGAGATCGAAGGGCATGGCTTTTCACTTGTACAATTCATCCTTGGTCTTGAATGCTGTTTTCCACTCATCACCGGGGTAGATCTGAATCTAATGATAGTGATGCAGATCTGAAGATCTACATCCGTAGGAAGAAGGCCAACAAGAGTAACTAGCATGTGGCCTTACCTTGTTGATGCTTATTAATTTTCATACTTAGTTTTTATTTCATGTTTTATGTCTTAGTTTAGTTCCAATTGAACCATGGTCCATGTTGGTCCAATATCGGTTCAATTTAAGTGGTTAGAAGTTATTTACTTTTTACTTTTCTAAATGGGGGGGGGGATCAATTCACTTTTATAAGTGATGATGGGTGAAGACTTTTCCACCTTTAGTAGTTGGAAGGTGAAGACTTTCCTACCTCAACTTTAATAAGTGAAGACTTTCTACTATTGTTAGTTGGAAGTTGGGTATGTAATGTTTTGTTGAATTGGTCCTATAAATAGGGATCGATTGTAAGTATTCAAGGACAACTCAGAATTTAAAACAAAGTTTGCTCATGCAACTCTCTTCTTGTGTTTGATCAAGAATCTCTTGTGTTTGCTCAAGAAATCCCTTGTGTTTGATCAAGGTAGGTTGGTGTTTGATCCAGTCGATCCACCTTGCGGTTGAAGCCCGGGTGTTATTTTATTGTTTATTGTTCTATCATTTTCATCTTTCAACAAATTTTAGCAATATCCTATTCTCCATATCTAGAATTCCCTATTCTCTGAGAAAAGATTATACCCTAGTACTGTTTTGAGCTTCCTCAATTTCAGTATTACATCAATTGGTATCAGAGCATGGCAGAGAATGAGTCACAGTGGCCGCCGCCTCCACCTGATCCAATGGAAAAAGTCATTGAAATGTTTCAACAACTCTCTGCTGATCAAAAAGCTATTAGTGAGAGGTTACTCCGACTTGAAAACCAAAGTGTTACTCCAATACAAGGCAGCAATGTACCATTCGAGAGGGAGGACAGGTATCAACTACAATCTGCTGTGCATCATCAACATAGGAGAAGTGTTGAAAGGGCACAACAAAGAACCCCTACAGCACCACCTACCTTTGAGGAGCATGTAAGATCTTATTTCAATGGTGATCTTGAAGCACCGTATCGATGTACTGATGATTCACAAAAAGTCAAGCTTGAATTAAAGGAGTTCAACGGAAAGCATGATCCACAGGTATTTTATGATTGGTTGGCTGCTTTAGATGACTATTTTGATTGGTATGAGTTGTCTGAGTCACGTAAGATGAGCCTAGCGCGTACTACGCTAGTTGGCTCAGCCCGCGAATGGTGGAGAACTGAAGAAAGGGATCTAGAAGATCGTGGTAGAGCTCCCATTACTTGGGAAGAGATGAAAGAAGATCTTAGTGCCAAATACTTACCATGACACTTTAGATCACAACTGCAAGACAAGCTGAATACTCTTCGTCAAGGGAGTTTGTCCGTTGCAGAGTATATGGAGCAGTTTGATTCACTCTATTCACGCATTGGCATCAGCAAGAATGAATTACAGGTACTTTCCCACTTTTGTTTGGGTTTGAGATCTGATATAAATCGTGCTATTGGCGTAGTAGATGTATCCAATGTTAGGGAATGCTTTGAGAAGGCAGTACATGCAGAGGAGTTACTAGCTCCTACGGGTAAAAGGTTTGGATATCAAGCTAGAGAGATCACAAAAAATTTTTCAGCAACGAATCCTACTTCTTATCCTCCACGTACCACACCTTTTCCACGTGCTGATCACAAGGGGAAAACACCTATGCCTAGCACTGCCACAGTGCAATGCTTTCATTGTCAGGAGAGGGGACATTATGCCAAAAATTGTCCTACACGTCAAAAAGTAGCAGTGATGGTTGACGCTGACGATACTCCTGATGAAGATAATTCCCATATCTTTCCAATCCCATTGGAAGAAGAAGACGAAAATGTTGATTATTATGATGGGGCTGAAGCAAATGAAGATGACTCCTATGGAATTCATGTGGTTTCTCGCATATTGGTGGCTGAAACCAAAGGCGAGGATTGGCGACATACATGCATATTTTACAGCCGCATGCGTTCAGCTGATCGCACTATACAGGTGATAGTTGACAGTGGAACATGGTTTTAAGTATCTCCGATACCGATACGATACCCTCCGATACGTATCTTAAATTTAGTCAGCCGATACTATACACACCGATACGATACATTGAATTTTTTAAATCATTTCGTATCGATATATATATCCTACAATACATTCCGATATGCATCAATACACCACTAATACACATCGATACGATACAACATGCCTCGATACGACTCTATTAAAAATATAAAATTGAGGTAAAATGTACGTTTCGATATGTATTGATATGTATCGGTGAGTATCGGTATGTATCGATCAGTACATGTCGGTATATATCAGCACGTATCAGTGAGTATCGATATATATATTGGTATGTATCGGTGAGTATCGATACGTATCAGCGCTACGGTCATATAATGGCCAATATGGGTAAGTTTTCAGAAAAAAACGATTTTTTGAAGGGTTTTTGTTCCAAAGTTGTTGTCAACCATATTTCTCTCTAACTTAAGTGGAAATCAAGGTTGGGAACAAGGATTTTACATTTATGGGACAACTACAGACCTTGAATTCTTAGTACGATACCCTCAATTTAGTGTTTATGCATAATACATGTTATCAATAGTTTTTTTAACAAATTCTTTATGCAAAAGTGTTTAAAAAAATGTTTTCTATCCATTTATGTGTGTATCTTTAGCGTATCTTAGTGTATCTCCGATACGATACGATACCCTCCGATACGTATCTTAATTTTGGCCGACCGATACGATGATCGATACCGATACTTTAATCCTTGCAGTGGAAGCTCCGTTAATGTTGTCTCTGAGTTGTTTGTGAAGAAAGCACATTTGAAGGTAGAGAAACATCCGCAGCCTTACAAAGTATCCCTACTGAATGGAAATACTTTGGAGGTCAATCAGCGATGTTTTGTTCCATTACAACTTTCTCGATATGAAGAAAAGGTATGGTGTGATGTTATTCCTATGAAGCTAACTGATGTTCTTTTAGGGAGACCATGGATGTATGATAATGATGTTCTCACTGGCGGAAAGAAGAATCAGTGCATATTTACCTTTAAAGGGCAGCGCACTATACTTGAGCCTATCAATGTATCAGAGGAGATGCGTAAGAGACAGACATTGAGGACTAACCAGAAAGCCACCACCAATACCAACAAGATGCTGGTCCTTCCACAGAAGAAGATCTTAGCTGTTCCACAAAAGCAGTTTGAGCGAACCAGCCATGATACAGGCATGATATTAGCCCTGGTTGCTAGAGAGGTCACTCCACCACCAACAGTTCAGCTCACACGGCCTATTAGAGAGATTCTAACAGACTTTTCTGATTTAGTACCTGACGAGCTACCTAATAAGCTCCCTGTCATGCGCGATATTCAGCATGCTATTGACTTGGTACCTGGTTCTGTGCTTCCCAACCTTCCATCTTACCGTCTCAGTCCTACAGAACACACTGAGCTCAAAAGGCAAGTTGATGAACTACTACAGAAGGGGTTTATCGTTGAGAGCCTTAGTCATTGTGCTGTACCAGCATTACTTACTCCAAAAAAGGATGGCTTATGGCGCATGTGTGTCGACAACAGAGCAATCAACAAAATAACAGTTAAGTATAGGTTTCCCATACCACGACTTGATGATATGCTAGACATGTTGTCCGGTGCAAAGGTCTTTTCAAAATTGGACCTTCGAAGCGGCTACCATCAAATTCGTATTCGACCAGGAGACGAATGGAAGACCACCTTCAAGACCAAAGATGGACTGTTCGAGTGGAAGGTCATGCCCTTTGGTCTGACGAATGCACCTAGTACATTCATGCGAGTTATGACACAGGTACTTCGTCCATTTATTGGTCGATTTTTGGTTGTATACTTTGATGATATCTTAGTTTACAGCAAGCATCCAGATGATCACATCGACCATTTGAAGCAAGTCTTGAGGGTGCTCCGTATGGAGAAGCTATACATTAATCTCAAGAAGTGTTCCTTTATGTTGCCCAAGGTTGTATTCCTTGGTTTTATTGTCTCATCCAAGGGGGTTGAAGCTAATCTTGAGAAGATCAAGAGCATCACCAACTGGCCTACCCCGAAGACAATCACTGAAGTCCGTAGCTTCCACGGTCTAGCCTCATTTTACAAGAGATTCATTCGAAATTTTAGTGCAGTCATGGCATCTACTACCGAATGTATGAAGCAAAGTAAAGGTAAGTTTGAGTGGACAACAGCGGCGACAAAAGCCCTCCATCTTATCAAGAAGAAGATGACGGAGGCCCCGGTATTACGCCTGCCAGATTTTGATCGTGTATTTGAGGTGGCAACTGATGCTTCGCATATTGGGTTGGGAGGTGTGCTGATACAAGAAGGGCACCCTATTGCTTTCTATAGCGAGAAACTCAACGATGCCAAGCGACACTACTCGACTTACGATTTGGAGCTCTATGCTGTCATCCAAGTGTTACGCCACTGGAGACACTATCTTATTGGTAAGGAATTTATTCTTTACACCGATCATGAAGCATTCAAACATCTCCATTCTCAGAAGTCAATCAGTCAGAAGCATGCAAAGTGGGTTGCTTACCTACAAGAGTTCGTCTTTGCGATGAAATACAAGGCTGGTAAAGAGAACACGGTGGCTGATGCTTTAAGCCGAAAAGTTCTCACTATCAATACTTTTTCAGCACATGCCGTTAGTATTGATCAGATNTTGGGAAACATGTCCACACTCCTTGCTATGTTTTGGTGTTAACAAACAAACATACATCTTTAACTTGGTTTGATAAAGTGTGATAAGCTTGAAGAAACACTTAGAAGGTCGAATCAAGACATGAAGCTTAAAGACATGGAATAGCAAACAAGAAGAAAAGAAGATGAAGTGCCAAAGAGTGGAAAGTTCAAGTGAAGAAGAAGACCACTAGGACAGATTAGTCACTTTTAATGTAATTTGTAATTTCTACATACTTATATGCACTCACCTCATGCATGTGCATTGCATCATACTAGAATGACCATAGAGCATGCCTTGACCAAGTATGGAAAGTCTCTAAGTGGTGTGGAACACACATTAACCTGACTCAAGTGTATTTTAGGGAATCTTAAATTTAGTATCAGAAGATCAATCCTTCATAGAAGTTGTAGGAAATTGAGTTGTGATTCCAACACAACTGATCTCAGATCATTCTGAAGTCAGATCGAAAATTTATGGTCAAAACACTGATGACTGGTCAGTATGACAGCATTCTGTCAAAACAGAGCATGTCATGTTGGCGGTCGACCGGCTGGAAGCCCCGGTCGACCTGAACTATCCGAGACCATAGGCGGTCGACCGGCCAGAAGCCTCGGTCGACCAAAACTATCCGAGACCATAGGCGATCGACCAGATGAAAGTCCCGGTTGACCGGTGACTGCCTGGAAGTGCCCCAACGGCTATATTTTGCCTTCAAATGCTCTTGCGGTCGACCGGCTACCGATGGTGATCGACCGGTGGTCTCAGAATATGTCCGTTAGAGCCTGATTTCCTGCCTAAAATACTTCACTAAGTTCACCTATAAATACCCAAACCACTCTTAATTAAATATTCATTAAGAAAGAGCTTTAAGAGCATTATTGCAAGCATTCAAGAAATTTATTTCTACTTGAGTTGTTCTATTACACAAATCCCAACAAAGGCTCAAGTCTCAATCAAAGTCCTCTACTCTCTCCTGTGCAAGTCAAAGCCATAAGGGAGGACTTTACAAAAGGTGCATCATTCATCATTTATTATTCATTCTCATCATTTGCACCACACTTGAGGTATTCCTCTTATTCCACTATTTCTTATTTATTTCTGTTTTTACAATTCTAGACTGTACTTAGGATTGTAAGGATTCTCTTATCCTAAAAAGAGAAAGGTCTCTCTCTACCTCTAAAAGAGATTGTAAAGGCGTCTCTCTGCCTGGAAAGGGAATTTGTAAGGATACTCTTATCCGTGAAAAAGATTGTAAAGGTTTTCTTCCCTACCTACTGTACTGAAAGGGAGAACTAGTGGAATACCTTACAAGAGGATTCTTGTAAGGAGTGAACTAGACTCGAATTGAGTCGAACCACTATAAATCTTGTGTTGTGGTTGTTCTTGTTTTATTTTCTCCGCATTATTTTAACTTGCAGTCACACTTGTGACCTATTTATCGAAAAGAGTTAAATTCCACTAGTATAACCTATTCACCCCCCCTCTAGGTTATTTCATAGTCTCTCATAATGTAGTCAAAGACATTGAACTTCACAACCCCAAGGGGGTAGCCGAGTTGGCAAGGGACCTTCGCCTCAGGAAGCATGTGGTTCTGAGTTTGACCCTTCTTACCTCCTTGGGGCCACTCAAACGGGGGTGTTTAGTGCTCTTTACTGCTTTCAGTGAAAGTTGTATTGTTCTCATTCAACCCCGGTATGACCCAGTTCAAGCAGTTGTGGGGTCAGTATGGGCCACGGGACTAGTCAGGCCAAAGGCCTAGATACCCGTTGTTAGCAAAAAAAAAAGATATTGAACTTCACATGCCTTAATGAGATCTTCCTTGATCTCGAAGTGCCCTCTTATATATAGTACAAAAAAAAGTACCCCATGAATGTAATCTCCACAACAGCGTACCCAAAATTCTGATAACAAATAAGTATTGAGTTCCAGAAAAAAAAAATTAAGTAGAGAATGTCTAAAGGAAAGGTCCAGCAAACTCCATAGAGACTCAGAAAATGGTACCATACCTCCTCACTCACAAACTCAAACTGAATTTAGTGGTGGCAACCTGACTCATCGTTCCATTTTCTTCCTTCATACATTTTTCTTTCTTCTTCCCCCCTCCCTTTGACACAGGGATTTTCCACGTATGGATATGTGTCCAACAAATCATTGTTATATCAGATGACATTCTGTTCATATGAATCACTTAAACTCCCATTCGTGCATAGCAACAAATGTTCTTTTAATCTCACATGCTCTGGAATCACTATCACCTCCATGTAATCTAGATTCTATAAGAAAAATTATTGTGAAATAGCTTCATAAGAAGACTAATTTCCAGGCTGGACCATGAACACTAAAAGAATGTTGCAAGGCAACATGAAGCCACAGCAACAAATAAGTAAAAACTCCAACAGATCTGCAGGACCCAAGATACACGAGATCTCAGCATAAAAAAACCACTTTGTATCAAGCAGCCAAAAGTGAAAAGAACAGCCAAAGGCTATTCAAAAAGAAGGGTAGCACCAATCCAAATTTCACTCTTAAATAGAAAATAAGATTCTTTTCATCAATACAATTGACCTGTTCCTTGATAGGAAATAAAAACATATGTACCGACAATAAAGCATGAGAGCAAAAGCTTCTATAAGGTGCCTCTTAAACAAATAAACGACCAAACAAAAAAATAAACGTACCTTGTTCAACAAGAATATAGCATAAGCAACTCTGGTCGTGTCTTGATCTTCTAAAAAGAGAGGAAACTCTGCAGACTTTGAAATGGTGGCAAGTAATGGATTTGATGTGGAATCAGAAGGCATAGGATCAACTGAAGACACATAATCATTAATATATGAACATGAACCTCCAAAGAGCAAGGGGTACCGCAAAGGAACATCTAAGTAAGAGGCAATAAGTGAAACAACCTGCATGGAAATTAAGCTAGTGAATGATTCTTTTCTCTAATCCACTTATTAGCTAATAAATGAAGAGCAAAAAAGATGAGAAAGCAACCATCAACATTGATGATGCAAGGAGACAACTATGAATTCTGAAATCAAATCTTATTTAAAAGTAATTTAAAAGTTTATGCTCAGATCATTACAGATGAAAAAATTGATGACTATACATGCCTAGAAAAATAATGCGACAAGGTAATTATTATATAAAATATGCAAGTTGAGAATTGTAAGAAAGGCAGTAATAGGAACTCACATGTGCAACATATCCAAGGGCAGTTGCATGCTTCTGAACCTCCTTGTCACTGAAAAAACTAGCCTTCTTTAAAGGAAGCTCAGCCAGTTGTAGACCTGAAATGGACAATGGTCCTGTATTAAGAGGTTTGGATCCACCAGAATAACCTGCAAAAATAATTATTCGACTTCAGTACCCAGTAAAATATCATAAAAATTCATTGGATATAGCAACCAAAATATTTTTGATCTGCAGCTCAGGCACTCGGCCACATGCGCTCCAGGAGATATATTATATATCCCAGTTTGTAAATTTATCTTTACTTTGTCCTTTAGCATTAAAATTTGTCCCAAACAAGATGATAGTAATGACTTATCAGTTTTATTCTACTTTAACCTGATCTGCTATCATTAGAAGATGAATCAAGCTTTTCACCATGTGTCAGATCAATTGATGCCTTCACAGGATATAACAACACAACTTGCGCAATCATATATTGTTGCCTCTTTCTTAGCTTCCTCTGCAAAGTTCTTAGATGAACAAGACCTCTTCCTCCTGCTAGCAGCCTACTTGTTTCCTGTAACCAACAGATAATGAGATCAACTACAGCACCAATACTAGTTTTACACCATAGTTTTAAATGAAGACAAAGAAACTACATTAGTGACTTTTCTCTTCTGAAAAATTTGGCTTTCTAATGATTCCTGACATTCATCCTGTTCTCTGCCTGCAGGGACAGCCCAGAAGTCTTTCCCTATTAAATCAATTTGGTGAAGAGTGTGTTCATGGTCTGTGGCAATCAACAGTAGCCAAACTGTCAATGGCCAACCATCTAATTTCAAGAGGACTCTTCATTACTAATGTGTGCTTGCTTTGCATGCTATATGCAAAATCTGTTTAGTTATTATTGCACTAACTTTTTCTCTGGAGGCATGTCCTAGTTCATTTTGTATTTTTAGTCCAACTGGGCTCCAGGAATCTAGATGTCTGTTAAAAGTTGTAATATCCAAGCATGGAGGAAGTTACAGAAGGTAATCAAAGTAATTATCTATATGGGAATTGTGGTAGATAGGAACAGTGGAGCCTCTGAGAACCAAAAATAACCATATATAGGGAAGTCTAAAAGGCCAAATACATGGTGACATTCTACTATTGTAACTGTAAGAATCTGTGGAGTGTGGAGTGGAATAATTATTACACAACTATCCAGTAGAATTTGTACAAATTTATTTGGTAGTTTATTATATGATTGTCTAACTGTATTAAGTTTTTTGAAGCAATTTACAGGATACAGTTGAAACTTCTTTTCAGAGTATTGTCACTCTTACTACTGAAGCAAAAAGGAAAAAAAGGAAAAGAAGGCTGTGTGGCAGGAAATATGAGAAAGCAGAGCCACAGTGATAAGAATCAAACACTGAATCTTACAAAAGAACCACAATAAGAGCAGAATGCTTAAATTCAGGCCCCATGTAGGAACTCCAGTAGGGAGAGTAGCACATAACATCAAAGAGAATCAAAATGAAGTAGGCTAACTGAACCACTTTGCATATCTAACTAGCCAATTCTGATTATATTTCTTCAAGATCAACCTCATAGATGTACTCCACGCATTTTCTTTACTTTTTGGATTGGCACAGAATTAAGGTCCATCAAATTTATTATATTTTGGGTGTATTTTTACTTTTTGTCCAAATATAGGATTTAATGTGGTACTAAATTTGAAAGAATCAAAATAGTATCCAGTTGACAAGGATACATACTCAAAGATGGTGCAGATGCAAATAATGAAGACTAGGAGTGAAATAAAACAGCAACCGTAGAGAAAAAACAAACCAATAACCGTGAGAGGCAAAACAGTGATTTCCATTCCAAAATTAGGGTTCACAAATTGAGTAATAAAACGCAAACAATTTCTGATTTCAATAATTAACTTGAATCAACAAACGGAAGCAAAACAGTAACTATTTGAACACAAAATTGTAACTTTATCCAGATCTTGAGAAGGGAAGGGCAGAATCGGTATTTTGCAAATATCTCAAGTTCAAGCCATCAGAAATGACCCAAATTTGAATCGATCTCCAATTAGGGTTCTTCACTGCCTTATCAAATTTTGAGTTTGATCGGATGACTGAATTGGTTAATCCAAAAAAACATGTGACATCCAACCTTTTTCTAGAAAATTTGAAGAAATTCAAGGAGCTTCGAAGAAAACTTGAAAACTTGAAGAACAATACTTGCTTCTTGTTGGATGAAGAAGATGATGAAAGAATAAATAAGAAAAGAAGAAAGATTGAGATGGGATAGATGTGGGTGGGATGGTGGGTGACTATCTCAGCCTGGGCCTCTCACCTACAACTATCTCAACTGTTGAAGAATTCTTTCTCAGAGTTATGGGAGCAAAAAGATGCAATTTCATTCATAAATTTGTGTTCAATGCTGTAGCCCCTTACAAACTTACATAGAAGACTCAAAATAGACTCAAACACTAAAAAGGAAAAGCCTAACCCAATCCTTAAGTAATTGGAAAAACTAAAATGACTAGGAAACTGAAATACAAAGAAAATAGACAAAAAACATAACTCTAACTAAACTAATGAATTAAATCTCGTTCTCCTACTTTCTATCCATATTTTAGGCCCATTAAAGTCTTATTCAAAGAAAACCCATGGGATCTGTTGAGATTGTCGCTAATCCTGATAAGGGATTAGCGTTGGGTTCTCTGGGCCGATAGAGGCAATCTTGTCCTATCAACCCCTCTTTTGGTCTTTAGGGTTAAGTATCTGTGTTTGGGGGCTATTCTTGTAATTGTCTATTATATTTTTAATTATATATTACAGAGAGAGCCTGCGATCAATCCATCTTGGACAGATCGCAGGTTGCTCTCAACTTTTGGGACTACTGGTGATTTCTCCTTTCTTTCTCTTCTCTTTCTCTTTCTTTTCTTCTTCTTCTCTTTTTCTGGTTTACTGGTTTGGTTACAGGAATCTGGGATTGTAACATGGTATCAGAGCTTCTGTTATCAAATCGATTTTTTAGGTCAACATTCTCTACTGATTTCCGCCTTGCCTATTCCTCTCTGGTGTGCAGCCACCCTTTGCTGCATCTACTGTGATTGTTTGGCCTGGTTATGATGATGTAAAGGAAATCAAGCCTTTCTACCACTACTACATGAATTAATTTTGCTTTTTGAAGTCGTTGAAGCCCCCTTCTGTGATTCTTTATGGCCGCTGCCCTATGTTTGCACTTCTACACTGCTGATCTTTGAAGTCGCTGCTGCCTATTGCCCTATCTACCTCTCTATTATTTTTTAAAGTTGTTTTTGGTGCTCCCATCAAGGTTGACTCGACCCCAACAGCTGTCCCTATCACCTAAATATTTTTTTTTTGTCATTCTATAGTGTTCGATTGCTACTTGGCTGCTTGATGCAGATCTGAAGACCTACATCCGTAGGAAGAAGGCCAACAAGAGTAACTAGCATGTGGCCTTACCTTGTTGATGCTTATTAATTTCATACTTAGTTTTTTCATGTTTTATGTCTTAGTTTAGTTCCAATTGAACCATGGTCCATGTTGGTCCAATATCGGTTCAATTTAAGTGGTTAGAAGTTACTTTTACTTTTACTTTTTACTTTTCTAAATGGGGGGATCAATTCACTTTTGTAAGTGATGATGGGTGAAGACTTTTCCACCTTTGGTAGGTGGGGGATGAAGATTTTTCCACCTTTGGTAGGTGGGGGATGAAGATTTTTCCACCTTTGGTAGGTGGGGGATGAAGACTTTTCCACCTTTGGTAGTTGGGGGATGACTTTTCCATTGTAACTTTAAGAGGTGAGGATTTTTCTACTTTTAGTAGTTGGTAGGTGAAGACTTTTCCAACTTTAGTAGTTGGAAGGTGAAGACTTTCCTACCCCAACTTTAATAAGTGAAGACTTTCTACTATTGTTAGTTGGAAGTTGGGTATGTAATGTTTTGTTGAGTTGGTCCTATAAATAGGGATCAATTGTAAGCATTAAAAGACAACTCAGAATTTGAAATCAAAGTTTGCTTATGCAACTCTCTTCTTGTGTTTGATCAAGAATCTCTTGTGTTTGATCAAGAATCTCTTGTGTTTGATCAAGGTAGGTTGGTGTTTGATCCAGTCGATCCACCTTGCGGTGTGAAGCCCGGGTGTTATATTATTGTTTATTGTTCCATCTTTTTTTCATCTTTCAACAAGTTTTAGCAATATCCTATTCTCCATATCTAGAATTCCCTATTCTCTGAGAAAAGATCCTACCCTGGTACTGTTTTGAGCTTCCTCAATTTCAGTATTACATCAATTGGTATCAGAGCATGGCAGAGAATGAGTCACAGTGGCCGCCGCCTCCACCTGATCCAATGGCAAAAGTCATTGAAATGTTTCAACAACTCTCTACTGATCAAAAAACTATTAATGAGAGGTTACTGCGACTTGAGAACCAAAGTGTTACTCCAATACAAGGCAGCAATGTACCATTCGAGAGGGAGGACAGGTATCAACTACAATCTACTGTGCATCGTCAACATAGGAGAAGTGCTGAAAGGGCACAACAAAGAACCCCTACAGCACCACCTACCTTTGAGGAGCATGTAAGATCTTATTTCAATGGTGATCTTGAAGCACCCCGTCGACATGCTGATGATTCACAAAAAGTCAAGCTTGAATTAAAGGAGTTCAACGGAAAGCATGATCCACAGGTATTTTATGATTGGTTGGCTGCTTTAGATGACTATTTTGATTGGTATGAGTTGTCTGAGTCACGTAAGATGAGACTAGCACGTACTAAGCTAGTTGGCTCAGCCCGCGAATGGTGGAGAACTGAAGAAAGGGATCTAGAAGATCGTGGTAGAGCTCCCATTACTTGGGAAGAGATGAAAGAAGATCTTAGTGCCAAATACTTACCACGACACTTTAGATCACAACTGCAGGACAAGCTGAATACTCTTCGTCAAGGGAGTATGTCCGTTGCAGAGTATATGGAGCAGTTTGATTCACTCTATTCACGCACTGGCATCAGGGAGAATGAATTACAGGTACTTTCCCGCTTTCGTTTGGGTTTGAGATCTGATATAAATCGTGCTATTGGCGTAGTAGATGTATCCAATGTCAGGGAATGCTTCGAGAAGGCAGTACATGCAGAGGAGTTACTAGCTCCTACGGGTAGAAGGTTTGGATATCAAGCTAGAGAGATCACAAAAAATTTTTCAGCAAAAAAATCCTACTTCTTATCCTCCACGTACCACACCTTCTCCACGTGCTGATCACAAGGGGAAAGCACCTATGCCTAGCACTGCCACAGTGCAATGCTTTCATTGTCAGGAGAGGGGACATTATGCCAAAAATTGTCCTACACGTCACAAAGTAGCAGTGATGGTTGACGCTGACGATACTCCTGATGAAGATAATTCCCATATCTTTCCAATCCCATTAGAAGAAGAAGACGAAAATGTTGATTATTATGATGGGGCTGAAGCAAATGAAGATGACTCCTATGGAATTCATGTGGTTTCTCGCATATTGGTTGCTGAAACCAAAGGCGAGGATTGGCGACGTACATGCATATTTTACAGTCGCATGCGTTCAGCTGATCGCACTGTACAGGTGATAGTTGACAGTGGCAGCTGCGTTAATGTTGTCTCTGAGTTGTTTGTGAAGAAAGCACATTTGAAGGTAGAGAAACACCCGCAGCCTTACAAAGTATCCCTACTGAATGGCAACACTTTGGAGGTCAATCAGCGATGTTTTGTTCCACTACAACTTTCTCGATATGAAGAAAAGGTATGGTGTGATGTTATTCCTATGAAGCTAACTGATGTTCTTTTAGGAAGACCATGGATGTATGATAATGATGTTCTCACTGGCGGAAAGAAGAATCAGTGCATATTTACCTTTAAAGGGCAGCGCACTATACTTGAGCCTATCAATGTACCAGAGGAGATGCGTAAGAGACAGACATTGAGGACTAACCAGAAAGCCACCACCGATACCAACAAGATGCTAGTCCTTCCACAGAAGAAGATCTTAGTTGTTCCACAAAAGCAGTTTGAGCGAACCAGCCATGATACAGGCATGATATTAGCCCTGGTTACTAGAGAGGTCACTCCACCACCAACAGTTCAGCTCACATGGCCTATTAGAGAGCTTCTAACAGACTTTTCTGATTTAGTACCTGACGAGCTACCTAATAAGCTCCCTCCCATGCGCGATATTCAGCATGCTATTGACTTGGTACCTGGTTCTGTGCTTCCCAACCTTCCAGCTTACCGTCTCAGTCCTACAGAACACACTGAGCTCAAAAGGCAAGTTGATGAACTACTACAGAAGGGGTTTATCATTGAGAGCCTTAGTCCTTGTGCTGTACCAGCATTACTTACTCCAAAAAAGGATGGCTCATGGCGTATGTGTGTCGACAGCAGAGCAATCAACAAAATAACGGTTAAGTATAGGTTTCCCATACCACGACTTGATGATATGCTAGACATGTTGTCCGGTGCAAAGGTCTTTTCAAAATTGGACCTTCGAAGCGGCTACCATCAAATTCGTATTCGGCCAGGAGACGAATGGAAGACCGCCTTCAAAACCAAGGATGGACTGTTCGAGTGGAAGGTCATGCCCTTTGGTCTGACGAATGCACCTAGTACATTCATGCGAGTTATGACACAGGTACTTCGTCCATTTATTGGTCGATTTTTGGTTGTATACTTTGATGATATCTTAGTTTACAGCAAGCATCCAGATGATCACATCGACCATTTGAAGCAAGTCTTGAGGGTGCTCCGTATGGAGAAGCTATGCATTAATCTCAAAAAGTGTTCCTTTATGCTGCCCAAGGTTGTATTCCTTGGTTTTATTGTCTCCTCCAAGGGGGTTGAAGCTGATCCTGAGAAGATCAAGAGCATCACCAACTGGCCTACCCCGAAGACAATCACTGAAGTCCGTAGCTTCCACGGTCTAGCCTCATTTTACAGGAGATTCATTCGAAATTTTAGTGCAGTCATGGCACCTATTACCGAATGTATGAAGCAGAGTAAAGGCAAGTTTGAGTGGACAACAGCGGCAACAAAAGCCCTCCATCTTATCAAGAAGAAGATGACGGAGGCCCCGGTATTACGCCTGCCAGATTTTAATCGTGTATTTGAGGTGGCAACTGATGCTTCGCATATTGGGTTGGGAGGTGTGCTGATACAAGAAGGGCACCCTATCGCTTTCTATAGCGAGAAACTCAACGATGCCAAGCGACGCTACTCAACTTACGATTTGGAGCTCTATGCTGTCATCCAAGTGTTACGCCATTGGAGACACTATCTTATTGGTAAGGAATTTATTCTTTACACCGATCATGAAGCACTCAAACATCTCCATTCTCAGAAGTCAATCAGTCAGAAGCATGCAAAGTGGGTTGCTTACCTACAAGAGTTCGTCTTTGCAATGAAATACAAGGCTGGTAAAGAGAACACGGTGGCTGATGCTTTAAGCCGAAAAGTTCTCACTATCAATACTTTTTCAGCACATGCCGTTAGTATTGATCAGATACGAGATGAGTACGCGTCTGATAAGGATTTCAGAGTTCTATATGCAGAGTTACAGCAAGGTGAGCAACACCCTAAATATTCTGTCCACAATGGTTATTTGTTCTTCGGAACGCAATTATGCATTCCAGACTCCTCCCTACGACATCACATCATAAGGGAGTTACACGGAGGAGGTTTGGGAGGCCACTTCGGCAAGGACAAGACCATCATACAGGTGACTGATCGGTACTACTGGCCACACATTGCAAAAGACGTAGATCATGTCATCAAAAGGTGTCGAGTCTGTCAACTTGCTAAGGGGACCAAGCAGAATACAGGCCTCTACTCCCCACTACAGGTTCCTCATGCACCTTGGCTCGACATTAGTATGGATTTTGTACTTGGGCTGCCACCTACAAGAGAACGGTACGATTCCATCATGGTTGTAGTGGATCGCTTCTCTAAGATGGCTCACTTTTTGCCATGTCGAAAGACCTTTGATGCCTATCATATTGCAAAGCTCTTCTTTAAAGAGGTTGTTCGACTGCATGGCTGCCAAGTACTATTGTCTCTGATCGTGACGTCAAGTTTATGAGCTATTTCTGGAAGACATTGTGGCTAAAAACTAACACAAAGCTACAATTTTCAACTGCATTCCATCCACAAACTGATGGTCAGACAGAGGTTGTTAATAGAAGTTTGGGGAACTTGTTGAGGTGCTTAGTCCGAGATTATGAGAAGACATGGCCAGCAATCCTTGACATAGCTGAGTTTGCCTACAATAGCTCTGTGAACAGGACAACGGGGCGCACACCATTTGAGATATTACTTGGAATTCAGCCGCAACGCCCAATTGATCTTGTTCCACTCCCACCCCAGGCTCGAATCAGCATTGAAGCTGATGAATTCTTGCGCCACATCACAGAGGTGCATGCAAACGTGCGACGACGTATTGCCTTAAGTAATGATGTCTACAAGACTACAGCTGATTGTCATCGTCGTTATGTGGAGTTTAAACCAGGAGACATGGTTATGGTTCGCATAAATCCTGAGAGGTTCCAACCTGGTGTTAACACAAAGCTCCATCCAAAGAAGATGGGTCCTTATAAGGTGCTGAAACGTATAGGACCAAATGCTTATGTGCTCGAATTACCTGAGGAAATGACCATAAGCGATGTCTTCAATGTAGCTGACCTACATCTTTATGTGGGACATCATTCAGATGATGGTGACCTGGAACAAATGCTAAGGCTGCCCCAACTTACACCACCTCTTGAAGATGTTATTGAAGAGGTTTTGGATGATACTTACAAAACCACTCGTCGTGGCACCGGTTATCACACTTTTCTTGTCAAATGGAAGGGACGACCACGGACTGATTGCACTTGGATTCATGCTGATGACTTCAAGCGACTCGATCCAGACTTATATGAGCGTTACATGTCTTTCACCCATTCGTCGGAGACGAATGTTTTCAAGTCGGGAGGAGCTGATGCAGATCTGAAGACCTACATCCGTAGGAAGAAGGCCAACAAGAGTAACTAGCATGTGGCCTTACCTTGTTGATGCTTATTAATTTCATACTTAGTTTTTTCATGTTTTATGTCTTAGTTTAGTTCCAATTGAACCATGGTCCATGTTGGTCCAATATCGGTTCAATTTAAGTGGTTAGAAGTTACTTTTACTTTTACTTTTTACTTTTCTAAATGGGGGGATCAATTCACTTAGTGATGATGGGTGAAGACTTTTCCACCTTTGGTAGTTGGGGGATGAAGATTTTTCCACCTTTGGTAGTTGGGGGATGAAGACTTTTTCACCTTTGGTAGTTGGGGGATGACTTTTCCATTGTAACTTTAAGAGGTGAGGATTTTTCCACTTTTGGTAGTTGGTAGGTGAAGGCTCTTTCAACTTTAGTAGTTGGAAGGTGAATACTTTTCTACCCCAACTTTAATAAGTGAAGACTTTCTACTATTGTTAGTTGGAAATTGGGTATGTAATGTTTTGTTGAGTTGGTCCTATAAATAGGGATCAATTGTAAGCATTCAAGGACAACTCAGAATTTAAAACAAAGTTTGCTTATGCAACTCTCTTCTTGTGTTTGATCAAGAATCTCTTGTGTTTGCTAAAAAAAATCCCTTGTGTTTGATCAAGGTAGGTTGGTGTTTGATCCAGTCGATCCACCTTGCGGTGTGAAGCCCGGGTGTTATATTATTGTTTATTGTTCCATCTTTTTCATCTTTCAACAAGTTTTAGCAATATCCTATTCTCTATATCTAGAATTCCCTATTCTCTGAGAAAAGATCCTACCCTGGTACTGTTTTGAGCTTCCTCAATTTCAGTATTACATCAGTATTTTTCTTTGTCCCTTTCGCCAACTAACACACTCAACACCTCTGTATCACGTGCTCCTTGTCTTTCAGTATTCGAGGTCAATAATATCTATCAACAACCTGCAGAAGGGTCTTGTCTTTCCCGATATATCCTCTGAGTCTGTCACCGGGCTCCGTATAATATCGTGTCAGGGAGATATATTTGAAATGCAAAGACGAGTGCCACAGAATAGAAACCGATCATGAATAGAGTACTTAGAATCTGTCCCACCTTCTTACAACTGTTAGTAGATGGAAGAGAAGTCTTTGTCTTCTGTGTACTCAGTACTCACCCTTTATGTGGTAAATATCCTTAGCATGTGCTGAGAAAGTGTGCAAGGTCAACACCTTTTGACTCAAAGCATATGCCACTGTGAACTCCTTACCAGCCTTGTATCCATAGTTGTCATGACATCTAGACTATCCTAGACATTGGAGGAGGGGAAAATATCAATGTGACTCCAACATGGCACCGCTAGGGGACCAAAATGCCCTTCCAGCAAAGGGTGTTTGGATGCCTAGGCGTCGCCTTGCCAGCTATTCTTGTATCTCAAGGTGAAGGTGAGTTCTTGAGGTTAGGCTACCCACTTGGGCATGCCTGGTGCTGACCGTCTTCTAGGGGTGTAGATGTTTCAAGGCCTCAAGGTCAGTGAATAAGACAAACTCCTTGTCGACTAAGTAATGGCGCCAATGCTTGAGTACCTGCACAACAACATATAACTCTATATCATCGGTAGAGTATCTTGTTTTGGCGTCATTCAATTTGTCACTGTAAAAGGAGATAGGATGTGCTCCTTGTATAAGAACGCTGTCTGTGCCAACATGAGATGCATCAATAGTCGCCTCAGACATTTTATCAAAGTCGGGTAGCTGTAGCACATGGGCCTTCGTCATCTTCTTCTTGGTATGCTCAGAGTCTTTAGTGGCTGCAATTGTCCTCTCATAATTACCCTTGCTGGTTTTCATATATTCAATATTATGTGCCATAAATGATAATGCTAAATTCTCATATGAACATGTGGTAGAATGATGCCATACCATGGAAACTTCTAGCTTCAGTGAGTTTTGGGTGCTGGCCGTTTTGTGATGGTTTTGATCTTCTTCTTGACACCACTTAAAGATATAAGGAATCTAAGGAATATAACTTTGGGCAGCATAAAGGAGCACTCCTTCAAGTTGATATAAAGCTTCTCTGCTTGAAGTACGCGCTTCAAGTGGTCTAATTGGTCCTCCTTTGGCTGTATATTAAAATGTCGTCAAAATAAACAACTAAAAATTTACCAATGAAGGGGCGTAAATCATAATAACCGGGTCATCATACACATGATTGTGTTGGTGAGGCCAAAAGGCATAACTTTCCATTCATGTAGATCACCTTTGGTTTTGAATTCCACACGTCGCTCAGGTGGATACGTATTTGATGATATCGACTCTTAAGATCTGTTTTGGAAAAAAATCTTTGCCCCAGCCAACATGTCAAGCATATCATCAAGTCCGGGGATAGGGAACTGCAACTTGACGGTGACTTGTTTATGGCTCTGCTATTCACACACAGATCCCACATCCCATCCTTCTGAGGTGTAAGGAGGGTTGGTACTGCACATGGACTCATACTCTCTTGTATAAACCCCTTTTCTGGCAGGTCATCCACTTGCTGTTTCGATTCCGTATGCTCTATAGGACTCATCCAGTAAGCTGGTAAATTTGGAATGTGTAGATCCAGGTACGAAGTCGATGGGGTGCCAAATGTCACACACCAGTGGTAATTGATCCAGGTACTCCTCGAGTATTAGGTCAGAAAATCCGACATCATGCCTGTTGTGCTGCCATGGGTTGCATGGCCCTGCACCCTCTGCCATGCCCCCTGCCATGTCACCAACCACACATGCCACATCATTGCCACCTCGATTGATTTTGCCACATCTTAATACACTACCACCTCATCATACTTCGCCACATGTATGGGGTCCCTGAGGGAGAGCAACCCACTGCACGAGGCTCCCGCTACTGCAAGTTTTGGGAGGGGCAAATGTATGGGGTCCCTCATTGAGGCAATTTATTGAACACTTGTGCATTTTAAGTATTCGTATGGAAACAACCATAACCCCCTCATCCGGAGTCAGATCGATGCAATTCCAGTTGTGTTGGGTTACTTTCCTTGTTTAAGTCCATCTTATGATACCTTGTTCAGTTTAATTTCTTTAGTAAACAAAGCTATATATGTAAGACATAGATTGATGGAAAAAAAGAAATTGATTTGAAAAATGAATGTAGTAGTGAGTTTGTTGTGCCAAGTCATAGGCCTGCTGAGTGCTGGCTGGGAGTGGTCCCTTCTCTCCCCTCTTGATCACACATTCATGTGAGGTTCCCTTCTTCTCTCTTCTTTTCCTACTTGTTCTTGATGTTTTTTCTTTTATTTCATCAACTGGTACCCTGTTTCAGCATTTGAAGAACCCACAAAGAAAGATTTTGATCTCTTGCAATACCTTTTCTGCTAATTGGAAACTTGAGGAATCTGGTTGTTTCCTTAGGGTGATTCAATCACTTGAGTTTCATCTCCTAGAGTTCCCTCTGTGGTGTTTTATTGATCTGAACCATATCTGATATCCCCTTTTTCCGCCAGGACCTGCTTGCAGAGATTGATTTGTTGTTTGGTTTACATATGTTGGTTGTTTGTTGAGGGTAATCAATAGATCTCCAAGATTCTGACCTTCCCCTAGAGTTTCAGCTCGATTGGAGCTAGCTCCCATTGATGACTTATCTCATCTGAGTCGACTTCATCTTGAAGCTGGATTTTCTCTTCTTCTATTGCAATGTAGAAGATGAAGTGTTCTTAAACATCATCGTACCTGTCCTTTCTCCATTTTACCCCTCCCATCTTCTAAATTTTCCTTATCATCCCTTCCAACCTCCATTTTTGTCCCTGTTAAATATATATAAATCTTATTTGTTTCTACCAAGTGGCCACTTGACAATTCTGGTTAATTCCAGGTTGCCATTACCTCTTTATAATTGGGCTACATTTCTTTGGGTGGGCCCATGGTGATCCAAACCTTGGATTGCACCAATTGTGTTCTTAAAAGCTGCACTTGTAGATATCACTGTTATCCTGAATGTTATAATTTTATTGGTTTATATGAATGTTTCTTTTTCTACTTATCTTTGGTGTTTGAGTGAGTTACTTGTTTTGGCTTTATTGTTGGGCAGTTTTGTCTCAGCGGCTTGGTTTGGGGAAGGGAGGACTGCGAATGGCTCCTGAGGAAGCTCTACATGAAATACTTCAGGTGGGTCTATCACTGTACCTAATTCCTCTATTGTAAACTTTACTTACTTTTCAAACTCAGATTGCCATGCCATTTCTGGAGGCCTACTGCTATTTTTGAAGGGCACCATCAATGTATACATTAACACTCCCCTACACGTGTAGGCCAAGATCCCATGGTCCTTGCACATGGAGCTCACGTGGCATTGGGGGAGAAGAAGTGTCAGCACTTACCGAATTTTTGCACTTCCCAAGAGTCGATCACTCGACCGCCCTGCTCTGATACCATGTTTGCTACCGTTTCACCTAAAAGCTAGAACTGTTAGGGAAGGGTAGTGTCAATGTATACATTATTATTATTATTATTATTATTTTTTATTTTTTTTTTTTTAGGAAGAGGCAACCTAATATTATAACTCAAACGGTCAAACCTTGGACTGATTGATGGAGGGCCGATAAGGTTAGGGAAGAATTCCCTGAGATGGGTCTTAGAGTTACAAGGGAGAGGGAGAAATCGCACTAAGAAGGGGGAGAAAAGAGAATCACTCACACATGCCTGTAGGCTCTACAAATACTCAAACTTAATTCATCTTTTCAATCTGACTTGTCAATTGGTTACAGCCAAGTTAAAGGAAAATAAAAGACATAAAATAGAAACTCAACTGAAATAAGAAACTATTCTAAACAAGGAAACAAATTACAAATCGACTCCCTAAATCCTACGTGTACCTAACTTGCTAAAATAAAATCAAAGACAATCTTCTTAAATAAAGTAATTTTCTAAAATCCTACTAGACCCAAAACCAATATGGATCTGGTTCATCCCTATCCAGAAACCCAAATGGGTATGAATTGCTCCATGGGTGAGTATCTGCATCAATTCCCTCTGGTGTTGAGAAAAACTCATCCACGAGTTTTGTAGAACGGAAGAATCAACACCAATCGGTTAGCATCCATCTGTGCACGTATGAAGTCACCATTGAAACCAAGATCGAATGATATGAAATCCACGACACGAAGGTTATTGGTGAAGTTGTGACTCTGGAAAATAAAATCGATCGGTTCATTGAAGAGATCAACCGATTTAAAATTTTCTACAAGTTGATCTTCAACTTCCAATGGTGTCATCTCATTTTCTACCGCCGGTGATTCATCTTCTGGTTCGTCTACTTGTTGTTCAACGGCTGAGATCACATAGTTGACTATAGAGTGTGTTATGAATTTGATTTCCGTGCAAAGTCGTTGAGCCTCATCGAGCTTCTCTATTATCAATTGCATTTGTTGACGGACATCCAATAAAAGATTCCAATCCATTGGTCAGCCTTTTTTTTTTTTGGGTCAAGGGAGGCAGAATTGTAGATGTATTTCAATGAGAAACAAGGTGTAATCACTGGTCGTATAAGTGAGTGGTAAAATTGGAACTTGGAAATAAAATCAGAAAAAAGGTATAGGATAAGAAGGAAAAAAGGAATTTTGGAAGGGCAGAATGGGAACATAACAAAAAAATGACTCAAAGAGGAGTCGTAAGAGAGGAATGAGGGTTGTCGAGAAGGTTATTCTTCTTCTTGCGATGGGAGAACAAAGGTGGAAGTCCAGGAAGACAGTGGCGAGGCGGTAGGGCTCCAATGAAGGGAGGGTGACTCACGGGTAAGGATTAAAGTATCGGTATCGGTTGCTGTATCGGTCGGCCAAAATTAAGATATGTATTGAAGGGTATCGTATCGTATCGGAGATACGCTAAGATATGCTATAGATACACATAAATGGATAGGAAACATTTTTTTAAACATTTTGGCATAAAGAATTTGTTAAAAAAAAGCTATTGATAACATGTATTATGTGTAAACACTAAATTGAGGGTATCGCACTAAGAATTCAAGGTTTGTAGTTGTCCCATAAGTAAAATCCTTGTTCCCAACCTTGATTTCCACTTTAGTTAGAGAGAAATATGGCTGGTAGCAACTTTGGAACAAAAACCCCTCAAAAATTCGTGTTTTTATGAAAAATTACCCAATTTGGCCATTATATGACTGCAACTCACTATATCGGTACATACCGATACTGATACGTACCGGTAGATACATACCGAAACTTACATTTCACCTCGATTTTATATTTTTCATAGAGTCGTATCGGTGCATATCGTATTGTATCGATGTGTATCGGTGGTGTATTGATGCATATCGGTATGTATCGTGGGATATATATCGATACGAAAGGATTTTAAAAATTTCATGTATCATATCGGTGTGTATCGTATCGGTTGGCTAAATTTAAGATACGTATCGGAGGGTATTGTATCGGTATCGGAGATACTTTAAACCATGTCACGGCAGGAACTCGAAATCAAGTATGTCTCTGTTTCCTCTTTCTCTTCTTGCCTTCACTTCTGCTTCTTCTTCTCGTCTTCTTTCTATCTTCTCTCTTCTCGTCGCCTTCTTCTTGTTCTTTTTCTGTTCTTCTTTTTCTTTTCTGTTTGCTATTCTCTCTTCTCTTTTCTG
>NC_056565.1:35544936-35554070 GCF_013358625.1 Macadamia integrifolia | reverse complement strand
CTTTGACGGGAGTAGAAATATAGTGGATGACCTTAAGACTTAGGCACTCATTTTGGCATCATAGAGGTAAGTATAATAAATACTTGTATTTTTTATGTCTTCTTTTCTTTATATTTATAATTTTGTTTCATAATTATGTATTTATATTATATGTTAATATGTTATGATGATTAATGATTGATGATTGATGAAGATGAACTTAGTTTATTCACTTTATTGTATACTAAGTCAAAAAAAACTGAATTGCGTGAAGTAGAGTTGTTGGGTTCCAAACCTTCCCAATAGGAGAAAGGGTAAGGGTCTCTTGATTCTGGTTTTTCACCTATCTACCTAAGCTAAAAAGTCATATTGAGCACGATAGGCCCCATCACCGCCCTTTGTTCTCTTTCTTTTTGCTGCCTGAGTCCCAGGCCAGTCTGAAAGTAGCTTCATTGGTTGCTTCTCTAGATTAGTACTCCAACAAAGGTTAGGAACATGGCACAGCGTACCCTCACCGATGTGTCTGGTCAGCATTTATTCACTTTATTGATTTGTTTTCTTAATGAATATCTTACATTGGTATGAATATGAACCTTTAATATTTTTTTAACATATAAGTAATAGGATTCAACTAGGATTTAAGCCAAATAGATTGGTTCTATAAAAAAAATTACACAGGAACGCTTTAGTCGATAAGGCGACGTTTTATGCCCGCCTTGTCGCTAAAGCGCTCTGAAAGACCCTCAAACGCCTCCGTCGCCTTACCGCCTTAAAAACTATGCCTCCAAGCCAACCGAGCTAACCCCTTGGGGTTCTATAACGTCATTTTCAGTCAAATTAATATTAACAAAATCTTGTGCTTCCTATTTTCATTTTATACACAGAAGTGATGGGTTATATACAGCTTTTACTGACACCTAATTTTCATGAAAAACATTACAAACAAACAGAGCTTCTGACATCCTGACCTAACTCAGGGAATATTTGAGTCTGTCACCCTTTGCAACCATCCTTCTCATTGCAAAATATGTTTCCCATTCACTTCCAGAAGAAGAAAAAAAAAATTCACAATGTTTATTCCCCTACAATTAAATACCAAAGTAAAATATTTTCACAGGGGTGAAATAAAATTATGTTTAAATCAATTCATGCCAGTTACCTACAAAATCTTCAAGACTCAACGATCAAGGAGTCTGACCACTTAAGCTTTCCTTCAATGAAAAAACTCTAATCACCATCTCTCCCAAGCATCTACATCCGTTCGAGACAGTGGCTCCCACCACCACTATTATCACCAGTTGATAAGAACACCAATGCCCCTCAGCAATTAGCATGTCAACACCTCTCAGCATATTACCGCATTTCCAATGCCCAAACTAACAAAAAGACTAGATGATGCAACCATTTTAAGGGCTATATGCTTCAAATTCCTCTTCTTTTCTTTTGACAAAATGAAAAACGGATGGCGGGCATGGTGCTATCAAGTTCCTGAACTGTTAGATTCAGATTCAATATTCAACTCAGTTTCATACCTCCATGTCATGACATAAATGCCATGTAAATCCCAACTCAAAGGATGTAGGGTTCAATAGTACCATCCCACATTCTTACTAAATCACCTCCCGTTTTATGTATGCTATTGCACATTTGCACATTAAGTATAAGGAACTCTTTCTAAAGAGAAAGACAATAATGGAAACTGGCGGAACCATCTTCTGAATTATTGGGAAGTTTTGGTCTACTGCTTTGGGTTAATGCTGATATAGTAGCCATCGTGAAAATAGTCACTAAACGAAGGGATTTTAAATTTCTGAAAAAAATAAGACAAAACAGGATCAAAGAAAAGCAAGAGGCAAAGCAGTACCCCCCTCCAATTTTTTATTTTTTTTTTGGGGGTGGGGGGGGGGGTGGTTGGGGGGAGGGATAAGGTGTTGAACTGAAGAATGAAGGTTTATAAGGCAAATCAGATGGGTTGGGCTAAAAGGAACAGAGATTTAACTAAGAGAATTCCATGTTACAGTGCAGAAAATTGATGAAGAGAAACAAGGTATTGAACTAAAGAATAAAAATGAAATATGCAAGATTTGCAATTAAGAGAACTAAAGAACTTAAAACTTCAATGAAGTAACAGAGGTTTAACACAGTAGATAGAGATTAGATTTGAAGGATTTAAACTCAAATATTCAAAAATTATAAGAGTTAATGGTTTGACACCAGAGTGTAAAGGTTGATTTTTCTTTCATACATCAATATTCCAATTTATTGTTACCTTCTTAAAAAAATATGAGAGAGTAGGCACCAATCTTGAACATCCGATGGAAATGGAATAAGCAGTAGCACATTCACTGAATCCGAAGAAGTGTAGCGGTAGTAGTGGTAATAGTAGTAGGGTTGGTAGACTTGTTATCAGACATTGGAACAAGTACCAAGGAGGGTAGCAGTAATAATCAGCAACAAAGGAGGAAAAATCGATTAGGGTTTCCGGGTTTTGAAACCACCCAAAATCGATGGTTTAAAGAATTGTAGCAATGAGTCCAAATAATCAACTATCTATGATACCAGATTGACGGTAGAATAGATCTGGAAGAACAAACAAGTAGCAGAGAAGACCATGAATCTGTCCCATGGAGAAATCGATTTCTCAGGGGTTTGACGGGGCATCAACCAAGGGAGCACAAATCCTTGTAGAGTTATTTACCAGATTATTATGTGGCAATAAGACCAGCAACCGTCGTAGAAGTACCAAATATATCCCACAAAGCAGCTGTAGACATCAACCAAGTAGAAGCACCACAATCGATTTAGGGAAGAAACCCTAAAAGTAATTGATTCTTTGATGGGGTATCAACCAAGGGAGTAAATCATTTTAGATTTATTTACCATAGGATTATAAGGCAAGAAGACCAGCAAGAAGTACCAAACATATTCCACAGGTAATTGATTTTTCTTGTATAGGAGGAAAATCGATATAAAGGTAAGGAGATTTCCAACCTAGCAGTAGTAGATCATCAAGTAGACAATATAAAAGCCCTCCATCAATGGAAAAGGGAGGCTTAATGCATAGTATAGGAAGCAATAGGTGGTTGCACACCAAAAGAGTGTGGAACAAGAATCGAAATCAGCAGAAGGGAGAAGGAAAACCCTTGATTTGATTACTGAGGCTCTCATATCATGTTACCATGGTTCAAGATCTCTGCAAGATCTTGTTAATATCTTGTTTTTTTAAAAAGGCGAGACAAGATGCATGGCGAGATACAAATTGTACAAAAATTCGACCGAGATCTCGCCAAGATCTCACCAAATCTCACCTCTCTCTCTCTACTATTTTGAAGAAAAAACACTAAGGAGCAATGATTTTTGGTGCTTTTGCTTGAGGATCTCCATTCCTACACTCATTGAAGCTTAAAGAGTAGAGAATATTACCTCCTCATCCACATTTGGACTCACTTTTCTTATATATGATGCCTTTTAAGTTCTTATGATTATGTTGCGTAACGTGTTGATTGTGGGATAGAACATACTAGCCTAAGGTCCGAAGAGTTGGAGACTACTTACATAGGGTATGAAGTCAAAGTACGATTTTAAGTTTGATTTTTAAAAAGCTGATATTTCCATTGTGTTTAGAAGGCCTAAAATAGGGTAAATCCCAACTTTTAGGGGGGCTACAAAGACTATACAGCCACCGAGACCAACCACCGAGTCAACGGGGAAAAAATACATGATCTCGGCGAGATTTGGCAAGATCTCTCTTTTTTGGATTAGCGAGAGCGAGATCTTAAACCTTGCATTTTACAAACCAGAATCTAAGTAATCAAACCAAGAGAAAACAAGAGAGAGAGAGAGAGAGAGAGAGAGACTACCGAACTTGTGTGTTAGAGGCAGCCTGAGATAGTGAATTGTGTCCTATCGCAGGTTGCTACACATCTATATATATAAGTCCAAATAATAAGTGTAAGCTAGGAGGCAGAACTACCCCTAACCTACTTATTACAATAAGTAAAGAGAAAATAAAATAAATAGGGCAGAATACTAAGCCCTTTAGGACAGAATTGTCCCTAGATCTTTAACATCCAGGACATGCTGCCAGAATCTTTTCTTTCACTGGATATTTTCATTCATTTGTAGCACTATCCCGTCACAGACTCGAAGATCGGTGAAATCAGTGAACTCTGTTCCTTCACTCTTCAGTTGCAGACTTGTAGTGGCAGCACACCCTACTACTCTTGGATAGTAGAAGAAATTGTCGGAGCGTGTGCTTCTTGCATCGCACAATCTACAGAAGAAAATTGGCAAGGGTTTGTGGGAGGGTTGGGGTTTTTTTCAGTTAAAGAGTAAAATGATCTATTCACTACCCTTCAAGGGTAGTTTGGGCATTTAGGATTTTCACCAACCATGATGTTATCAGTAAACGGTAATTGACTGATGGACAGGGACTAATTGTAATAAAACTAAAATGCAAGGAGTGTCCAAGTAAACTTTTCAAACTTTTGGGGTGTCAAGCCATAGTACAAAGGGGTGTCCATGTTATTGACTTTTTTTTTTATTTAAAGTGTTGTAACCTCCTAACGGGTATCTAATCACCTAAGGGTTAGGGATTAAAAGCCAAGAAAGAATCTAGAACCACTGGTAAGGCACAAATGGGGCAAACTGAAAAAAACCAAATGACCAGGTCAAAATTGATCAGATCTGCTTCAAACTCTAGCACATAGTTTAGTAGGGATTGGTAACACCCAAAGTTTTTAAGGCGCTAGTAAGGCGACGCCTTAGCAGCGCCTTGGTGCTGATGCGGTCTAGAGATGCTAAGGTAGTGCTCCGCCTTATGTGAAGTGACGCCTTATGGGTTTTTTCTTTTTTAAAAGCATTTTAAAATTACTTGATAAATATTCCAAATATAGATTTTTTATAGGTGTATGGTTTTGTTAACACTTGAGATGTATGGGATCAGCTTTACTCCATCAAAAATAACCAAAACAAACAAAACAAAAACACAATTCACAAACAGGGTTTGGATTTTATGAAGGGTTTTAAGAAAGGGCTTTGAGAAGGAATCAAGGAACAAGGAAGAACCATTGATCCAAGCCACCATTTTGCTTCGGCAACGGTGAGCTTCATTCTTCTTTGACGGGAGTAGAAATATAGTGGATGACCTTAGGACTTAGGCACTCATTTCGGCATCATAGAGGTAAGTATAATAAATACTTGTATTTTTTGTCTTTTTTTTGTTATATTTATAATTTTGTTTCATAATTATGTATTTATATTATATGTTAATATGTTATGATGATTAATGATTGATGATTGATGATTGATGATTGATGAAGATGAACTTAGTTTATTCACTTTATTGATTTGTTTTCTTGATGAATATCTTACATTGGTATGAATATGAACATTTAATATTTATTTAACATATGAGTAATAGGATTCAACTAGGATTTGAGCCAAATAGATTGGTTTTATAAAAAAAATTACACAAGAATGCTTTAGTAGATAAGGCAACGCTTTATGCCCGCCTTATCGCTAAGGCACTCTGAAAGACCCTCAAACGCCTCTGTCGCCTTACCGCCTTAAAAACTATGGTAACACCTCAACAAACTTTTATTCAAATCTCATGATCAGATGTTAAGTTCTCGTGAAATTACAAAAATAGAAGCCACCGAAATAGTTACCAGATATAGTATCTAACAGACTAGCAAGTGGGAATCAAGAAATAGCAAGTCAAGCTCAAATAGAAACGAGGATCAGATTTGGAAACTAAGAGGACAGAAAAAAGCAAGTGGTTGTAAATTAGAAGCTTGCAGAATTAGCCATAGAATGTAGACTGCAGTGCTGAAACAGAACTCAAGGATTGATGGATAAAGTCAGCTAACATACCAGCACTAAAACCTGTGTGAAACTGGGATGAAACTAAAGTATGCAATGAATGGGAAAATCATAAATCTGGCCTTGATAGTTGGAGAAGAAGAAGATAGGAAAGGAAAAGATATTGTTAGTGTGTACGTGTCGGTTGGAGGTATATGGGTGTCCATAGACCTCCATACCATGAGATGGTATTCATTACAAGTTATCTTTGTTAGTTAGACGTTCCTATTAGGCTTTAGAGTTCTACTCAGAGTATGTAACTGTTTTCATATTTAATATAAAGAGACTGGGTGATGATAGGGTGGAAATCACCTATCACACAAGCCTTCCTCCCCAATCTCTGCCTCTCTCAACTCTCTTCTTCACAGGTTCTGGTTTAGCTTTCTTTACAGATATAAACTAGGCTTCTCACCGAAGGATTAAAGTATCGATATCGGTCGTTGTATCAGTTGGCCAAAATTAAGATACGAATTGAAGGGTATCATATCGTATAGGAGAGATGCTAAAGATACGCACATGAATGGATAGGACACTTTTTTATACACTTTTGCATAAAAACAGCTAAAAAAACTATGAATAACATGTTATCCATAAACACTAAAATGGAGTGTCGTACTGAGACAAGTATATTCAATTGAAATTGTTCAAAAAAATGATATGTTTCTTCAAACAAAAATTGAGTTGAAGGGCATTGAAGCTTTGAATCTTTGCTTTGTAGTTGTTTATGGCCAATACATAGAATCCCAACTATAATTGTCACGGCGTCAAGGCGACCAACTGTTATTTTTATTTTCCCTATTTTCTAACATTATTTAGTATGCTACATATATCTTGTATCATAAAAAATAACATTTACAAAAATTCTCTTGTTCTATAATAAGTTGACTAGTCAAATTATTTTATTTTTACATGAGATTTTTTGTATTAGGTACAATATAAATCCAGCTTTCCAACAAGTCTAAGATTACTTAAAATCTGAGTTGTAATGACAAAGTTATGTTCCGGTCAAACTTGTATTAAAGTGCGCGGATATTGTTGTAATCGTCTAAATGAAAATAATTTTACGGACATCAAAACAAAAGATTATTTTACTAGACTTTTGATTTTTAGCAATGTTTTACCATGATACGATTTATAAAATTTTCAAAATTTGAGAAAGACATCAAGCATTTGAAAGTTGAAAAGCCCCTACAACCAAAAATCCAGTTTTTGTTCTTGGACTAGGGCCTGGGGGTTGACTTTTTATCCTTTTGGAATTTGATTTTTAAACTATTTCTATTGGATTCAAATAGAGGGTATTTGCTTATTTATGAATAATGTCTTAAGTAAATAACATTTATATTTAAATGATATTTGGCATAAATAAGTGTCTAGATATAAGGCAATATGCAAGCAATGCAATGTAATAAAGCCAAAACCACCTTGACAACTATGATCAACTTCATTTTCACTTTTGTTAGAGAGAAAAATGGCTAGCAGCAAAGAAGAAACAAAAGCACCTCTCCAAAAGTCGTGTTTTGCTCTAAAATAAGGCGAAAAGTATGTTTCGGTACGTATCAATATGTATCGGTGTGTATCGGTATGTATAGTATGATAAATGTCGATACAAAAGGATTCAATTTTTTCTATGCACCGAATTGGTAGTATTGCATTGATAAAGGCCAATACCGATACAATACGATACACACCAATACTTAAAACCATGTTCTCACCTAGAACTTGGTTAGCATCTCATCAGTCCAACTTGGCATTCCATCAAGGCAGCTATTGCATCTCACATGAGCTCTCTGCATCTCACAGAAATAACCAAGCATAATGCTGAAGTTCTATTAAAATATAGAGAAATTGTGATGCCTCCTAATGGGGACATCCACGTATACCAGTGGTGTAGGCGCAAGACCCAGCCACATGTGCATTCCATTTGGCTAGAAGAAAGCTAGAAGAAAAAAGAAGGAAGAAAGAAGAAAGAAGAAAGAAGAAAGAAGAAGGGAAGAGAGGGAGTCGAACCAGCCTTCCTAGCGCTGGGTTCGACCCCCCTTTTCTCCCAATCGGCAGATCCTTGTGGACCCCACCAGATTCTGTTTTATTTTAGTACTTTACTTTAATTCATAGTATTATTTAACTGTTTTGGACAATTAGGAAACTAGGTATTTCTTTCTATTGGTCTATTAGGTAATTTATTATTTCAGTGATTGAGTTCCTAAATAACTCTTTTTATTTTTGGTAATTTTATTCTTTATATGTGTAAGGCCATTAGCCATCTTTTTGGTTAATTAATGAAGATTATTGAAAACAAAAGAACAGCCCCAACCCCCCATGATTTCTCTCTCTCCCTCAATCTCTCTCTGTCTCGATCTTCTCTTCCTTTTCTCAACTTTCATCTCTCTTTTGCTGTTCTGTTTTTCTTTGTTGCTGCTGCACTATTGCAGCCATTGTTCACAGTAACTGGAGATCATCTCCATCGACTAAACCCCACCTGGGTTGCTGCTGAGTTCCTCATCAACAAGCTGGACTGCTACCGAGCATTATATCATCAAGCTGGACCTTCCCCTCGTCAAACAAGGTGGATTGCACCTCTGTTTTGGAGGACTTCGTCTTCTTCTTTTCTCCTCAGATCGGGACAGCAAGAAGGTAAGTAAAACCCCCCCTATTCCACATTCATTGACTGCCTATTATCTCCCTCACCGAAATCTTAAAATAATCTCTGTTTTCAAGCCATTTATTTTCTGTTTTCCTTAAAGAAATCCCTGCTGTTTTACCTTACTAGCGGGCTGATTTTAGAGAACTGTGTGGTTCACTTATTATATTATTTGTCTTGATTGATTTGTGCTAAACCTAGTATATATATGCTGCTATGTTCCCTTCCCCATATCCCCATATCCCCATTTGAAGCTTAAGTAGTTCATGTGTTTTTCATGCTTAGATTATTATTAACCACTACTGCCCTGTTAATTAGTTTATTATCTTGCATGTTAAATTTGTACTTTGCTGAGCAACATTGAACCCAACCCAATTCAAGACCTATTGAGTATTCCTTATTCTAGTGGATTGACCCCTTGTAGGAAACCTGGTTGTCTAGGCACCCACCCTACATCACCTCCTCTTATAGAACCAAGGAATAATAGAATTAGGAAACTCTTCAAGCGAAGGCTAAGGAAAGTCCCAGCACAACTTAACTATTGAAAATTGAAAGTGTCTAGAAAATTTTAAAAAATAGATATAAACATCTAATTTTGTATAGGCTTCAGATCCCACATATTTGGGCTTATAGAGAATCCACCCCCCACCCCCAA
>NC_056565.1:35538147-35544916 GCF_013358625.1 Macadamia integrifolia | reverse complement strand
AATCCCCCCCCCCCCCACCCCCAAAAAAAAAAATCCAAAAAAATAAGCCCATGACTCATACTAACCACTGGGGACTTAAATCTGAGCTTAACTTGAACAAATCTTGAACCAAAGGTTCAGTTGGACCCAAAATCACAGGCCCTTCTCTTTCTCGTGTTGCGGGAATTCCGCATCACCTCCCTCCCCCGACCCCCCTCCAAATTGATTATATTGAATGAAAAAATTATTTTTGGGTTTGAAAGTCTGAGTTGGACTCTCTTCTCTCTCCTCTCTTCCCTTCCCCACATTTTGGTTTTCCCTCTTTTCTTCTTCTCATGCGATCTCCCATCTTCCCACCCAGTTTTCTCCACCTGCAGCTTTTTGTGGCCAGCAGGATCCACCTATTTTCTCCCTTATATTTCCCTCTCAGCAATCTCCTTTTTTCCTCTTCTATTCTCCCGGTGATACCCTGTTCTTGCCTTTTCTATTGGACTGCCGCTGGTACTGGACAAGGCTATTCCTCTGTCAAGACTTCTAAAACAGGTCAGCTTTCTTTTATGTTCTGTTGACTTATAAACAGCATCTGATTTGTTTTTTGAATATAGTAAGTTACCATTCAGTTCAGTACTATCCCTTCCTGATTTCAGAACTGAATTTCGAACTCAATCATATATTCTGTTACAGTATTCAGATCTGTTTCTGAAAACAATTATTACTTTCAGTTCAGTTTTCTCTGATCTTCATATCGGATCTGAAACCTTAAGAAAATATTTTGTTTTCAGAGACTACAGCTGAACCCTGATTTTGTCTTCTAGTATAGCCCATCAAATCCCTGCAATTTACTGTTGACATTTATCTTCTGCAGTTAAATCCTGACATCTATATATTCAGTCTTAGCCCTGGACCTGTCAGCAGCCTAGTTAATCTTAAATTCTTAATTGGGATTTAAGTTTTAAGGGCTATGACTGCATTAGAGAGGCCTTGGAGATTCACACATATTCTTGGACACGTTGGATCCATGGCTTCACTCCTGAACTGCGCATCAGTTGGCAGTCTAGATCAGCAAACAACATGGCCGACCTCCTAGCAAGACAAGGAGTGGGGAAATAGGGATAAATATCTGGAGCTCTCTGCCTTCACCATATTAGTGGGATTTTTTGTTCGTTAATGCTCTTTTTTTGATTCTTTCTACCTTGTCAGTGAATCTTTGGTTGTTTTGGTCAATACTTCTTTCTTCAATCAATGAATTTTTTATTATTGCTTATAAAAATTAATAATAATAGGCTATTCACAAAGCAAGCATACCTTAGAAGCATAGCCATCTCCTTCAGACTTTGGATGTTGGCTTTCCTTTTCATCTCAGCAAGCTCAGGAACATCATACATGTGCTTTTTGGAATAGACGCAAATAAGGTTCCTGGAATAAATCAAACAGAAATACTACATATCTGAAACTAAAATAAGGGGGGAAAATTACAAGATATGCTATTTTCTCTACATATAGAAAGCTTTCTGAGCACCTTCCCATGCTGAAGGGCTTGCAAAGAGGATCTGTCACGACTCTATCTCCAGCTACATAGGTCTGTGGGAGTAAAGGAGAACAAAATAATTTGATTACAGAAGACACTTTAAATCAGCATCATTATGTTGCAGTATGATAGTACAAAAAATTATCCTACTATCTTCTCAGCAATATGCGGGCTTGTCGTTTCAAGCAGCAATGCAATGACAGCTGGATCTGCTTCTGTCTGGTGATTGGATATCAAGATAACATTGTGGCCCTACATTTTATGGTACCGAACTATTGATTAGGACCATGAATGAAATAGCAGATGACCATATGCTAGAATGAATTAAAGAACAAAGTTGGAAAGGTCAAATAAGAAGGTTAAATATCAGAAAGTACATATAAATCACCCTCAAATAAGACCCAACAAAGCTTCACCAACCAGGCTAATGGTCTGCTCTCATTTCCACAGAGAGAGACAATCTCATAATAGATACAGTCAATGTCATGCATGCTTTACATAAGAACTAAATCCTAATTGCCCGAAGCACAGAATCAGAGGCAGTGTGTTTTCCTTTTTCTTTTACTTCTTTTTTTCTTTTCTTTTTTTTTCAAATGACAAGATAAAGTGGTTCATTGTGAGTTATTTTAGATTTCAACTGATCACATGATCTGGCATTGGCCAATAATCACTAAAGAGGATGGGATACAAAAGGGAAATCCCACGAGGTGTATCTTATGGTGTTGCAAATCTTCCTGCCATCCTAAGTACAGAAAACAACCGATGCCCAGCTGCACTTGAGAGTTGAAGCATCTTGCTCCCAAATACAAATAGAAGTTATTGAAACAGCTAATAGTTGTACAATTCCCTAGCTCTCATCCACACATAGTGTAGCTCTCCCATTAGCATGCCCAAATCATTATCACCGAATTTTCCAGGACATGGAACATCTAAAGCTTATGTAGGTAAATAAGTATTAACAAGAAAAACACTTTTTTCCACATCAAGAATGTAAAAGCATGGAAAGGAAGATATGCTTACAGCATATAATCAAACTGCCTGCCTATAAACCCTAGAATATACCAACTCTAAAACAGTAGTTCCAGAAAAAATTAATGCATCTATTGATGGTCCAAGAATAATGATTAATTTTTCAACCAACATGTCCCCATGACATATGATTATCAAAAAAAAATAAAAATTTCTATCACATAAAAGATGCAGGTTCAAGGAAACCATGGTGAAGCAAATAAAAACCAAATAGTCCACTCCTCCCAAAAAAAAAAAAAAAACACCATATGTTGAAATGTGTGCAAGCACAGAATAGGTTCAGTTCAGGAAACATGAAAAAGAGGAACTTGGAAATATGCTTTTGCATTCTTATAGTTATTGTTCAGTTTCTATTTATAAATTCAAAATAAACCGCCTAGTCACAAACATAGGTATCAGTGACATGGTTCAAAATTTTGCCAAGATCTCGGTTATTTTGAGATTTTTTTTTCCGCTGAGACGAGATGGCCTACGAATTACTAAAAGGACCATATCTTGGTTGATATTTCGGTATCTTGGCCGAAATATTGGTATCGTTTTGGCGAGATACCGAACTAACACCCCCTTAAGCCTATAAATACCTCATTTCGTTTGGGAGAGTCAAAATTTCGACCCCAACTCGTCTGTTTCAGTGAAATTTCGAATCCTTCTTGCATTTGAACACAAATTCACTCTATTGCCCTCTAATTAGCCACATCATCACACCTACTGCCTTGAAGATCACTCCAACTTGAAGATCTATACATTCCAAGCTTTGGAAAGGTAAACTACTTTCCCAAAAACAACCAGGTCGTCATAGTTCTTTTCAGTAGATAGTCATTATGATTAGTGTTGTATAACTAATATGTTTGGGACTTGGGATATTCCCATTTGTGACTTTGAGATTTAAGAGTAAGACACTCAGTTGATGACTTTAGTTGGGACTTGGGATATTGCTAATTGCATAGTATATTACTTAGTACTCTAAACATTAGTTAATTAATGTTGATGTATGCTTTGATCATGGCTTAGATGCATTATTTATTCGTTTTACTATCATATTATATCTTATTCTAGCAATAAAGCAGATGAATCCTCCAGAACAATTTGACGGTTGCTGCCAAAAAATGGTGCAACTCTAAAACACTATCATGTTCTAATATTTTTGCAAATTTAAGTTCTTAGCATGTTTATTAATTTTAAAACAAGCTACCCACCAAGTTTCAGGTCATAATATGGCCATTTGACCAACGAAATAGTCAACCGAGTAAAAAAAAAAAAAAAAATACACCAACTCGCCAAGATTTCGGTATTTCAGTGGCTCTAAAACCACCGAAACACCGAAACAAGACGAGATTTCAAACCTTAATCAGTGAAACAATCAATTTCTAATGTTTGCCCTCTAATTTTTGTCATGTGACTCACATCTATTAAGTTGTAAGTTATCAGGTCTGTTCTCACTTTAGAACCTACATATTTTTATTTCTAAATGAACAAGAATTATATTAACCATATGAAAAACGATTAGAAAAAAAATTGTACAAAGACCAACCCAGCCCCAACCGTACCCCACCCTTCTCTCCATCTAGGACCTAAGTTCCAATAAACATCTTCTCATTTAATTGTTTCCTTTCAATCTACTCGTCTATCCATCTCGACATCCCAATCTCAACCAAACTATGAAGCATGGCAGGTATTACAGCGACTCTGTAAACTTTTAGCTTTTTTTTTTGCATCCCCTATACTTATCCTATATTTACTCAAACTCCCCTACTCAAAACTTTACTTTCTGATTCCCCAGAAATGCAAACTTTCACCTCCCTTTCTCCCCAACTAATTCTAAATCCTTAAATTACGCCTGATCCCCTCCCCTCCCACAGCCTCTCTCCAGCATCTCCCCCCACCCTGTCCCGCACCCCTGCTCCGCAACTACTGCCATCCCCTCTACCATGATCTACCCCCTCTCGGAAAACCCCACCCTACCCCCTCTTCGCAGCTTCTGCCCTCTTCCCCTCTCTGCACTCCTCAGTCCTCACTCTTTGCCTAGTTGTTTGGTCTGTCAACTCCTATTTCTTTGACTCACTTTGGAGTTGCTTGTTTTGGTTTCTAATACTGCGGCCCAATCTGGTAGAGTTGGCTAAATATGGAAACAGAAACCAGAGTCCAGTAGCCCTCCCTATACAAAAAAAGGTGAGAAGAAGTTGCCAGATGGGTATTGGCATGCACAATACTAACTCAGTTGTTTTAATGGTGGAGCATTTCTAGAATCTTATCTGCAAAAAATTCACCTGAACTTTGTGTGGCTTGATCAAGTCCCACATACCCCACAGAGAGCACGCTGTAGAGAAAAATCAGTGAAGCAGCCCTTGGAAGTTGGGACCTAAGCATTCGTTGTTCCTTTTCTCCTCTGTGACTTGGTAATTCCATCCACGATTCAGACAGACTCCCCTTGATTTAGAGTCTACAGTGCCTGAATTTGCTGATCTTAGGACCCCATGTATCATAATGAAACCCGCTGCCCGTATAGCAGTTTCAGATCAAGCTGTTTGAGATCACAGCACTTGAACTCTTAATGGCCTCCCACTGACATCTGAAATCTGAAGACTCAATTCTGCTCGAGAAGTGTTTCTGTGGTTATCAGTTATCACTATTGTCAAAACCCGTCAAAGATCATCTGATGTTTGGGTAAATCAACCCGAAAGGGAAGAGGGCATAAACCTAATACAATTGCATCTGTTGAACAAAATCCCCTACTCAAGAAACCCTAAAAAAGGCATACAGTCTCTCTTAACACTTAGGAATTAGTCCCGTTCATAGCTGTTGTCTATCCAACTGAAGTGTATGTCTCTGTCGACAAATCCTTCACTTAAAGGGCCAAAATTTTTGAAAGAACATATGATGAAATATTGAAATGAATTGAAAGTTACTAGATCCTCATCAAGTCCCCCATTGATGAAATTGAATAAACATTTTGAAGACCAACAAATGGATGAGAAAAGAAGAGACAGATTCAATCAAACAACATGAAAACCATTTGGCTTACCAATCAAATCTTGAAGAGAGTCGATAGAAATAGGACCTGCAGACCAAACAACTAGGCGGAGAGCAACGTCTGAAGAGTGCAGAAGGGGAGTGGGGTAGTGGGTTGAGGAGAGGAGGAGGCTGTGGGAGTGTAAGACGATCATGGATTTAGGGGTGGGTTAGTGCATTATTTAGCATGGATTATTTTTTCAATTATCCAGAGAAAAACTATCTAGTTATCTAGTAATGGATAAGTTATTTCCAATATTGTGTCGTGGGGTAGTGGGAGTAGTTAAGCAACATGTATGGAGGTGTGTGGGAATGGATGGGAACTAGTAGTTATGTAATGGCTAATTTCTTAGCAAATTTAATAGCAGATTGGAAAGGAATTGAGTATGGAAAAATCCCAAAATTATCTCTAGCACGAGATCAGGAAGGCTTCCTCATCCAAGCCAGACACCAGGCTTCATCTGTAAAGCCACACTTATCCCTCATCTTCTCTCCTATCTATTCTATCTCTATCGCATTTTTATTTTTATTTTTCCCTATTTTCTATCCACCCATATCCTTTCACATAACAAATGGTATCAAAGCTCGAGCATGGCTCCCACCAGCAGATTTCGGACATTTTATCTCCGTGAGAAATGAGGTCATGGCTTCCTTAATTAAGTCAAGAAAAGACCACCGGCTGAAGCAACATGGGAGGATCTAGAAGCTACTACAGTTCAATTTCCAAAAGAATGGTCTTGAGGATAAGACCAATTTTAGGGGAATGGATTGATATGATCATGGATTAGGGGTGGGTTAGTGCATTATTTAGCATGGGTTAGTTGTTCAATGATTTAGTTATTTAGTAATGGATAAGTAATTTCCAATATTGTGTCATGGGGTAGTGGGAATAGTTAAGTATATGGAGGTGTGGGAAAGAGTTGTAATGGGAATGGGAACTAATAGTGGAAATCCATGATGTCCGATCATGAAATACTTATCTTAACAAGATAGTTTCTACATGATAAAATATCTATCACAAACGCAAGGGCTATAGCTCAGTTAGGTAGAGCACCTCGTTTACATGCGCGCCAAAGTTTTTCAAGGGCATCCATTATCAATTTGTCCGGTAAATTACTCAGGGCTCACGTAGCCCATGCCGGATTAATCGTATTCTGGGCCGGAGCAATGAACCTATTTGAAGTGGCTCATTTCGTACCAGAGAAGCCCATGTATGAACAAGGT
>NC_056565.1:35480557-35538116 GCF_013358625.1 Macadamia integrifolia | reverse complement strand
GGGGTAAGTCCAGGTGGAGAAGTTACTGACACCTTTCCATACTTTGTATCTAGTGTAGTTCACTTAATTTCCTCTGCAATATTGGGCTTTGGCACGACTAGTTCCTTAGCCTATTTAGCAATTTGGACAAGAATAGAGAGCCTAGAAAAATACAAAAATCATCTCTACAAGGCTTCCTCATCCAAGCCGAACACCAAGCTTCATCAGTAAAGCCACACTTATCCCCTATCTTCTCTCCTATCTCTTCTATCTCTATCTTATTTTTCTTTTCCACCAATTTTCTATCCACCCATATCCGTGCACGTATAGAGTGGATCAAGGGCAATTTAGGGATTTAAAATTAGAAAGGAAGAAAGATAGGTGATTAGAAAATAAACTGAGTAGGGGAATTTTGAGTAAAGATAGGGTACGCATAGGGAAGTGATAGAATTTTTCCCTTGAATTTTCAGTTCACCATGCTAAAGTTTTATATTTGAATTAGAATAGCCCAATGTTGCTATTTATATTAAGATTAGGAGCAAGGTTCGAAATTTCGTTTCATTTCGGTGGGTTCAAAAACATCAACTCGGCGAGATCTCAGCCGAGTTGGGTTTTTTTTTTTTTTCGGTTGACTGTTTCGGTGGTCAAACAGCTATATTTTGACCTGAAACTTGGTGGGTAGCTTATTTTAAGGTTAATAAACATGGTTAAAACATAAAAATGCAAAAATATTAGAACATGACATTGTTTTAGAGTTACACCTTTGTTTGGCAGAAACCGTCGAACTATTCTGGAGAATTCACCTGCTTCATTGCTAGAACAAGATATAATATGATAGTAAAACAAATAAATAATGCATCTAAGCTATGATCAAAACATACATCAACATTAATTAACTAATATTTAGAGTTCTAGAGTAATATACTATGCAACTCCCTAATTCACAAGTCCCAACTAAAGTCATCCACTGAGCATATTAGTTACACAACAGTACAACAATAATCATAATGACTAGCATATAGTATGCTCCAAAACACTTTAATATTAATCTCTTATTTTTCTTTCGTTTTTAAAATCAAAACATAATATTTTTCCCCATTTTTAAAATTATTTTTCAATTATTAATCTATATTTCATATTTTTTGAAAATTAAAAAAAAAAATAATTACCAACTAGAGAAAGATTTCACTCCGATGGAGTCGTAGAACAGCCATCGATGACTAACATATATATAGTTGACATCCATCAAAGCAATATTTATCATAAAAAGTAACAACTTATGTTAATGAAAAACGAATTTTTAAACCAAAAAAATAAAAAAATGTATCCACCAAAAACAAATTTTGACTCCGTGAGGTCATAGATTGGCCTCTAGTGTCTAACATATTAAAAATCTACGAGCATCCAACACGTATTTATGTACTATTTCAAAAAAAAAAAAGGTTTTGAAGAAAGAACTTTACCTTTCCTAAGCTTTGAATATGTCGATCTTCTTGTAGGAGTTCAATGGAAGTCAAAATGTGATGATGATGTGGCTAATTAGAGGCTTGTTGGAGTGTTTTTCCTTCAAAATATGCAAATGGAACCGACACCACCGACACAGGTGAGACAGAGTCAAAATTTTGTATTTATAAGGCATGGAATGTATCGTTTCGGTAAGATACCGAAACGATACCGAAATTTCGACTGAAATATAGTACACATTGATTCGTGCCTTACTTTGTTTCGACCAAAAAAAAAGAAAAAGAAGCCCGAAATACCAAAATTTCAGGAGATTTCGAACCAAGAGTAGGAGTACTTTTGATCATGGTTCATCATCTCAGTCGAAACTTGCAGTTTCAAGTTTTGACCGAGATATCTTGATTTGATAAAAACTTGAGTCGACACTGACTCATACTAGTTTTGACCATATTTTGCACATTTTGGTATTTTGTACCTGTTTCGACCAGCCCAGTTTCGACAGTTTTGACCAATTTCGGCTAGCGTTGGTAGTTTCGACTAGTTTTGATCAGTCCATGAAATTTCGATTTTTACCCAAAAAATACCAGGTTTCGACCATTTTGACTCATATCTCTGTTTCAGGTTTGGTCGAAACCGGCCTCAAGATGTCGATCCTTGCTTTCGATTCCACATTGAGTTGATAATGAGACCAACAATAATGTAGAAAAGAGCCAGGGGTGCAAAGAATCATAGGCCTCTTTTGCTATTGTCTCAGTTTACTGTATACTGAATTAAGGGGGGGGGGGGGGAGTCTGCTTTTCTAATCTGAGGACTGCTGTTTGGAGCTTTTCTTGGACTCCTGCCCTCATCTTATTTTTTAAAGAATAGATTAACAAATTAAAAGGAATTAGTTTACTAATTGTTTGACTTCCCAAGGACTATTTAGATCTACTTCTACAAACTAGGAGAGGGATTGTAGATGCAAGTCCAATAACCAAGGGTTTTTTTTTTTTTTTTTTTTTTTTTGGGGGTGGGGGTCGTGGGGGGTTTGTTGGTGTGGGTGGGGGCTGTGGTGAATAAATGAATTCATTACCAAAGAAGAAGAATGTACAAAGGAGAGAGAGGGGGGAGCCAAAAGGGGCAATCCTCAAGGGAGGCAAAACCACCAAGGAGCCAAAAGCCCAAAGAAAAGGGGAAACATCAAGAGGGGAGAATATGGTGGGGGAGAGGCCCCAAGAATCAACATAAGACTATTTCTGGCGGAGTCTCTAACTGGCTGGTGGCGAAGGCAACCCAACTTGGAGTTGACCATTGACATCGAAGTAGATGGCTTTCCAAATCTTATCGAAAGATTGGGAGTTGGAAGTCCATCTATAGAGATTACGCTCCATCCAAATATGAGAGATCGCGGCTCCAAAAGCAAGCTTCCCAATGGTGTCACAAATAAAAGGGCCTCCGAAAGTCATGTCAATCCAAATCCATTCACAAGAGAAGGGGAGAATTCTCCTGCAGGAGGGCCAGCAGGAGAGGACTCTTTTCTAAATGGTGGAGGAGAAAGAACAAGAGAAGAACAAGTGATCAATGTCTTCAATGCCATTCCAGCAAAAGCAACATGAGGGGGGGACATGGATATGCTCGTAGATGAGGAAATCCTAGGTCGGGAGGCAGTTGGAGATGGCCCGTCAGGTAGTGAAGCTGTGATGCGGGATGTGCCCTTTGAACCATATGATATTGTGCCACGGCACAAGGGGGCTTTGGATCTGACACACTCTCAAGCCGAGGCTGCAGTGAATGAACCAATCGAGGAGGGAATCCAAAGGATCTTTTTTTTTTGGACGAATAAGTAAACTCATTACCAAGCAGAGGAAAAAATAGACAAAGGGGAAGAGGAAGAGAGAGGAGGGGGATGGGGCACAACCCAAAAGCAAGCCCAGCGGGCAGCACAAATCACACAAAAAAGGGGGCTCTAGCTAGGAGCAAGTAACAACCAAAGGGGCAATCAAGGCAGTTGTCAAGGGGCATAAGAGAGAGAGAGAGAGGGAGAGGGAGGCCCAAAGGACCTTGTCTTCCCTACCACGATGACCAGGAGGAATAAGGGGGAGGGAGGACTAGAGGTCGAAAAGGGGAGGGGGATAAGAAAGGGGGACCAGCCATTGTCAGAGATGATGTCCATCCCTTGGCCATTATGCACAGACTAGAGAAATAGATTGACCGGAGGAATAAAGGGAAAGAAGGATGCCTAAAGGGTGCCAAGGGTCTAACCAGAGAGAGGTGTTCGAGCATTTACCTACGAAGTAGGAGATGGCACTAAGAGTAGAGGATCTAAAGGACAAGATATTGATCCAGATCCAAGAAGTATCAGAGGAAAGGGAAATAGTCCAGAGCTTATCTTTTCTGAGGGGATGGGAGTAGACCCATGAGACCCAGATGCTGTTGTGCTTAGTGACTATTTTCCAGATTAGCTTGAGGATACCCACCTCGTTAACGTCCTTGATTTTCCTTAATCCTACACCATCCTCGGATTTAGGAGAACAGACCTTGGACTAACTCAAAGGGCGGAGGAATCAAGAGGACTCTGCACCTTTCTAGAGGAAGGAGTAGAGGATGGAATCAATGGCTTTGGATGAACTTGAGGGAAGTACAAAGATACCCGACCAATAAAAATACATGGATTGCAAGACTGATTTGATGAGAATCAGCCCACCAACATAGGAGAGAAGCTTGCCCTTCCAGAACTGGAGTTTTCTCCTAAGGAGATCAAGAAGGGAAGAACAGTGCTGAGAGGTGAGCCTAGTGAAGTGAGAGGGAGACCAAGATACTTAATAGGGAGGGAGCCAATGGAGAAACCGGTAAGAGCAAGAAGGAGATCTCCACAGGCATCAGAGTCACCCGAGAGGAAGAGGTTAAATTTGAGAAGGTTGATACGAAGACCCGAGAGATTTTCAAAGAGGTAAAGGGAGGCCATGATGCTGGAGATGAAGGAGGGATCAGTCTCAGAGAAGATCATGAGATCATCAGCAAAAGCTAAATGAGTGAGCATGAGACCTTTGCATTTAGGAATGGGGAGATGAGGTGGCAGTCAATAGAGGATTGGGTGGATTTGGAGAGGAATTCGAGGCAAGCGAGAAAAGGAAGGGGAGACGGGGCATCTTTGTCTGATGCCCATGGAAGCGGAGAAGTAGCCAGTCGGGCTACCATTGACAAGGACAGAAAAGCGGGTAGCGGATATACAATGGATTCAGTGGACAAGGGAAGGGGGGAAGGACATTTGCAACAAGATGTTGGAGATGAAATCCCAATGGATGGAGTCAAAAGCCTTGTGAATGTAAATCTTGAGCAGAGCAGTAGAAGAGTGATATTTACGCTCGAAGTCTCTAACAATCTCGTGATAGAGAATGATGTTGTCAGCAATACTTCTATATGCTATAAAAGCAGATTGATTGGCACTGACAAGGGAGTCAATAACCAATTGGACATGATTGGTAAGAATTTTGACAATGAATTTGTACCAAAGGTTGCAAAGAGAGATGGGATGGAAGTCAGTCATGACTTGGGCACCATCCTTCTTGGGGATAAGACAAAGAAGGTGTGATTGACACACTTAATTTGGGAGGGATTGAGAAAAAAACTTCTGGTGGAACGGATAAGGTCTTCTCTAATGGTGTGCCAACAGGCAGAAAAGAATCCCATGCTGAAGCCATTAGGGCCAGGGGCTTTGTTGGATTTTTGGGAGAAAATGGCTGAAATGATCTCATTAGAAGGGATGGATTGGAGGGAGTGATGGCGGTGGTCGAGGATGAATTTATTAAGGAGATTAGAAGGCAGAAGGGGAGCGGAGGGGAGGGGGGGATGGGAGAGGGGGTTGGAAAGGGTAGAAAAATATGAGACAGCTTTGGATTTGATTTCAGAGGGGGTGGACAGCTTGATGCCAGAGTCAGTGACAAGCTTAGGGATAGAATTGGCATTAGTTCTAGCCTTGATGGATCGGTGAAAGTAAGCGGAATTACTCTCTCCAAGATCCAACCACTCAATCCTAGATTTTTGCATGAGGAACCTTCCTTTTGGGACAAGAGATCAAAGAGCTCAGAGGCAACAAGCTTTTCCTCGTCGGCCAGAAGACTGTTGTGAAGGTCAGACAAAAGTCTAGATTGGATGAAGTCAAGCTTATTCTGACAGGAAAGGATGTGATCGGAGATGTTCCCAAAGTCATTGGAGTTCCAAATCTTAAGTGCTGATTTAGCATTCTTAAGTTTCCTGGCAAAAGCAATGACGGGGGAGCTGGAGTAAACAAGGATGTTCCAAGAATCACGGACCAGGAAATTTGAGTGTTGGGCCCACATGTCGAAGAATTTGAATGGCTTGGGGCCAAATGAAGGAATGCGTTGCATAAAAAGGGAGATGGGGAACTGGTCAAAAATACCAGGGAGATCAAAGCAAGCATTGGAGGAAGGAAAGGATTCAAGCCAGGCTTCATTGACAAGATATCTGGCCAATTTGCAAGCAACCCTATCATTGCCGCTCCTACAGTTCTACCAGGTGAACTTGGATCTCGACAATCGGAGGTTGTTCATGCCAAGATCATCAACGCAACAGTTGAAATCATTGACATGAATGGGATCAATTGGGAGGCCACCCTGTTTTTCATGGGAAGCATAGACAACATTGAAATCACCTCCAATGCCCTAGGGAAGGCTATCAGCCATTAGGGAGAAGGATCGGAGGTCAAACCAGAGAGGAGATGGTCAGGGGCACGGTTAAAAGCATAGATGACAAAGAAGATAGAGGGAGGGAGAGGAGAGAGGCGGATAATTTGATAAGTAGTGTCCAGGGGTGATGTGGATGGAATTGGGGTCCCAAAGAACCCGAATGCGACCAATTGGGGAATAGGCATAGTTGAAGATGTGAGACCAAGAGGGAGTAATGCAAGGCCGGTGGGCCCCAAAACAACCAACCCGATTGGATGTGGGACCAATTAAAAACTTAAGAATCAAAGATTAGAAATAGTGGTAATTTGGTAATTCAATGAACAAAGGTATATAGAAGGATTTAGGTTTATTCACTAAGGGTAAACTAGGAAGGGGAAAGACTCAGTGGCAGGCTGTAATAAAGGGAGAAAGGAAGGGTCATTAACATGGCTAAGAGAAATTATAGGGTTACTGATAACCCACGACGGTTGTCTTCAACCTTGGGAAGGGTTACAGGCTGTAGAACCAGCAGGAGAGAAGAAGAGTTTGAACAATAAAAATCACTCATGCAAGATCGATTTGACCCATGATTTTGGGAGCAGATTCGCAACTCATTCCTTTACGAAACCCAAGTAATAATCCACTGAAACAGCCTTTGAAACGTAAAAGAAAATTGCCTGAAGCTACTGTTAGCGGTAGAACAGAGATCAGACCTGCAACTCAGGTTAAAAATCCCAGTTCAGGCCACTAATGGGTCCCAGATTTGGCAACCTGGGTCGCCCTTGGGTATTGGCTTAGTTCCTAGAATCTAAGAAAGAAAGAAGAAGAGTCAAGGGAGATCGATACCTCTCTTGCTGGACTGCTAGGGTTGCTGGAACAGAGAAGAAACAGAAAAGAAGACAACGAAGAAGAAGAAGAAGGGAGGAGAAGAAGAAACCTCAAAGAAGAAGAAGAAGAAGGGGGGAAGAAGACAGCCACGCAAGGGGGGGAGTTTCACAATCACCTTTTTTTCTTCATTAATCAACTAATCTTCTCATGAATTACATGTCTAATTTATAATAAAATAAAATTAAAACCTTCTAATTAAAATCAAAGACTAAGATAGAAATAAAATCTCCTACACCTAGGCTAACATAATTAAGAGCAAACAAGGACTCAAATAGGAAACAAATATTCTCAAATAAAAATAAAATCCTAGAATATTCTATTAAACTTGGAACCCAAATTGGATCTGGGTCTTGGTCCGGGTTCTGGAGGGGGTTTGGGTCAATCCATTGGAGCGCTGCTGCATCAAGGAGCTATCAATACGGCAATGCACAGGGCATTGGCCTCAAGAACTCTAGTCTCAAGGACTGCCATAGAGAACTTGATGCGAGAGCGGATTGGGGATTGTCCTGCAGAGGAGTTGAGCCCTTGGAAATTCAAGGTGATCCAAGGAATCATTTGGAATGGGAAGAGTTTGGCAACAAGAGCTCTATGGAGCTAGGGGAGGGAAGGGGGGCAACTGTTTAGGCCTATGAGAGTACTCCTTGAGGGGAGAACGTTGGGGATTCCTAGGGGTCTTAGATTTCAGAAAAGCGGATTAGAAGGATCTGACCTTCTTCATAGGCCCAATGGCAGAGCCAGTCAGATTCGGCAAGTGCTTAAAAGAGGAGCCAATGGGGGCAGGAGAGGCCTGCCCAGACCTAATAGAGGACAGGGATGGCGCAGCAGGCAAATGCAACGCAGTGGAGCTGGCAGTGGGCCTTGGTCGAAGACCAGGGGAGGTGGAAGCAGTTGTCCCTGGCGGAAGGCCAGGGAGTTGATCGACAGAATCACCAATGGTTGGAGAAGTCATCGGCCCTAGCGGAAGACCAAGGAGGTGGGAGCAATTGTCCTTGGCGGAAGCCAGGGAGTTGAGCAGCAGGAGCAGCCATATTTGGAGAAGCTATCAGCCCTGGTGAAAGACCAAGGGAGGTGGGAGTAGTTGTCCCTGGCAGAAGGCCAGGGAGTTAAGCAGCATCGGTGAGAAGAGATACAGTAGAGAGGGTGATGTCAAATGGGGGCACATTGGAGCAAATTGTAACGCCCCAGCCCCATTAACATTGCACAATATTGCTCTTTTTGGCCCATGGGCCTCAAGGTTTTAAAACATGTTATGCCATGTTAAGGAGGCTGGAGGTTATTAACTAGCCCAGTAATCTCTCCCTAGTCGATATGGGATTAACGTTTGTATACCCTTATCGATCTCCCAAACCCCTTGGTACTTGCCGTATTCTTGGCGAGGACACTTCACCGATCTCCCAGGCAGGTTTGATACTTGCCGTATTCTTAGGTGTCACACAGACAGCTCCAGTCATAGCAGCAAAGTCCATCGAGGTAGGGCAACAGTCGAACGAGGCCAGGGGCACTTGCAACAACAGCTGAAGGGCCAAAGGAGGCAACCGACAGATTGTCGGGGCAAGTAACAGGGCTGGAAGAAGGGCTAATGTCGATCGAGGTCCCTAGGGAGCAGGCGGCTAGCAGGCTGATGGCGTAAATTACAGGGTTGGAGATGACACCTTCCAAGGCGTAAGCAGAGCTGACGGGGAGGGCAGTGCCTGACAGAAGGCTAGGGGCGATTGAGGTTGCAACGTTGATGCCTTCCAAGGCGAGAGAAGGGGTAGCAAGGACACGCTCAGAGGCGAGAGAGGTGTCAGCTGAAGTCGGCAAGCAGAGAAGGGGACCAAGAAAGGAGGGGGAAAGGGAGGCATGCGAGGAAGATGTGTCCAAGGAGATATAGCAGGTCATGGCCAAAAGGTTGGACAGGTCATAGAAGGTCGGGTTAAGAATGGATTTGGTATAAGGGTCAAGCGGGTCAAGAGGATCCACGAGTTGGAGATAAGAGGGGTGGTTTCAGGAAGGAGGGCCAGGATAAGGAGGGCCAGAAAAGTCTCTAGCGAGTTGGACCAAAAAAGGAAGGCTGAGTAGGGGTGGGGCCACCTACTAAGGTGATCACACTAGATAAAGGAAGAGGGAGGAGAGGAGGAAGGGAGAGAGGGATGTCGGCAAGGGTAATAAGGTCATAGAGGAGGAAAGGGCGATAGACAAAGGGGATCACCAAACGGCAAGGGGATCTCGCCAGCCTGCGGAGCAAGAGTGTGGGAGGCGAGGGTGGTTGTGTCAGAGTAGGGAGAGGAAGAAACCCTTGCAGAGGAGAGGGATGATTTGGAATCAGAGTCAAATCTAGATGGATTAGACAGGATATGGATGCGGTTGGGACCGATGGGCAAAAAGAGCAGTGTCTAGCAGACCAATGGAAGCAGGTCTGGAGCGGGGGGAGTCGGGATTCTCAGAGAGCCAAGGTTCTACCATGTGGTTGCGGTTCCAAAGAAGGATGCAGCGGTGCTTTCTTCTTCGAGACTGGACTTTAGTAGGCACAAGAGCAGAAGGCGGTGGGTCTTCAACAGGGATAGAACTTTCAGTAACTGGGGCAGCTTGTGGAGTATAGCTATAAGTCTTGTGGCCGAAGGATTTGTAAATGGTACAAATTGGGGGCAGCCAGTCATAGTGGATTTCCTGAGCGAAGGAGAAGCCTTTGTCATTGTGAATGTCCACCGAAGTAGGCGAGGGAACTTCTGCAGTAATTTCCACACAGATGCGAGCGTAGGCCATACAGTCTTGGGTTTTTGTTTTGAGGTCAGAATAAAGAGGTTTTCCGAGAATCGAGCCAATGGTGCTAAGGCCCTTCACACACCAGAAGTGAAGGGGCAGGTTTGGAAGGGTAATCCATGCTGGGATGGTATTAAAGTCTGCTTTGGAGAAGGAGAGGAACTGGTCCCATTGCCCAAGAAAAATTGGCTTCTTACCAACCATCCAAGGACCGCCATTCAGTGCAAAATTTTTTTCCAGTTCATTTGTGAAGACGAAGATAAACAGACCATTGTCAAGGAGCGTTATCAAGAGGGCACCGGCGATCTTCCCTTGGTGAGAAAGCGAAGACTTCACAGTAGGGAATGGCGGCCTACTCCCAAGGAATGTCCGATGGGGCAGTTTTGCTATTTGGAAATCTCAAAGACCAACATACCGACAGGGCAGAAGCCAACCCGAGAATCCGCAAGGATGGTGGGGGGGATAAAGTCGGGAGAAAACCAACAAGGGAGGGATGAGATCTTGAGGAGGCAACAGAGGCCCAAGATTTCAGAGGGGGAGGAGGAGGCAGGGGAGAGGAAGGATTAGGAGAAGGGGAGGTGTCATCAGCGGGGGAATCGACCTGCAGAGTCAAAGGAGAGGAAGGATTAGGAGAAGAGGAGGTGTCATAGGGGGGAAAAGGGAGGAGAGGAGGAGTTCCAGCAGTAGAAGCCACCGAAGGGGGGTCGGTCATGGAGAGGGGATGGTCATGGAGAGGAGCTAGTTATAATTTGCTTTCCTTCTCGACCTTTATTTTTTTTAATTGATTCCTGATATTGCAACCAGGTTTTTAGTTTGAACTCCAGTCCTCTTTTTTCCTGAGTGATACGGTTGTCTGTAATTTTTGAATCTTGATCCCTGTTGCCTGGATATTTTCTTTCACCCCTAATGCCATTTCTTTTATATAGGAAATTTCAATTAGAAAAGTTCTATGGCAAGTTTGATTTTCATAAGAACTATTTATTTATGCAGATCCAAACTTGAGGTGAATCTACGTAGGTTTGTCTACTTACCAGGCTTTCCTATTGATCTAATGCTAAATTTGGTCAGGGATTTATCCCTTGTGTTTGGTCCAATGTTTGGTCGTTAGGATATTGATGCTTTAACAGGAGCTGGAGTCAGCAAGTTCTTTTATATTCAAGGGTTATGTACTATCCAAAGCCAACTTTCTTTCTTTTCCAAATTTTACCCTTCACCCTTCACACTTACAGGACATAGTCGCACATTTCAAAGTTAGAAGCTTAGCAGAGCAATACCATCTAAGGGCCCCCAAACTCTAATCTGGTACTTGCAGCTGTTTGTTTGTCTCTAAGGAACCAGCATCATCTACAAAATGAGTGTCTTTCATATTACCTGGATACCACAGGGGAATGGCTGAAGAACTTCATGAAAAACTGTCTCAACATCAAAAAGCCTACATTTGAGGTGTCCAGCTAATACAGCCTGCTATATACATTTGAGGTGTCCAGCTAAGAAAGCCTTCTAAGCAACATCAACAACTACATCCATTTAACATAAATAATGGCAACTCAGTTTGGCTGACCTCCATACAAAAGCATAAATGGAAACCAGAATATTCTTTCAGATACTTCATAAGCATAAAAATGTGCACCATTAGCCAAAGATATGGAACCACATTGATGGATTATAATATCTGCAGGCATGTCTTTTTCACCATCTAAAAATGAACCATTCTCATAATAGCTATAATATTTCCAAATGCCAAAGAGGCCTATGTGAATGCTAAAAGCCTATGACTGATCATCCTAATCAAGATGAAAGCTTTCTTCCAGTCTTTGTCATGTAATTGCTTCATTGTGTTAAAAGGAATTCAAACCAAGAATGGACAGCAAAGTCCAAAAATATATAAAGCTTCCTTAAATAATTGGAAACATAAAACATTTGAATCTGAAGATAATGACATGATGCATAGCTAGACTGCTAATGTGTAATTGTAATCCTCAAAAATGGAAAAATAGAAGTAATGTTTTCACCAACTCAAAGAATAAGGACCAATAAAGAACAGCAAGGTTATCAAATAAAGCCAGACACCTGCTTAAGCTTTTCTTCCATGTCATAGAAGACAGAGATGTTGCCGATATAAGATCTTCTGAAGAGACAGAGAAAACTAAAGTTATATATGGAAGAGCACAAAAATATATATATATATATATATATAATATATTTAGATTCAGTGATAGACATTCTTTTTCAAATCAACTACTGATTTACCAATACTAACCAAAAAAAATTACAACTGATCATTTGCTCTAAGCATCTGTTTATTACAAGAATCAAAAACCAAAAATTAAATATGTGCTTCCCAGAAGAATCACTCAAGAAAAACAGAATTGATACCAAACACAGCCCTTAATTACATAACCCAACCTCAGAGCAGACTTGTCAAAAAAATAAAAAAAAATTCACTGCAAAGGTTTGAATCATACATATACAAGTGCCTTGTCTAGGTCCAATTGTCCAAGGACCAATTGAAGGGCCTAGGACCCTCCCTCTATCTCTCAGTCTCTCCCAGACCATAATACATGGTCCTTTATCTTAAAAATATTGCCCTTCAGTGATTAAACAACCCCCCACCAAAAATTAAAAATTGGAAAAGAGGGGGCAAGAAGAATAAAGGACAATGCTTTGCCCAAACAGAAGCTAGCCCCAACAAAAAAAGAAACCCTCGTAATACTTGTTTTGCTAGCTTGTCAGCTGCATATACTGAAATAAGGTGCCAAAAAGGATCAGCTCTTAACAATGAGGTCAAGTAGCCTCTAGGCAACACCCCTCGAGATCAAATAAAAGCATCATGATTTAGCTCCAATGGAACCAACTGGGCCAATGGTAAACTGAGAATGCAGGGATGAATCACCTGATTGTCCCAGAAAACACCACTAGCAGCCTGCAGAAAAGGCTAGCACACTAGCTGGCTACACTAGCTAGCTATACCTAGTTATAGCAATAGCACTGTAAAGCCTGCTGAAAAACTACAGCACGCAATGGTGCTCGTAGATCTGCTTTAAATGCTTGCTGCTTGCTGCTTGCTGCTTGCTGCTTGCTGCTCGTGGGCTTGACAGCGCCACTTGTTACCACCAAACAACGAAGCCAGGAGCGGAAGGACGGACCTGAACCCTCAATCTCAGCCTTGGCAAGGCTATGCTCTACCATTAAGGTATTTCCGCCAGCTCCAGTAGTGGCGAAGCACTACTGAGCAATCCACCTATCACTTGAAACGGAAGACTTCTGTTTTTCCGCTGGACCACACTGAAGATCGGATTTATCTGATGGAATTTTTCAACAGGGCAAGGGGGACCAAGGCCTAGAGGGGGCAAGTCATGCCCACTGGACAAAAATTTTCAGAGTTCTAGAATCATCCTCGGCCAAATCAATCCAAATCAGAGAGCAAATTGCTAGTGGATCAACCAATTTACCAGCGTTACAGATTGGTACTTCTCTAATCCTGATCCAGTTGGGGATCAAAAGATCCTTGAGACAGATGCAGGCTGATCAAACCAACCTGCAGGCACAGGCCCACAAGAAGAAAATAAGAAGAAATTTGGTAGATATGAAAGGACATGTCTGATCTTATTATCTTGATCTAATGGCTGATATTAGATGGTTTACATATGAAACTAACAACCACATTCTTAGCCTTCGTCCCACTGCTATTCGTGTTATCCAATGTATCGTTGTGGATGGCCTATCCACAACCCTTTGGCTAGACAGCTGGCATCCCTCTAGGGTCACCTCCCCCTTGGTGGAGCCAGGTCTGTCTACTCTTCTGGGCTGGACAGACATGCTTCGGTTTCCTCCATCATTCAGAATGGTACCTGGTGCCACCTATCTCTACCTCCCCTCCCCTTCTCTAGGAGGTGGAGATAGAGTCATCTGGTCCACTGATCCTTCAGGCATCTTTTCTGCTTCTTCTTCCCAGAATTTTCTCCATCGCCACTCCCCCATTGTTCCTTGGCACAAGCTTGTTTTTGTTCAAAGGCTACATCCCTCGGCATAGGTTCACAGCCAGGAGAGCTCTCTCCATTGTCTCCCTACCCAATCCTTCCTCCTCTCTCATCATATCAATGTCCCTCCGGCGTGTTGTCTCTGCTGGAATAGGATTGAAGACACTGATGATCTTTCTTCGATCGCCCTTTCTCTTCCTCTGTTTGGAAAAGTGTCCTTTCTAAATGCTAGCCTAGAAGGAGAAGAATTCTTCCCTTTCGTAATGAATGGATCTAGGTCGACATGACCTTAGTTGGATCTTCTATCTGTGACATTGTGGGCAGGCTTGCTTTCTGTGATACCATCAACCACCTTTGGATGGAGCAGAATCTTCGAAGATGGACTTCCAACTCTAGATCTTTTCATATGATTTGGAATGCCATCTTTTTCGATGTCAGCTCCAAGGCCCGATCACTTCATCTTCGTAAGTTGTGTGACTCCCCTAGGAATAGGCTTATAGTAGCTTCCTCGGATCTCCCTCACCCCCCACCCCAAAAAAAACCCTTTAATGGGTTTGTAGCATCTCTTTTATTTTCTTTAGTTTCTCTTTTCCCTTAGGCTGCATTTGGTTGCAAGGGGAATTTTAAGGGAAGGGAAGTGAAATTTTCATACTTCAAAAAGAAATACGTGATTGTACAAACTAATTAATTTTTTAACCATATTTAGTAATGACACATTTTACATGTAATTTTTATTTTACATATTATAGCAAAGGGTTTTGACGCAAAGTAAAGTGAAATTTGATAACCAAATATGGAATGATTTGAAATTAATGATATAGTCACATGGGGTCATGATTACATACATTTCTGTTTTAAGTATGCAAATTTCACTTCCCTTCCTTTAGTTCCCCTTGCAACCAAACATAGCCTTGGGGGTTGTACATTCCCTCTTTTTTTTCCTCCTTGGTAATGACTTTATTATTCAGCCAAAAAAAAAAAATATCAAAGGGGAAGATGGAAGGGAAAGAAGTAAGATTATCGCATGCTATACAAGCATATACAAGAAACCGAAAGTAAAAACAAACGCTAATCCATTAAGTCAATCGTAAGGGCCAAGTGGGGATAACAAATTTATAGGAAAAAAAATCCCAACGAAAACTTCCAGATCTAAGACTTTTACTAGCCTAATATTTCTCTTGGACAGCTAAACATTACTAATGAGATAAGGATTCTAACATAGAAACCAACTTAAACAAACATACCTAATTTGCAGTTCATGCATGGACCAAGTGGACCCCAATTTTTTAAATAAAATAAGTCTTAAACTCCACATGAACTACTAATACCCACTACCAGCTAGATCAACCATTTATTTAAATAACTGAAAATTACAGCTTTGCCCCCTAAAAATAAGAAAGACCAATATGTCTCCTGTTTTCAAGTAAATCTCTGATCAAAACCACCCAATCTGGCTCTTGGAGTGCCCCTGCATTAGAGACCATAAGATATATTTGTAGAAATGTAGACTAGGAAAGTTTTTTGCACGCCAACAACACTTAGTTTAAATCAAAAGAAACAGACCATAGCCCACCTGAAATCAATCAATGGACGGATGTAGTTTTGGCCAAACATATAGTAATCAAAAGGCTCTCGTATTGCTTTGTGATAAGGTGAGAATGTAAATGGTTCCTGAAACAAAATATTGCTGTCATACAACATGTAGATAAAATATGAATATTTTCTCGTATAGAATATAAGAAAACTGTATATACATCAGAAGAAATGGAAACAACTATACAGCAAAATAAGTTGGTGATACCTCTACATCCAACAAAATGCGATCAAATGCAACAGCCATGTTTGACAATATGATATCATCTGCTCTAGGATTTCCACTTTGAATCACCTGACAAGTTTAAAAAAAGCCGAATATAATGTAAGAGATGTATAATTACTAGTTAATGCCGGATAGGAAGACAATATCCTACGAGTAAACAAAGAACCTTCCTAACCAGCAACTCTTATTCCAAACAAAGCGCAATCTTTTGCCTCAAACACTGTAACCACAATACCTACTGAAAAACTCACAAAAATCTCTCTCAAGAATTATGGCCAGGGAAAGCATGTGTGGTTAAGTGATGTTTACAACTTACAACATATCTTCCCACCTACAATTCTAATTTGGAACTTTATTTCTTAAAATACTTCATTAACATTTTATATATCTTCAAAGAAATATCTTGTGGCCTCAACAACCCATAAAGACACTGTTTTCTGTAATTTAAAATTATAGATAATACAACAATTCAACAATACATTTTTCCAACCACCCTTGTTAATTTTCATATGAAGCCCTCCTATATTATGTCTTAAGTATAAAGTATTAAGAAGCTTCCCTTGTCTACGTAAAACCAAGTCAAGAGTACATCACGCTAAAATAGCAAAATTTCTCAATACCGAATTTAAACAAACAAAATAGCAACATTGATACCATGAAAGCTCCCCACCCCTCTCATTGGAAGGAGGGGAAAAGAGAGAGGGTGTGGGTAGGCTGTCCCAATATACAAGGCTGTACTATGGACACCATTTTTAACAAATGATTCAAATGAAAACTAGTGCTTCAGACAAACACACACAAAAAAGTCCACAATATCCAAAACATTGATCATACAGGTTACAGAAATGTCAAAGATATATGGAAATTATCGATGTGTTTGCAGAAATGTCAACAATATATGGTAATTATCGATGTGTTTGGTATACCCAGAAAACATGCTAAAAATTGTTATGAGAAGCCCAATTACAGTTTCTACATACCATCATGGTCCTCAATCAGACCTGCAACATCCTCTTGATCCAAGAGTAGGTTATATTGCTGTGGTTTGATGACAATAAATCTGCTTCCCATGCTTAAGTCTTCACTTTCTCTAGTACCATTATCATTGTGGGCTATAGAAGATTATAGATCAATAGCTTATAGAAGCTTTTTCATGCATCAGACACCACCACCACACCAACCACAGGTTTTTGCAGAATTGAGAACTTGTCAATCATCAAGGTAGCCCCCACCAAGTTTACCCAAATCGGTAATTTACCTCACTACCTCAGTCCCACCACACATCTTCAATATCTCCACCTATATTCATTGAAATGACCATTACAGGATACCGGTAGTCTTTACTTGCAAAACCATTAACAGAACGCAATACCTTGGAGTTATTCCCCGGTTGGTCCGTGGTTGTGATATTCATAGTGTCACAATCCAAGCAGCTGACTTGGAAGAGCTCCAACGAAGCTTCAATTGCAAGGGGCGTGACCATTGTTTTCAAAACCTAAAATTCATAATTCGCATCTGAACTAAACGATAGTTATCAGGGCATCCAAGTGCTTTGGTCGCCTTGTCGGTGTTGCCTTTCGTCTAGACCCTATCCAACACCTTGGGTCTCCTTGACGTCATGACAACGATGACCCAATCAATCTATCTGCAGGAAAAAACTCCTCAAGGACCCTAAGATTTTATTTTATTTTTAATATCATAGTTCACAACTTGAATAGAAATCCCACGAAACCATCCAATTTGACTTTTCATTAAGTCAAGTAGAACAGTGAAGACTATTTTCTTGAATGCATGTTGTTTACACAATGAATCCTAGAGAGAACTGATTATACAGCCTTTTGAATATTATGTTACGTTTAGTTCTTTACCAAGCCTTCCTAAGACTATTACATTAGAGGAAATAATATCATGAATTGCTTTCTTCTTATCTGAAAAGCGTTCACACCTTCACAATCATAGCATGAAATCACAAGGGACTCTCTAGAGTTGTTCTACAAACATAACTGAAAGACTGAGCCTTCTTTATCTTACTTAAAGGTCATATTACAGTCTTGGAACTTTTTTCCATTTTTTGCCCAATTGATTGTGTTGCTAGATGTTCCAACCAACCAAACCAACAAGACATCCCCAACAGCTCGTGTTCACAAGGATACCTGTTATCGATATTGTGTTAAGAGTATATGAGAGCATGTTCTCAAATCATTACAGGCATCTTGTAGCATATAAGTACTATATATATATATATATATAAGGAAATTTTCTTGTACCACCCTTAAAAATATAGTTTATTTCCTGTAATCCTCAAGATTTGAAAAAAGATCTCGTACGTTCCTCATTTTCATAAATAAATTACACATATAAGTCCATTCCGTTAGCTGGCAATCGTTAAGTGATGATGTCATTACTAAATGATCAAACTGCCCCTGAAGAAGGGTAAACTTACCATTTTACCCTTCATTGTAAAGCCCCAAATAGAAAGATGAAAACCAGATTTGTGCTTAGGCTTCTCTTTTCTCCAGCATAACAGAGGCTACTCCTCCTCACTTAGCTCCGGAGAGATCGAAATGAGGAAGCGGAGAGTTCAATGGATCAATTAGGGATGGAGGTAAAGAGACCACCACTAGCAAGAAGAGAACAGGGGGCTTGAGTTGAGGTTCGATGGGAGTGAAGGAGAGATGTAGAAGATCAATCTGTTGCTGCTTGCAGATGAAGAGACATTGAAGGATACAAGTAATTGCTGCAGTAGTAACTCATTAGATGATTAATGATAGAGAGAGAGGGAGAGAGTCTTGAAGTTTTGCCTTCAATATCCTTATTTCGCAAATTTTTGTGGTGGGGTTTTTTATTGAGATTTGAGGTCCATGAATATTGAATACTCTATGTGCAAGAAAGGATATTTTTTTCCATGAGAGAGCAAAGACATCTTTGTGTTTCGTCTTGATGTGGAAACAAATTGGTAAAGCTAATGTAGTCATGAGAAGTACAAGATTGAAGAGTGAACAGAAGGGGTCTCTAACTCCAGGCAGTGAGCCGATCCCAGATTGTTGACTATCTTTGTTAAAATCCCAAGTTCTATTCTTTTCTAGGATTCTCCTTTTACAGTTCTATTACTCTATTTTCTTTTGAGCTTGGACGCTACTGTTTACTGCAAATTCTGCACAAATTCAATTTGGGAGATGTAGGTATGAAGGTTCATATGGGAAAGTTGCAGGGTGGGTGAAACGGGGAAGAAATTAGGAGACAGAGGGCTTTAGTGGTTGGGTTATATTGGCGCCGGTAGTGGATTGCAGCTGTGAGAGAAAGAGAGAGAGGTGCAACGACATTGTCGAGAGTGTGGTTGCAGCAAGCTCACCCCTTGAACGGATAAGAAACGAACACGGTAACCCAATGGTTAGAAAGGCGCTCAGAGAATTCTTTCCCGGTTGTTATATAGAGGTTAGTAACAGGGTCAAAAAGCCCTATCACGTTTTAAGTTGACGCTGTTACTAATTAGGGGTGCGGTGGATATTATTCTCAAATCGTGGAGTTACAAGAAATAAACGATATTTTTAGGGGTGGTACAAGAAAATTACCCATATATTGTTTATAGGAAATATATATAAAGTATGATATTGTTTTATAGATTTTGGTATCATTTATTTTTCCTTAATTCTTAAAAGCTTCTTTAAGAATCTATTAATCTAACCAATTTGAACAAGGCACTATTGCAACATGTTGGTCACAAGTTCGAAACTTGGAAACTGCCTCTCTTGCAAAGCAAGGGGTAAGGCTACGTACATTTGCCCCTCCCAGACCCTACAACAGCAGAAGCCTCGCGCACTGGGTTGTTCTTTTTTTTCACTCCATCAGATGGGACTATATTGATCAGCTTCTTTCTAGGATGGACTTCCCACCAAATTCATTCATTGGATCGATTGCTGCATTTCTTCTGCTCATTTCTTTGTTTTGGTCAGCGATTGGCCCCATGGTTTATTTGAATCAAAATTGGGGATTCTCCAGTATTATCCTATCACTCCTCTTCTTTTCTCTATTGCCATGGAGGGTCTCTCCAAAATCCTTCCAATTAAGACTCAGGTCAATTCCATTCTGCCCATTCCCAAATGCAAGGCTTAGAATATCACTAATTCAGCTTTGGCTGATGACCTTATGATCTTTGCCAAAGCCCCTCTCTCTTCCATGTTAGCAAATTCTGATGCCTCAAAAGTCTTTCTCTACGATGGCTTGGTCTTTTCATCAATCCCTTCATTTTTTGCAAGTGTTTCTAATGATCTCAAAGCTCATTTGAGGAATATTCTGAGGTTCCCTAAGGGTAATCTTCCAGTTACCTACTTGGGTCTGTCGTTGATTTCTTCAAAGCTTTTTTCCCATCATGGAAGAGGATAATTCTCTCTTTTGCAGGTTACCATGAACTTATTAGATCAATTATGCAAAATTAATATATTTATCGATCTGGAGTTTTTGGCCTCCCAGATTATAATGTCTTCTTTCCTTTAGAAAGGGCATGATAGCTCGAGATTTCTTCACCCCATGGGCTGGGCTAGGTTTTGTCTTCCAAAAGTTGAGGGTGATCGTGGGCTTCATAAGGTCAAAGAATCCAACATTTCTGACATTATAAAACTTATTTGGAATATTACTTCTAAAAAGAAGAGCATTTGTGTTGACTAGGTATATTCTAGATATCTTAAATCTGACTCTATAGGGGTTGTTTCATGTCCTATGGATGACTCTCGGGCCTGGAGAAAGATTATAAAGTATAGGCATCTTGTTTTCGATTCCATCCAGACATTTATTGATGATGGTTCCGGCACCTATCTTTGGCTTGACAATTGGCACCTGATGGTGTGCTTATTTCAAAATATAGTGACTGAATCAGGTATAGTGCTGGCTCTAATAGGCTTGCCAAGGTGTCTTCCATTATATGTGATAGTACTTAGTATCCTAGTCCTAAAAATTCTCACTATCTCATTGTGGTTTGGAATAAGCTTCCTAATGTCTGTTTGAGACCTAGAGGTAGCGTAGATCTAGTTCATTAGCTAGCCAACTCTTCCAGGAAATTCTCCTTTTCATCCGCTTTGCTTATGGTGAGAACTAAAGCCCCTAGAGTTCCCCGTTATAGGCTAGTTTACTTTAGCTCTAACATCACCACAGACATTGCTTCACAATTTGGTGAGCTACGAAAAATTCTCTTCCTACTCAGTAGTTTCTTCTTCGAAGAAACTTGTCAATCCCAAACTGTTGTTTCTGTTGGAACTCCTTGGAGAGTGTGGATCACTTATTCTTCTCCTGTCCTTTCTCCATTTCTTGAAACGGCATTCTTAGAAAGTGTTGGCCTAATCCTAGAGTTATCCTCCCTTTTGATGGAGAATAGAGGTGAATCTTGAAAACTTTTAATAGTTAATCATCTTGTAATGCTCTTGATAAGTTGGCTTTTAGTGTTGTGATTCATCACATTTGGTGCAAATGAAATGTAAGAAAATTCTCGGCCTTGATTCGTTCTATTGAGCAGATTTAGGAAGTCATTATTTTCAAGATCACAAAAGGAATCTTTTCCCAGTTGGTCTATATGCCAAGGTAATAGTAGATACAGGCATCTTGTCAGGGATCTCCCTCTTGTTCCCCCCACCCTTGACTTTGATATATCATCCTTTTGATCTTTGTTTTTCCCTCCCCTAACATTTTGATGTATTCGGTTGTTGTTTCCCCCACCCCCCACCCCACCCCACCCCACCCTACCCTACCCTACCCTACCCTACCCTGTCTTTTTGTGTATTATCCTTTGATGGTTGTTTTTTCTTTTCTTTGCCTTTATGGCTGTTGTGTTGTTTTTTTATTTTTCTTTCCTTTAATATAATTTAATGGTTTTTCTAATTCAAATTTTAAAAACAGGAGGCATATCAATCAACAGAGGTGAAACCAACAAGAATCCTTAACAGAAGGTTCCATAATGCAATATAATTTAATGGTTTTTCTAACTCAAATTCTAAAAACAGGAGGCATATCAATCAACAGCGGTGAAACCAACAAGAATCCTTAACAGAAGGTTCCATAATGCACCCAGTTTTGTAAATAGAACGTGTATCACCATTCCCATAAGAATTCAAAGGCATTTTAGTACCTCCTTCTGAGTTCACCATCTCTGTATCACTACCTTGGTGAAGGGTTCTAAACTAAAATGTCACCCAGAGATCCCTTTGAAAACCTGCAGCACCTAACCTTTGCTCCCTCTAAAATCTAAATAACTGATAAACTCAAATTTTGTAAAGCCAAACCATGTTCTACAAGTTACCCTGCTAAAAATCCCCAAAAAGAAGAGTAAGAACCTAAAAACTCATAACTAACTTGCCGGTACTCGGAAAGAGGTAGTGAGGTACATGTTAATCATTGAAAGGAAAGAACAATGATCCCTCTCAAACTAATCCAGACCACTTATTACTGGGATTTCTGTTCGTAGCAATGAGCAGAGCCAAAGAGGTCACCAGCACAATCATGTGATATTGCTGAAGGTACTGCAACAGGAGCTTGAAATTAGCTTTACTATACCTTTTTTTTCCTCAATAAGTTGTTGGTTTCACTTATTGTTTTCCAGATCCGCTCGAGAAATCAATCGAGGTACTCTCTGATGGGAACGTATTTTCAAGCTTTACTGTTGCGGAAGTTATCAATGGACAACAAGGAAAGTCGGATATTTTGGTAGAGCAAATATGATCAGCAAATAAACTCAGAAAAAAAAAAATTGAAGAAGAAGAAAACATTAAATCAAAAAGAACATGGTCATTGTTAGAATATAATTTCAACATGATATTAGATTCAAAATTTCCAACAAAGAAAAATTGCAAAGCAGTACTCCATAAGACGATTTGAAGAGAAGATACAAGAAATAATGGTTAAATTATCTAGAACCTCATGGACAAGCATATATATATATATATATATATAGAATGTGTTTAAGAACATTTTACTGACCGCATTTCGATAATTCTGATATAGTTCTTCCAACCCAGCAGCAACATTTGAAGGCAGCTTTCCAGCTTCGTTTTCCCTTCGAATTCCTAAGAGTAGATCTACCAACACAGATCAAACTTAAGACAGGGAAGCAAGTATTTCAGAGTATCTTCCAAAATATAGGTATGATACACAAAACAAGAAGAGTAGAACATGCAATTTTTAGCACCTGTCCAAATGGCAATCCCATTAGTTCTAAGAATCTCCGGATAGAGATTGACTATGCTTATTAAAATAAAATAAAGAATGACGGTAGATAAAGATACATCGGAAATCAAAATCTAGACAATCAATTACTGTATTGTCACTTGACCACAGGCCGGCAAGCAACTTAAAATGCAAGTGCATTTTCTATAAACTGTGTATTTACCAAAACATCCTTCTCATGTACAGACCCTGGCACCATTTTGCTGAGTTACACTAGCTATGTCATGGGAAAGCAACAAAAAGCTAAGCCAGTTGAATATGCTAATATGAACCCCAAAGTTTTGAACTTGAAATCATGAAAAACATAATCTGATTTAAATATATATATATATATATATAAAATTAAAAATTAAAACTCAATATTGAGTTCCATGCCTTGTCAATCTTCAAATCTCAGTATATACTATACAGATTGAGGACAACGGCTGAATCAATTATTTTCTGGGGGAGTGGAGGCTGTTGAAACACCTGCAAAATTGGCAGGAGGGTACACTGCCCAAACGTATCCCTGAAGCACTCTATCCTCATGGTTTAGTCCTATTCTGCACTACATTTTTGCCAACAGATTTCTCAATCCTTACCACCTTCATGTTGAGATGGTTTTCTTTAACCTTGACACTTTACATTCTTTTCTTCTTCAAAAGATATGCTATAAATGTAGAACTCACTACATCAAATAGAAATTCCCCGTCCTAGATAAAGTCAGCCATGACATTACCAGAACAGAGCTCAGTGTAGCAGTAAAAGTAAGAACTAGGTTCAAATTTAGATGTAGATATTAAACTCTTGCCCATTAGTCTAAATAACGTCCTTGCTATTAGGACCAGAATTTTACATCCAGAAATCTATCCAGTAAGAAGAGCAGTCATGAACTAGCATCTAATTAATTAATTAATCCCGAGTTAAAGAAGGGAAAAAAATGTAATTGCACTTCAAGTTATGCTGCAAATAGTATTCAGCACTCATCAAGAACAATTAGCAGAACAAAAAGCAAACGAACTAGCATTGTCAACTGAGAAAGTAAACATCAAACGAAAACCAACCTTCTTCTTTACGAATATCAATAAATGTCCGAGAGTGGTTGACTTCCTTCTCAGCCCCTGAATCCGAGGCAAGAACCTCCGCACTTCCAGACACACTCGTGTCACTCCCACCCTTGGATTCTTTATCTTTCACCAATCCCTCCATCCTTCTAATATTGGAAGACACCACACACATACGAGCACTCGACCCGTTAGGAAACGAACATGAAATTGCAGAACCTTCGGAAGAAGACGAAGGCCTACAAACCCTAGCTATCGGAAATGTTCCACAAACAGCAGAAGAAGAAGCCGAAAGAATCAACATAGTCTGAAAAACAAGAATCAAAAGAACTCTTCTCAATGAGCTTTATCTCTACTGATTCTTTCTCCTATGCAGCTCCAATCTGCAGAGGACCAAGAAAAAACAAAAGACTTATATAGAAAAAGAAAATCTTAATAGTTCATACTCAAAGAAGCATAACAAGAAGCAGAGAAAAGATGAACTAAAACCCTAGACCTGCCTGAAGAACTCATGACAGTATGACCTTTCTTCAATCAACCTTTGTTTACCAAAAAAAGAACGAATCAAAGATGAATCGTTACTGAGAAGCTGAGATCGAGGAATCCGTTATTTACGAAGCAACGAATATAGAATACTTATATTCTCCTTTTTTAAACAATTTCGTTATTTGAAATTGAAGATTCAAGATAGGAGTCTAGGAGTATAGAAGAGGAGCAAGGGGGAGAGAGAGAGAGAGAGAGAGAGAGTTGCGGATGGGATGAGGGTGGCAAGACTTTGCAAGTGAGGTTTAGCCACGTGGGAACCGTTGGAGGCCGCACGTGCTTTTACAGGATAGAACAAAGAAGGCGGAGACGGATAGCCGTACCAGTTGGGACACGTGGAAGATTGTAACAGTGGAAGACTCTGAGTGTGTAGCTGAGGTTTATGTCAACCTTACATCTCACGTGAGAGGAGTCTTCTCTCCCTGTTTTGACAGTTAGAAATGTTAAGGATTATCTGCGGATTAGATGCTAATCTGACGCTCAATGTCGAGTTCTTACATGAGCGTGGCTTCATGGAATATTCTTTCCACAATAGTATACTACGTTGGGTCCACGTACTTTCTTTCTCAATATTCTTATTTTTTTGATAGTCGCCTTACGGCCCTTACCGATGAGGATAGCATATGAAAGGCCCATAATTACGGCGGTTTGGGTCCACAATTGGGGTTTGTAGATATCCCCAAGAACACTATTTTTCGTGGATCTTAAGTTTCGTGAGTTATGGTCCTATTTGTATAGAATCGAGCACGTTTTACCCAAAAAAAAAAGGCATAGAATCGAGAAGGGGATCAGTTTCCATTAATTCTAATTTGAACCGGTTGACACGGTAAAAGTTCGAATTAGAAAGAAAAAACAAAGATTTATAAAATTCTGTGATTTTTTAAAGTTTTTTATTCAAAGAAGTTGGGAACTTATTAGAAAATATAAGTTGCATTACTTTTTGCAATTTAATTATTATTTAAAAGAAGAAAAAAAAAATTTTAAAAATAAAAATAAGAACAACTGAAAATAAAGATTATATTTGGTAACATAAAGATGTGGAACATGTTTCTAATTAGTGATAGTGAAAGGATTCTCTGCCTAGTAGTGTGGTCCTTGTGGCAGCGTGAGGGTCAATCACAGCAAGTGCCGGGGCATCAATAAGAGTGGGACTTTTTGAGTTAACGATCGGGGCGGTCAATTTGCCTCCTTTTGTGTATGGGCACAAGTGCCACATTGCCAAGCGTGGTTCATTTTTTCATACAATAGTGAAAATAACTAATTACCAAATATTGTTACATCAAGGTATGGTAACATGTGGTAGGGAAAATGAATGCTCCTTGGTTGTGTGGCCCCTGCGCTCACACTCAAAGGGCCACAAAATAATGCCCCCACCTTTGTGAACCCTAAAATCCCCACCATTTTTTATGTTCATGTGTGTCACTCATTATCTATTATGCTGGCTCAGGGGCCATGCAACCAATGAGCAATCTTTTCCCCCACGTGGTAATATAAAGATTAATTTGGAACGATAAAAACAAAGATTGCATTTGAAAATAGTTAGTTGTCAAATGTTGACTTCAAGGTACCTCTTACTCAATATGGTAACCAAAATTTTATATTTTTTTTAAATTAAGGGAGAAAGAAAGCTACCCAACCATGTTCCCCCGGCCCATACATAGCCACTGGTTTTATGAGGATGTGGGAAAGACTTCCTGAAACCAAGGGTTGTGTTTGAGTGTGGGGACCACGAATAGATATTGCTTTTGACAACCATATTTTGAATGTTTTGGAGTTAGTTACATTATTATATTAGATAATGATTATAAGAATTTCTATTTTAGTTTTGATTTCATTTCACTTTACTTCTCTTTATATCCCTTGCAATTACATAAACCCAAAGTTCATTAACCGCTTTCATGTTGGATCGGGCTCCTCTCCAACTATTGCACCCTCCAATGCCTCTCCAATGATCATTCAAGGGTTGAGGAGGCTTGGTCACACATGGGATGTATGTACAAGCCTTCCCAGCCCTTGGATGGGTCGTTTGGAGGCTTGTTGGTGTTGGAGAAGTTCCCAATCCTCCAACGTCCTCCCCCCAATGGGACCTACCCCTTCCCGAAAAAGTGATAAAAGAAAAAGAAAAAAAAATAAGAGTAATTATTATTATTATTATTATTATCATTATTATTAATGCTTACTACTATTACTATTATTTGGTTGCATTCTCTAGTGTAGGACTTTGGAGCTGTTTTATATTGTAACATTTCTTCATAACAATGTGATTAACTCAAAGAGGGTCCAACTGTGTTCCACTCAAAATAAAAGGAAAAACAACGTGATTTGGTTCTCAAACATCATTTAAACAACTTTTTTACTTTCAGTGGCCTAGTCTTTCCATCTGGAATTCAATTCTTTTTTGCATCTCTAATTGGGACCCCTCTGCTTCGACCAACTTAATGTGTAAATTAATAGCTTTGGCTGACTCCTCTCTTCTTGGAACTTGTCTGTGTTTGGACATATTGAAGTTCTTAGATCTGAATTATTTAATAAATTCTTTCATTTGGAATATATCTCCCTCTCTCCTTATGGGTTTTCCGAAATGGAGGAGATTAACATTAATATGAAAATGGATCTTTGATGTTGAAGCAGCTCTCTGGTTTAAAAATCAAGACATCAGCACATTTCTAATCGAGAACGTAATACCAGATTATACCATGCCATCTCTAAACACCGTGTTCGTCGAAACTGAATTCATTACATTTGGGACAATAAGGGAAACAAAATTGAAGGCACTCAAGCCATTGCATAAGAATTTGCCTCTTTTTTATCTAACATTATACTACTTCCAATCCTTTGGATCCCTCTTTTGTGGAATGCTTATTTCCTAAGGTCATTGCTCGGATTCCTAGGGTAATGCTTTATGATCAATACTAGAGGACACGGAAACGATGCTATTTTTTTTTAGTCCTTATAAGGCCCCGGGTGTGGATAGTTTCGAGCTTGCTTTTCCAGAAATTTTGGGATTTGATTGGAATGGATGTTTGCCAATTTATGCAAGATTTCTTCCGCAACTTACAACTCCCTTTTGGAACAAATCAAACACTCATGCATTTATCTCATACCAAAGAAGTAGAATGCCTCAAGGGTTGAGGATTTTTGTCCTATCAGTCTTTGCAATGTTTCATACAAAATTATTGCGAAAATATTAACTAATCACCTGAAAAATCATCTTGCTTCTTTCATCTCTCCATTTTAGGTTACTTTTTTCCCAAGAAGGCAAATTTCTGACAACATTATTGTAGCTCATGAGATCTTTCATTTTCTTAAACATAAAAAGGAAAACAAGACTACGTGTCTATAAAAATCGGCATGGCTATGGCCTACGATATAAGGAATGGGGGCTTATCAGAGCCATCTTTGAGTTTCTTGGTTTTGGTGATCAATGGTGTGATCTTGTGGGTCACCTTATTTCTTCTGTCGCTTTCTCGATCTGTTGACCTCATTGAACCAACTCGGGGACTTTGTCAAGGATTTGCATTAAGCCCTTATCTCTTCATTATTGCAATGGAAGTTTTGTCTCAATTGTTGTTGACTTATCGTGACTTGAATCTTTAAGGACATTAAAGTTGCCCATCGTGCACCTAAGATCTCTCATTTTCTATTTGCTAATGATATTTTCAAAATTTTTGAGCAAATGTTGATGACTTCTTTATCATAAAGGTGGTCTTGGATCTTTTTTCAGACTCATTAGGACAACCTATCAATTTTTCCAAAGTGGGCTCTTCTTTGATAAAAATGTGTGGATAGGCGCTCGGTCCCAGGTTCAATTCCCCAACTGTGCATCTGCGATTTAAGTGGAGACCGTGGTTGTGGGTTGCTGCTCTAGTCTCCCCGAGGATTAGTTGAGGTGTGAGTGAGCTGACCTGGACACCTTGGTTAACAAAAAAAAAAATGTCTTTGCTTCTGAAAGGGTGCAACTTTGCTCGGATTAAGTAAATTTCCGATGATGCTATATATCTTGGGACTAATCTTCTCCACCTGTGCTCGCGTTGTTCCATCCTATTGTTGATCGAGTAGACAAAAGATTTTCTGTGTGGAAATCTAGCTTACATTCATTTGCGAGGAAAGGCATTCTCCCACAATTTGTTCTCTATTATATATCTTCTTATTTTATGTCTTGCTTTGTTTTTCCTCATAAAGTTGTCACAAGATTGACTCTATTTGCTCTAGATTTTGGAACAATTCTCCCTCAAAAAAAAAAAATTGTATCTCATTGCTTAGAGAACAATCTATTCCTCCACTCACCTTGGGGGTTTGGGCCTACAAGATTCGGCCAAACAAAACAAAACTCTTCTTCTTAAACTTAGTTGGAAAAAAAAATTGCATCTCATTGCTTTGAGAGTAATCTATGCCTCCACTCACCTTGGTGGTTTGGGCCTACAAGATTCGGCCACACAAAACAAAACTCTTATTCTTAAACTTAGTTGGAGACTTATTACTAAATCTGACTCTCATTGGTCTAAGCTTATTGGGGCCAAACATTTTGCTAATACTTCTATTATCCTAAAGTCAAATTGAATAATAGATTTTAGATTTGGAAAATTGTGGCTTCTATTCTCCCATCTCTTAAAAAAATGGTTCAAATTAAGACTGAAAATGGAAGCAACACCTTTTTCTGGTATGACCCCTTGGTGCCATCCTTTCTATTGTTTCATGGTTGTCCTTGTTGGCAACCTGGCCACGTAGCGGTGATGACATGGCCAGTTTGGGTGACATGGATGGAAATGACGACATAGTAGTGTCTAGTGTCGCCAATGAGATAATAGAGTCGCTTGGTATGCATGGAATGGTTTGATACATCTTTAATATGTGGTGCGGGTTTCTAGGTCAAAACTGGCAAAATTGACCTATTTACTCTTGGGGGCATTTTCGGTAGTGAAAATGACATTTTTGGAAAATCGTTTCTTCATGAAAAATATAGATTGTAATTTATCTAGTCCAGGACATCTAATTTTGTCGCATTCCGATACCGTATGAAGAAGTTATGACATTTGTGGCAGTCGAGGGCAGTTTTGGCATTGAAGATGAATTTTTTAAAGGAAGTATTCTCCATGTAACAATACGAAAAAAATCCAATCTTTCCAACGGTTATGATTTCATCGCGTTCTGATTCTGTATGAGAAAGATGTTATTGGAAAGGTATATGGGCATTTTGGTCCTTTTACATGGCTGAGTCAGATGATTGAGTCTTCTGAAAAGTCGTAGAGCGTCCAGTTACCGTTCCAACGCACTTCGTTTCATCTCGATCAGATATCGTATGAAAAAGTTATAAGTGTTTCCGTAAAGCTAGTTTGAAAATCCAAACCGAAAATTCATCAGTATGCACTCGGTGTTGAGTGGATTTTTCAGAATTTATTTTTGAAATTTGAAGGGCTTTTATGTAATTTTGAGGTTTTGAAGGTCTTAGTTGATAAGGGGTGTTTAGCAGTGAAATATATGAAGGCAGGGGCTTGATTGTAATAAAGAGGAGTAAAGGGAAATGAAATAGATGGTCCAGATTCGACCACGTAGGCTTGATGCCCGTCCAAAGGCTGCTGAGATTTTGCGCTGACATGGACGAGATAGATGCTTGCGCGTAGGATTTGATTGGTTAGGTGCATAATCCTTGATGCACTGGCGCAGAACCTTATCAAGGTATGTTGTGGTGTTTCACACGTGCATAGAAGGTATAAAAAAGATTATGATCTTAAGGATCTCATGAGATCTGATTAAAGCCATCATGAAGGATTCGAATCCAATGGTCGATAAGCTTTTCACTTTGTGAGTGGAAGACAAGCTCCCTTAAAATCCGGAAAAGCAACCAATCAAAGATCGACAACAAAAGTGCCAGCTGACCGCTGACGTCAGCATGACGTCATCAGTCGACTATCTTATTCAAATCTTGTGGTTGAAATTTACTATCCGTTATTTTAATCGGACGGTCTAGATTAAGAGATTCTCCTTGATGAGAGCTATGGCCAGATTTGCACCCTATTGCGCGCACCGCCGGTGTAGTCTACGCCACTCCTACAAAGATTCTATTTTAGACTATCTCATTGCTCTAACTTCAAATGGTCATATCTCCCTCATTTTAACTCGGATTTGGGTGACCCAAGTTGCTAATTCTTCGTTTTTTCAAGACCTACACCATGAAAGCAAGAAAAATGAGTTTTGATTGAAGGAAGGCTATAGTTTTGGCAAGAGAAACTTTCCCTCTTTGTTGGTCCTTGAATGAATATGAATACTTGATGTTCTTAGGCCATTAAAGGAGGTAAAAGAGGTAAAAGAGGTGGTTGAGATGTGTTAATGATACATTAACTCAAAGCCAAGGGGGAAGAGAAGAAAGCAAGGATGTGTTTACTTTGAAGATCAAGAAGCCAAGGATAGAGAATGTGTAAGCACCAAACTTGTCAGTACAAGTTTTCAGTCATCCCAGGCAATCGGTTGTGAGATTCTCTAACCTTTGATTTATATTATATGCATGTATATATGTTAGGGTTAGTTGTTGATGAATGTATACATGCTAGATTAGTTGTGGATGAACTGTAAGCATGTTAGGGCTAGTTGTGGATGTATATGCTAGGCAGAACTTGACTGTAGGGTATTGATATAAGTCCAATTTAATTGTATTCTTTATTGAGTTCTCAGTGGGTGCTCTTGTGTAGTGGGTGCTACATATTGTATCGGCACTGCGAGTGCCATCTCAGCTTCAGCTTGGAAAAATTGGGTGTGGGTGCTCCCAACTGTGGGTGCAGTAAAAAATAGTGTATTGAGTAGGTACGAAACCTTTATAGGCACTACTTCGAGGATGTAGGCAAATTGTCGAACCTCGTAAAAACCCTATGTTGTGGGTGCCTGTTGTTTGTATTTTATATTGAAGTGCATGAAATGTGGAATGGGTGTGCACACTTGGAAATGCCTATGAGAAGCTGAGTGTGCATACGACTGTGTGCAAACAGGGACAGGTATATCAGGTTTTTCTTGGCCAGACATCGGACAGGTTTTTGGAGATCAAAGTTGGAGTCATTGATTCACCTCCCTCTCAGTGATTGCCAGGTTACAACACTTTCATCTATCCCAGACTCTTAGTACAAACATTCTGGCTACTAATGTTAAGGTAGATTCTCTTTATCTCTAATAATTGCTAATAGTGCTTGCAAAGAAATCACTAAGATAGCATTATCTGCAAATGTGGATAAATGGTGATGCATTCTATCCAAAGATTTTTTACCAAACTTGGTTCTAAATTCTTGCTTAATTGCTACCTTCCACAGGATAAGTAAAGGAAAGATATTCTAATGCTATAGTGCTCCTTTCTAGTTGCTGAAAATTTCTATAGAAACTTCACTTCCACCCAAAGTTTAAAGTCTTTCTATGGAGACCTCTCTAGTATGGAATTCCAATTAGAGATATCTTTGGTAAATGGTTGGATATTGACAAAGTTTTTTGTTTTTGTGGATGCAGTACTGAATCGATTTATCATCTATTCATTTCATGCAACTTTACATGTGAATCTAGGCTACCACTCCATTGGGTGTCCGACCACATTGCTTTACGGAAAATATTGTTAATGAAGTTGTGGAACAAAATTTTCTTAGTTCATGTTTGAATCTTCTTGATTTCTAATGGTGTTTTAGTGTTATTTCCATTACTATCTTCTTCTTGTGGTTTCATAGAAATCAAATCATTTTAAAAAAAACTCACCCCAATCCAAGTTTTATTATCAACAATGTTAATATATGGATTTCAAATTTTTAACTTTTTCCTAATCATGATTCTGATAACTTTGTTTTCTCCATTACATATGATACATAAAGCAAGTTAAGAAGACACATTAGTCTTCCATTTTTTAACTTTCCTATTTTGGTTTGTGCTAGTGTTACTAATCTATTACAAACAGAATCTGGATAGGCATCTGGCATTATCATACATGGGCGAGTACATGTGATCAAAACGGGTCTTCAAAGGAATAGGAAGAAGGTGGAGACTGAAGCGATAGGAATTCTTGAAAGTTTACAGCTTGCTTTGGATGAAGGTGAAATACCATTGAAGTTTGGACCTATTCCCAAGACTCCAACTTATTCCACAACCAATAATTGAAGTTTAGGCATGCCTTTCCTTCCCGACATTTTGGAACATCTATCTGAAGTTTAACAATATGTCTTTTCTATTTAAATGTAATAGTAGTAACCTTGTTAGGTAATATTAGTAACCTTGTTAGGTAATATGTAGTAAATATTGTCCGTAGACAACTTTTAGGTTATAGGACTAATCTAAACAACTCGCAAGATGTAAATTTTCTTTCCAGTGTTTAATTTTATTTTTCATTCTACCAAATATTTTTTTTCTTTTATCATCATAAAAAAAAAAAAAAAGTGGTTAACTCAAATGCAGATGGTGAGAAATCAAGCCGAAACAAGAGCTGTTTTTTATTCCAACCCTTCTTCCTAAAAATGTGGTTAACTTAAATGCGAATGTTGAAATATAGTGGGCCACATGATCAATCTTGAGTCTGAAATTTGAACGTAATCCAAAAGAGCAATCTATTGATCCACCTAACTTTTCGATGGTCATATTGGAGAGATCAACCTTCAACACTTTACAATTTTTATTTTTTTATTCAAGCAAACAAAAGAAACTACATTTCATAGGATTAGGTATATTATATATCATATCCAACCTAACTATATACTTTTTTTTTTAGATATAGCCTCTTTGGCTATAGATTTAAACTCCCCCATATATCTGTTGTTTGTTGTCATACAAAACCTGGGGTAAATAGGGTGATTATCCATTTCTACACATAATAATATAAGAGTTTTTTTTCCATAATGTTAGCAAAATGTCATGTTTGTTTTTTAGAAGCCATCCGATTTCTTTAGCATCGCTCCAAACTTGGTCCGCCTGCATCCGCCATGCTCTTGCCTTGGTCATTCCTCAGAGCAGCCCTAGAGCCGCCTCACCATCTTTTCCTATCACACAAAAGTTTGCTTCCAGTAAGATACATTTTCCATCAGAAATAAGGCATAGAGCCTATGCTGCTAAATTATTCGATGTATTCTTGACATTGGTGATAATGATAGTGGTTGTGTTTTTGTGTGGTGTGAGATCAGTAGAATTCAACAAATCATATATCACCTGTGTCTTAGTAATGCGATTGGGCATCTCATTAGAGATCCAAAATTCTACCTACATGAGAATTTGGTGCAAATCTGGTTTGTGATCACAAAAGAAGCATTGAGCTTCCAGATAAAATAACTAATGAACATAAATATAGAGAAAAACCAAGTTAGATCTTTTTTAGGAATGAGTCATGAGTTGAAGCAATACATTATAATTTTATTTACTAAAGAAATCAGAATTCGATCCGGTTTGAGCCCCAATGGGCAACCTGCCAAAATTCGCAATCAAATAACACATGCAAAGTCTCCCGCTTGTTGTGGCAAAACCCACATATGGGATCAATATCCACCCATTTAGATAAAACATCCCTGGTTGGTAATCCAGCATTAATTGTTCTCCAAATAAAAAGCTTAAACTTGGGGTGGATATTGATTTTCTAGAAATAACGCCACTGCCGTGAGCATGGAGAGAAGCAAAAACACCTGCGGGAACATCCATTGAAATTTGTCAGTGCATTTTCTTTCAGGAACTTCGTAGCAAGGTTAGTTTTGAGGGATCCCTCCTTTGAGAGGAAACACCACCATTTATCTTGTTGGTGGGATAAAGGAACCTGAACAATAACCTCAGTAAAGTGAGTAGGCAGTAAGGAGTTCAACAGTTCCTCATTCCAATGAAGGTTGATGGTAAGATCATTTACAGATACAATTTGAGCATTGGGATTTTTACCTATTTTTCAGACAATAACCTTCTTTAAAAGAGGGAGGATCTTGGTAATGCTATTCCAACAGAAAGACCCTCGAGCTTTCAAGGTCTTATTGTCAAATATAGATCTTTTATGGAAGTATTTAGCCTGAATGGTTTGGACCCATAAACTGTTATCATTGGTTAATAATCTCCAACCCAACTTTAGAAGAAGAGCAATGTTATGGGTCTCTGAATCTCTAATTCCAAGGCCTCCCTTCAATTTGGGTTGGCAAAATTTCTTCCAACTAATAAGATGACATTTTTTCCCTATATTAGTGTCACCATTCCAGAAATGGAGATAAATGTAGTCCAGTTTCTTGCAAATGCTTTTCGGAAAAGGAAAACAATTCATAAGATAAGAGGGGATGACGGCAAGGGTGGATAGAAGTAGAACACTTCTCCCAACAAATGAAAGCACTTTAGATTTCCAGAGACTGAGCTTACCCTTCTCTCTCGATAAGACTGGTAAAGGATAGAGATTTAGCCGTATGATGGAACATCATTTGTGATCTTTCAAAGGCAAACTAAAACACAAGCAATTCGAATAAGCAAACAAGGCAACTACTAGCGCAGTTGGTTTGAATCCCCTAAATGTTTTTTTTTTGCTGAAAGAGCTACAAATATATCATGCTGATGAAAGAAAGATACATCCGTCCAAGTTGGTTTGAACCCTACAGGTTGATTTGGGATTTTAGAAGATTTAAGTTAAAGCCTATCATACTATCCCTCCTCCCCCCCCCCCCCCGCTCTCTTCCCCACCTCAAAAGGCCTTACTCCTCCCTGAATACTAGTGCCCATGCCATCTTGTAATTGTGGTAGTAGTAATATCACATATTTTATTTTTGCTAACAAGGAACTCCTTAAACCTACACGGTTTTATGGTTCAGACCCAAGGTTAAACCCCAATTGCACGCAGCCACACCTAACCTGTGTAATAGATCAATCGTGAAAAGACACGCAAGCTGAAAATGTCTGTTAACACATAGTGCCTTTAGACCAGTGGAGCCACACCACAATTAAGGGACAAAAAAAAAGGGACAAAAAAGGGCCAATAAACAAAACCCAAACCTTTGTGAGAAGTCTTTGCAAGACACTATGCAACCCTGATTTTGTGTTCAACATCAAAGGAACACTTTTACAGAAAAAAAAAAAAAAAAAAAAAAAGGGAACACAGTTAAACCCAACTTGCAGTAGCTGAACTGCAGTTCCACTCAACTTGGAGAAGATAAATGTCCATTCCTCAGACCCCCCAGAATCTCCCCTTCTTCTAATTCATCTTCCAGTGAAAAAACTCCACTAAAATCAATGGACTCTCTTATCCCCTCTGGAAACCCTTCCTTGATAGAACCACCTTCCAGGTCAAGAAAGCCATCAGGGTTAGCTTGCTCCATAAGACCTGAATAAACATCCTTTAGATCCTGGTCAAAATCAAAACCCATGTTTTCGCCGATTCCTATTCCCTTCAAACTGGAACTCAAAGTAACTTTGTCTCCTCTACACATTTGTGATTCATTTTTCAATGATGGTGTGAGATCTCGGGAAACTTCTGCCAACTGTGAACCGGAAGAAATAACTTCTCCATCAGTTCTCCCATTGACAACTTGCAAATTATCCAAAGGTTCTGAATTCATATACTCCAAAAGATCTAAAATCTGTGGATCACTGATGCCATCGTCTTCTATTTCCTCCTCCCTGAAGAGGACACCTTTTGGGCTTCGTTCATCATTAGGAGATAACCTATTTTCCAATTTCTGAGGGATTGCTTTTGCATCTTTAATAATCTCGAAGTCAGGTCCATCTGAAGGGAGAAAAATATGAACAACAGGGTACTCAATGACAATTATATCAGCCAACTGTTGCCTTAATGGGGCCTTCATGTCCAATTGATGAAAATGTGATTTGGGTCCCTGCAAAAGAGGGGTAAAAACTTAAAATAAGCATTACAGGAATTATATTATATTTAAAGGAACAAGTAAACTTTCATTTGGCTCTTTGTTTCAGGGTAAAGAGGTAATTTACAAAATAAACCAAATGCATTTTTTTTTTTTTTTAATTGAATAACAATATTGAATCGCAGAACACATAATAGGTATGATATATATGGTAACAGAGATGTCCCTCTCCATTAACTCATTAATCGCATCAATGATAATCTAAGTAAATCATTGGTGATGCTCTAAATGGAGGGCCCACTTGTTAGAAGGTCATGTTTGATTCAAGTACAGTATTTACAATCAAAGCCCAACAATATGTAGCGCTTTTTACCAGGATATTGCACATATATAGAGTTAAGCATACCGCAATAAGAAAGGGGCAAAAGTTGATGCAGGACAACAGGTTGAGCACATTGGGGCTAGTTTGTCCATGGCATCTCTGCCTACAGATGGAAAACATCCAAAATGGAAAGAGCAATGGCACAATGACGACCAAACAACAATGCCAGCCGCCAGTTTTGAGAACTGGCAAGCTGATGATTGATATGACAACTTTTAACCTGCAAAATGATGCAGTTGACATTTTACAGTATCATCATACTGTACAGAAATGGTAAATAGATATTGTACTGACATAATAGAACCATTCCCTCAGTCATTATCATCGGCACCATCACCTTTATTTCCTTCTTAATTGTCACCTTCCTCACCCTCTACATCTCCAAGAATCTTCCCTGAATTTGCCCTTCTGGTTTGGAGTTCGTTTAGGGTAGATATCCCTCTACAGAGTTCATCACACTGTTTATTGTTTGCAACAATGTTATGAAGCAAGCCGTAATGAAAGAATCTGTAAACAATCATTCGCATGATTGGACCTTTTCAAGTATCTATTATTCCTTTATGAGTACATGTTAATTTAGATCGGATCAGGGTGCAGCAATGCAAATATTGTTTCGAAAAAAAAAATCTCAGAATTTTTCCAGTGGACTATGAAGTAATCAAGACAGAAGACTAACTGATCATTCGAAATCAAATGACAAATAGACCCCAAGAAGGTTTCACTTTCACCAACCATCTAAAGAAGAGAGAAGACTGGTAGAAGGGCAAAGGTAGTCAACATTTGGAGCTAATAAATACAACAGGAGTTAATGAAGGATTCAGGGGGAGAAAAGGTTTTTTTTTTTTTTGGGGGGGGGGGGTTACATTTTGTTGAATCAATGTCCTTATTGAAAGAAGCTGAATGTGATTTCCTTCAAAAGCACACAAGACTGTGAAATTCAAACAATAACGGAGTAATCATCACTTGAAATGGAAATGAGATCCACCTTGATGCAAGATTTAGTATTTTTTTCCCCCTTGCAGCTGTGCTGTTAAATTCCAGTCTAAATTACAGTTTCTCGTGGATTAGTCTTTTACTTGCTAGTTTACTACAGAACGGCTATTATGGAATAGGGATTTTTTTTTTGGGTAAAAGGAATATGGATATTCGAGTGTGTTGAAACAGTGAACACATAGTTCCATAATTGGATAGCCGGTTCCATTGCAAAATGAGTAACAAGAACCAAGAAGCACATTTGGTACTTATATAATATTCATAGTATTCTTATGGGTATTCACAGTTATTAAGAAAAGTGAAAGGCATTCTTTTGTGACTTAAATCCAAAAATAAATTCTCTAAGAATATTTGGTGCAGATAGAAAAAACATAAGCTCATATTTTTATTCTAATCTCAACAAAAAAGATAAAGCTCAACAAGCTAATACTATAGAGACCCAATGAATATCGAAACTTAAAGTCTCTAAGAATGTTTTGTGAAGCTTGCCACAACAATTTGTTCAAAGATCAAATTCAAGCAAATGAAACCAAATGAAAATGCGACGATAAGAATTGGTGGAAATAGATAAATATAGAGTTCAAGATTTGAAAAGAGTCAAACATGGAAGCAAGAGATGGCCATGAAGATGAATATTCTTCTACAGCCAGTAAGGTTTTCTGCTTTGATGAAGAGGGGCTGCAAGATATGGCTTTCACCCAAAACCAGCGAGGGCAATGTTTGAAAAACTACTCTTTTGAGGCTTTATGTTGTTGTGTGAATGTGCCATACACACAATGAATTGTTCCATAATAAGCTCCATGACAAACTCCCAACAACATCTACCCCACGAAACTCAATCAGATCTTTAGAGGAAGCAACGATTGGAACCCAGTAATGGTGATTATACAGATAGTTAATGAGAAGGAAGGTTTTAGGGTCTCCAACCCATTCACAGTAGAGTGGAAAAGAGAGGGAACTACATTTTCCCCCACAGAATATTTAGGGGTTATTCACAGTAGTGGAGAAAAAAGGGAACTACATTTCCCCCCGCATAATAGCTAGGGATTTCAACAACGGTGATCGAATGCCAAAGTTCAGAGAAAGACAGGCTTCCCCTCAGACAAACTATATGTCATGCATGTTTACAGATCAAGACCTTAGTCATACAAATTGGAATTTATTTGTTCTACATCCAACCCAAATCAAGGCCTGAGTCACACAAATTGGAATTTATTTGTTCTACATCCAACCAAATCAAGGTCTTAGTCACCAAATAGGGTAGGGTTTGGCCATCAAGAAAAAAAAAATTATCAATCACAGACCATGAAAGCTAAAGAAGTCCACCAGAAATACAATGAAAAGCCATTGAAGGTTGCAACAAGGAAAAAAAGAATGTGCAATCAACCTAACGGATAATACACTGTAGAGTAAAACATACCTCAAGAGGGAGAAATGGCGGTTAGAGAACAAAGAAGAAACACCATAAATAATAGAATTGCAGATGGGACTATTGACGTTGAGAGTCTCATCTTGAGGCTTCTTGATGATTCTTGGAATTAGAATTATGGTTGCTGATGGATTTCTGTTTCTCTTTACCACCTCTGCCACAGCTGATTCTAGTTTGTTGCTGTATTAAAATAGTTGATGGATTTCCCGTTGAAGTGAAAAGAGGAATCTCCTACTTTGTTTGTGCTTGTGGTCCTGGTTTTGCTTATGGTTCATAACAGATGGGAGAGCAAGGTATCCTTTTTCCTTCGTTTTCTTGGTATTGCTTTGGTTCTCTCGCACAGGATTATTGGATCGCCATTGATCTCCTCAAATTCATCCCCATTAATATTCTTAACATCACAGTACCTTAGAAACTGCAACAGATTGCCAGGTAACTCCAAGAGTCTTGAATGCTGTGGAGAGGTCCATTGATATTAGTGAGAGAGAATGGAGGGACGGTAGAGACGTTTAATGGAGAGAAGGGGGAGACATGACTTTTGATTCACGGAGAGAGAGAGAGAGAGAGAGAGAGAGAGAGAGAGAGAGAGAGAGAGAGAGAGAGAAGCGGGCGAAGTGACTTTTGATTCACGGAGTTTTGAGGAACGATGTATGAGAAAGGTATTTTTGTTCATTAACAAAGTATATTATTTTGGGAGGTAGAGAGGTGACTTTTGATATCATACTATTTTGTTTGGTCAACTAAAACAGTATATTGAACAAGTTCAAGTGTGAGGGTATTTTGTTGTTCTACCACATAAAAAGTATACCTCAAAATTTTTGAACGGAGGGTATTTTGGTATGCTTCAAAAGTTTTCCAGGGAAGGGAATTTTGGTCCACTTAAAAAGTATACCGAACACTTCTGAATTTTATATAATAGTATGATATACCAAAGTTGCCTGGGAGATCCACTACAGAAGCGATCTACCTTCTTAGGAGGCTTATGGAAAAAGCTAGAACCTACAAGAGGGATCTTCATATGGTCTTCATTGACCTAGAAAAAGCCTACGACAGGGTTCCCAGAGATCTAATCTGGCAAGTTTTAGAGAAGAAAGAAGTGTCAATAAATACGTGGATATACTTAAAGACATGTATGGAGATGTGGTGACTACTGTGAGATCTGTGGGAGGCCAAGGTGTTGAGTTCCCGATTAATATTGGGTTACATCAAGGATCCGCATTGAGCCCTTACCTATTTACACTGGTCATGATGATTTAACTAGGAATATTCAAGGAGTGGTTCTGTGGTGCATGCTTTTTGCAGATGATATTGTACTGGTCGGTGAAACAGTGCTGGAGATTAATGATAAGTTGGAACTATGGAGATATACTCTGGAATCGAGAGGCCTTAAGATAAGTAGAACAAAGACGGAATATATGAAGTGTCACTTCAGTCGATTGAGGATTGATAGTGAGGAAGTGAAAATTGAGGGGAGAGAGATCCCGCAATGTGTCTGTTTCAGATATTTGGGTTCTACGTTAAACAAAGAAAGTGAAATTGATGATGATGTTTCCCACAAAATTAAAGTAGGATCGATGAAATGGAGAGGGGCGTCTGGAGTGTTATGTGATCGACGTATTCTTCTAAAGCTTAAGGGAAAATTCTATAGGATAGTCATAAGACCAGCTATGATGTATGGTGCAGAATGTTGGGCAGTCAAGAAGCGTAACATAGATAAGTTGAGTGTGGCTCACCCTAATATGGCATCTAATAGAGCTGCCTGGAGGGCTAGGATCCGAGTTGCCGATTGTTCGTGAGTGGGATGTCCCAAAGTTTTTTTTTTTTTGGCGGATCCATGTAGCTGACCCCATTTAGTTGGGATAAGGCTACGCTTTGTTGTTTGTTGTTGTTGTATGATATATCAAAGTTGCTGATGCAATGAGCCTTAGGGCTTGATACCAAAAGTGCATGACATATATGTAGCACAGGCCCCCGGTTGAGAGAGATTAATATTTACTGATTCTCCAAACTACCAATGAGTATATTACAGCAGGAAAATTTCTGACTCATACCTTAGGGTTTTTAATGATGAAGAACCTGAGATTTTCAAACTCCCTACAGAATGGCATTAACTGATGATTCCAAGGTCCAGGCTGCAGATGTTTCTCAATTATGGAGCAGAGATTCGTGTTTTCATCTACCCTGCAATAACATCAGAGATACCAAATTCAGAACATCAAGTCATTGCTTGCCTGTCTAGGCCCTTCCTCAAATTTAAGCCACTGGTTAATCGTTCCCTGGACAGACTGATCAACTACATAATCAGGTATAATAAAAAGCTTTCCACAAGGATTGTTTTTACAGCTCACCCATGGTCAATTAGTATAACATCTGCTGACCGAAAACGCCACTCAATCGTCCAGAAAATGGAATCCTTCCTGGAACATAAAATGCCAGAATGAACTATCAGTTGAAATTGAATGTCTCTAGTTGCAATCATCATGAAACTGATAGAACCTAAAATTTCCTTCCACAAATGAAAATACAAAGTGGAGAGTGAAGTCTCAGATCAACCATAGTTGAGCTAGCAGATTTAAGAGTTTTGTTTAAGGGTACCTCCATGATGTATCTTCTTAACTGTGAGTGCACAAACCAAGTACCTTAAATTCATATGAATATTTATAAACTGCCCCTCCCCCCCCCAAACACACACATGCACGCACACAAAACATAAGTAAGACCACCATTAACATATGCAACGCTAACATAAGTAACACAATTCTAACAAACCTAACACCACAGTAAAGAAAATACAGTTTGACAAGAGGGAAAGCTTCCAATAATTATTTTAAAAAATTAAATCAAAGCAATCAAGAAGTCCAGATGTTGCAATACATGACCAACATCCTTTAATTTCTCTGTTCTTCCTTTTTGCCTTATCTTTTCCTTGGGCCCCTAGAACTTGAAGTTCAAATACATATGCTATTAATGTTATCCCCGACAGTGTTGAGCAACTTCTTGTATGTGTTGGAATTGATGTCAACACAAGTACTAATTTTGATTTGACCTAGTTGAGTCCTCACTAATGGTTCATGGTTCAGACTTGATGGTGGAGATATGATGGGTCAAGTTTAGTGGTTTGATTTTGGTTCAACTCAATGTTGCTGCTAAGTTTGTCTCGAATTCTCGACCCATTTTGAAGATTGGGCCGATAGAGTCAACCCACAACTTGGAGTATATAATGTACTACTGTCTTGTTGAGAAAGTCATTGTATTTTGGGGTTTTATCGAGCTAGGGTTTCAGGGAGAGTTTTCTCACCGCTGCTTGGGTGTAATCTCTCTTTTGCATAGTAAAACATCTTCTTCGCCCAATGACGCAGCACACCACATTGGTGTATGAGCCTCGTTAAATCTCTGTGTCGTGCGGATCTTTTGTCTATTTATTTTTCGTATTTCTTGGTGTTTGATTTAATAAACTGGTATCAAAGCTTTGGGTTATTTCGATCCATGTCTTCTTTAATGAAACACGATATTGATAGGTTCGACGGCAACATCAGTTTTAATCTATGGCAGGTTCGAATGATGGTTGTTCTTACATAGCAAGGTTTAAAGAAAACCCTATTTGGGAAGACGAAGAAATCTACAACTATGTCCGATGATGATTAGAACGATTTGGATGATAAAGCCCTTTCAACTATTCAGTTGTGTCTTTCGAATGATGTTCTACAAGAAGTTCTCTCAGAGAAAACGGCTGCAGAGTTATGGGTGAAGTTAGAGAATCTCTACCTCACCAAATCCCTCACCAATAGGTTGAGATTGAAGTAACATCTGTATACCCTTCATATGGGTGAAGGTACTTCTATTAAATCCCACATATCTGATTTTAATTCTATTGTTACTTATTTGAAAATGATAGATGTTAAAATAGACGATAAAGATTTGGAATTATTCTTGTTATGTTCTCTGCCTCCATCTTATAAGCATTTTAGGGATTCCATGATTTATGGTAAAGAGACAATCTCTGTTGAGGATATTAAAACGAATCTGCAAAGCAAGCAGAAGATTGATGATGAGTTGACGTCTACCAATAAATCTGATGGTGTTGGTTTGGTAGCTAGAGGGAGAACAAACGAAAGGAGTTTAGATGATGACAAAAAGAAGGCTAGATCAAAATTTAAGCACAAGAATTTGACCTGCAATTACTGTAAGAAAAAACGGCATATTAAATCTGAATGCTATAAGCTTTTAAATAAGCAGAAAGTAGATGGTGATGCCCAAAATAAACAGAAAAGAGATGATTCTACAGAAGCTAGTATTGCCGAAGATGAGAGTGAGTCTAATATGCTTTTGGTGACTGATGACAGAGTCAGGTCACAGGATGAATGGATTCTTGACTCTGGTTGTTCCTACCATATGTGTCCCAATCGTGAATGGTTCTCCACATACGAATCAGTTCGAGGTAGAGTTGTATTGATGGGGAATAATGCTTCTTGTAAGACTATTGGAATGTGAACGATCAATATCAAGATGTATGATGGCATTGTCAGGATCTTGTCTAATGTCAGACATGTCCTTGATTTGAATAAGAATCTCATCAGTTTAGGCACTCTTGATTCAAATGGATGCAAGTATACAGCTGAAAGTGGAGTTATGAAGATCAACAAGGGTGTTCTCTTGTTGATGAAAGGAATCAAGGTTGGCAGTTTGTATATGTTGCAGGATACTACAGTTACTGGGTCTGTTGCAACAACTTCATCATCCATGTCTGAATCAGATGTCACAAATTTATGGCACATGAGGTTAGGCCATATGAGTGAAAGAAGGATGGCATCATTAAGTAAAAAGGGCTTGTTGTGTGGTCAGAGTACATGAGCAATGGAGTTCTGTGAGCATTATGTGTTTGGGAAGCAGAAGAGAGTTAGTTTCAGTACTGCTATTCACAGGACCAAGGGAACTTTAGACTATATTCGTTCAGACCTATGGGGACCCTCCAGGGTTGTTTCAAAGGGAGTTGGTGCAAGGTACTTGCTTACTTTCATTGACGATTTCTCTAAGAAGGTTTGGGTCTATTTCTTGAAGCATAAAAATGAAGTATTTGTCACTTTCAAACAATGAAAGAATTTGCTTGAGAAGCAGACTGGCAAACAAATTAAGAGGTTAAGAACCGATAATGGCCTAGAGTTTTGTAAAGGTGACTTTAATGAGTTTTGCAAAAATGAAGGTATTGCAAGACACCATACAACTGTTAAAACACCCCAACAGAATGGAGTGGCAGAGCGTATGAATAGAACCTTATTAGAAAAGGCAAGGTGTATGTTATCAAATGCAGGATTGGGCAAGGAGTTCTGGGTAGAAACAATTAACACAGCAACCTTGTTGGTGAATCGATCTCCTTGAACAGCTATTGAGTGCAAGACTCCAGAGGAAATTTGGTCAGGTAAGCCGGCAGACTATTCTAATTTAAAAGTATTTGGATGTCCTGCTTATGCACATGTGAATGAAGGGAAGTTAAGAACCTAGGGCCAAGAAATGCATTTTTCTCGTGTATAGATCTGGAGTGAAAGGATACAAGTTGTGGTGTCCTGATCTAAAGTCTCCAAAATTTCTTATTAGCAGAGATGTTACTTTTGATGAATCTACTATGTTGCATCGTAGGAAAAAAACTCCTGTTCATTGTGATGAAAGCCAAGAAAAATCTAGAGAGAAAGTGGAGTTTGAAATTGGTGGTTCATCTTCAAACAAAGCACAATCTACTTCAGTTTAGCTGCCTACTTTTACTGAAGGAGATGATGCTCAAGAGAATCAAGAAGAAGAGTGGTACAACATTGCCAAAGATAGACCAAGGAGGAATATTAGACAACCACAAAAGTATGGACATGCTGAATTTGTTGCTTATGCATTGTCTGTTACAGATACAATTGAAAATAGTGATCCTGCAACATATTCTGAAGCTGTTACTTCAGTTGATTCTTCAAAATGGTTAATTGCCATGAATGAGGAGATGGAATCTCTTCATAAAAATCAGACTTGGGAGCTTGTCAAGCCGAGAATAGGGAAGAAAATTGTTGGCTACAAATGGGTCTTCAAGAAAAAGGAATCCGCCTCAGGTGTTGAAGATACTAGGTACAAGGCACAATTGGTTGCAAAAGGCTACAGTTAGGTACAAGGAATTGATTTTAATGATGTTTTCTCACCTGTTGTTAAGCACAGTTCTATTCGTGTTCTACTTGCTTTAGTTGCTATGCATGATTTGGAGTTGGAGCAACTTGATCTGAAAACAACATTCTTGCATGGTGAACTAGAAGAACAGATTTATATGCATCAACCTGAAGGGTTTGTTATTGAAGGTAAGGAGGACCATGTATGCTTGTTGAAGAAGTCCTTATATGGTTTGAAACAGTCTCCTAGTCAGTGGTATAAAAGGTTTGATTCGGTTATGGCTAGTTTTGGATACCGCAGGTGTCAATATGATTGTTGTGTTTATTTCAGAAAGCTCTTTGATGGGTCATTCATATATTTGTTGCTTTATGTTGATGATATGTTGATTGCAACAAAAGATAGGAATGAGGTCAACAGGTTTAAGGAACAATTAAGTTCTAAATTTGAGATGAAAGATTTAGGGGCAACAAGGAAGATCCTTGGTATGGAGTTCAAGAGAGATAAAAAAGCAGGGAAGTTGTGGCTATCTCAACAGAAGTACACTGAGAGGTATTGAATCGTTTTGGTATGAAAGATGCCAAACATGTAACTACTCCTCTTGCATCTCATTTTAGACTTTCAGCTACTCTATCACCTAAGATAGATGAAGAGGTGGAGTACATGTCACGTATTCCATACTCTAGTGCAGTTGGCTCTGTTATGTATGCTATGGTTTGCACTCGTCCTGACATTTCACAAGCTGTCAGTGTGGTGAACAGATATTTGTCATGTCTAGGTAAAGCTCGTTGGGAAGCAGTGAAGTGGATACTTAGGTACTTGAAAGGGACCTCTGATGTTTGTTTGGAGTTTGGAAGGAATGGTGATAGTTTATCTGGCTATGTTGATTCAGATTATGCAGGTGATCTTGACAAAAGGTCACTTACAGGCTATGTATTTACTCTTGGAGGAAGTACGATTAGTGGGAAAGTTACTTTAGAGGCTACAATTGCATTATCTACTACTGAAGCAGAGTATATGGCAATGATTGAGGCAATTAAAAAAGCTATTTGGCTTAGAGGTTTGTTGGGAGAACTCAACAAGGATCATGGGGTGACTGTTGTCTATTGTGATAGCTAGAGTGCTATTCACTTGACTAAAGATCCGATGTATTATGAGAGGACAAAGCACATTGATGGTCGGTATCATTTCATAAAAGAGATAATTGCTCAAGGTAATATTCCAGTGTTGAAGATTGGTACTGAAGACATTCCAATTGATATGTTGACTAAGCCTTTGTGTGTTAGTAAGTTCAAGCAATAAGTTCAAGCATTGCTTGAACTTACTTGGAGTTAATGCTTGAACTTACTTGGTGTTTTCTGTGTTTGAGTTCAGCCATTTGGAGGGCTATTGGAGAAGATGAAGATTTTAGCTATTTGTTTGTTTGTTGGAGGAGAATTCAAGCCTAGGTGGAGATTTGTTAAGTTTGTCTCGAATTCTCGACCTGTTTTGAAGATTGACCCACTCCGACATATTTTGGCGGCGACCTGAATGGGAAGTTTCTGAGATCTATGATGGAAGCAGAGGGGTTAGGCCGATAGGCCCAAGGCCGGAGCCCATCACTAATCTCGTATGGGGGTATGGGGACATAGCCCCTGTGGTATGGTTTGACCTGATAGACTACGACCCGATGGGTCGACCCGCGACTTGGTACTATAATATACTGTTGTCTTGTTGAGAAAATCATTGTATTTCGAGGTTTTATCGCGCTAGGGTTTCAGGGCAAGTTTTCTTTCTTAGGTGTAATCTCTCTTCTGCATAGTGAAACATCTTCTTCTTCACCCGAGGATGTAGCACACCACACTGGTGTGTGAACCTCGTTAAATCTCTGCGTCGTACGGATCTTTTGTCTATTTATTTTTCGTATTTTTTGGTGTTTGATCCAATAGTTGCAAATAGGTTGAATGTTTCAACCAAGATCTCCCTAGGAAATTTTAAGTGCTGCCACATGTTAGCAAGGAGTTCAATACACATGCGAGGAGAGCAAGTCAAGGAGATTAATCTTGAGTTGTGTCAATACAAGAGGACTGAGATTTTATTTCTATTTCTTTTACTGTTAACCCTAAGGGGGTAGCCGAGTTGGCAAGGGACCTTCACCTCAGAAAGTGTATGGTTCAGAGTTCAACTCCTCTTACCTCCTTGGGGCCACTCACACAGGGGTGTTTAGTGCTCTTCACTACTTTCGGTAAAAGTCGAATGGTTCTCCTTCAACCCCGGTATGACTTGGTCTATGCGGTTGTGGGGTTAGTATGGACCTATGGGATTAGTGAGGCCGAAGGCCTGGATACCCGTCGTTAGCCCAAAAAAAAAAATTCTGTTACTATTTGCTCAAGAAATAAACTGAGGTTTAGACAGAAACTAATGGATAGAGAATCACACTGTCCAGTTTCTTGTCAATGAGTAAATTTCACAAAATTTTCAAGTATAAAACTGCCCATTTACTTGATATATTTAGTGGCACCCAACTTCAACTTGCACACAAGCATGTCACAAGAGTGATTCTGACACTTATAATTGTCGTTACATTTCTTAACAATGCCACTTCTTTTAAATATCACTTATGAATGATGCTCTTGTTCTTACAGGGTTGAATTTGAAGGGCATGAACCGCTATGACTGTTCCCTCCCTGTTCATCCACCATTAGCTAAACTCCATAACAGGGATTGGATGAATTGGAAAGGTTTTATTGTTTGTTTGGGTCCATGTATTATCAAATGGATGGGCATTTTCTATTTTCTATGGCTTCAGTATGATCTAATTTTTTGGTGTCTATATGTGTTGCTTAATGTGAAGAGGTAGCTCCATACAGAATCATCGGTTAGAAAATACTCGTCAAAGTGTTCTCTTGAGCCATTAAATTAAAAAAACTGAGCAGGAGAGGATGCAGTATATCATGGATGCCTCCTAAGTCACCTCTGATGGCAATTATTAGAGCTACCATGCTAGTGAGGCTGGAAGGCCAAAAATAGAATTCCGCTCTAAAATTGAAGAACTCTCTTGTTCTTTACTTTTGTCAGTTCATTTGTATTCACTCATACAGGTCACAAGCACTAACTTATACATGTTTCCTGAACATGGAGAGAAAAACTCGAACATCAAGAAAAGCAAGAATAAGCAAATAAACAGATATATATATTAGAGAGAGATGGAACTAACTTTTGGTCATATCGTGACTGGTTTTTCTCCCTCTTCGACATTCCTTCCGGGAGAAGAAGAAGTCGCGTTTTACGGCGACCTGCTGCATTCCGAAGCATCCTCAGCTTAAAGGGCAGCTTGAAATGGAAACTCCCGAACTTCCCACGTCGCATTCTCTGCGCAGATTCAGCAGCCTTCTTTGCTTCCTCCAGGAAATTGTAGTCTACCCATGAATGAATAGTACAAAATGTCTATATAGTCGTTTCAGATAGAAGTAAAATCCCAGAGAGAGAGAGAGAGAGAGAGAGAGAGAGAAAGATACCAGAGATGAGGAGATTGTCATCGAATTGGGAAAGAGGGACAAATTGAGTTCTGAGTCTCTTCCCTGTACAACCAGTGCGTTGCTTGTGAGCTTTGACGCAGGGAAGGCTACAAGAGCGAAAAGAGCAACCTGGGCATCTGTATTTTGATGGGTTTAAGCTGCATTCTTCACAGAGAGAGGCTTGTTTTGAGTGATCATGATCAGTGTTTGGAGGTACAACTGATTCTTGCTGCTCCTCCATAAGTAGAGATTGTATACTGTAGAAAGAGTTCTAAGGCTTTGTGCTTCGGAGCTTCTACTGTATTATGAGATACGTGTTTTGGTTCAGGTGTTCTGTTGACGGATGAAATCAAAGGTCCAAAGAAACATCGTTTTCAACGGAATTTTAAACACTTGAAATCATGCTCTGTTTCGATTATGAGTGTTCACCTGATCAGTAAATCTCCATGGAAACTAGAGAGTGAGAAAAGATCTTCCCTCTGATTGGGATGATTGGTCCCCAGCCTGCAGATGCAACCACCACCACTCGCAGCAGAGCTTCTGCGCTGCGCCCAGCACCGCCCCACACCGCCCGGTGCTAGGGCATATATGTACAAGTGTACAACTACACAGTGATAAACAGAGGCGGTGAAAATCCTAGGTTTCTCTTTTGCCACTCCATGACCATGTCAGGTGTGAGCAGCCGTTCCACGAACCAAGCAATCACAGAGTTGGCCCAGGACTATTATGACTCGGACCATTTGGAATGAAATCCCAATCCCAGTCGGACTTTACCGTCGTCTATGGCGAGGTTCTAAAAGTCGGAACGGTTACGGATCGATCAAGGCCGATAGGGTTATATAATAACATTGTAAAAATTGATTGAATATTGCTGCCATGGCCTAGTAGAAGTAATAATTTATACCAATGGGGTTGGTAGCCTAGTGGTAAAAATGCCATCAATTCATCACGACTTGAGTCGGCTGGTTGTGGGTTCGAGTCTTGGCATACCCACTACATTGGGTCTTAGTGTTTTTGCAACATAGGTGGTATGTTCATTCATGAAGGTCCCATTATCGGTCTCCCGATACCGATCCCTACCAAATCCAACATTGTATGAAGGGGGTTTATCACAACACTTGTATCCCTCTCACCTCCATCTATCAGATGGGTGGGATTAACCAATACCTAACCCTCTATTGGTATAACAACAAAAAACCCATGCTCACCAGGACGTCTCAAGTTCGAGCCTCCTGGCTATTACCTACTTCCCTTCCTACCTATATATATATATATATATAAAGAAACATAAGTGGTATCTCCGAATATAAAGGTTCTATTATCGGACTTCCGATGATATAAGCTAGATGCGAGTAAGAAGCATACTGGTCTTTACATGGCTGCTTCAATACTCAATAAACCCTAATCCCATCCATCAACACCAACACACCCACACATGCTGTGGGCATGTAGTGTTTGAATCCAACCTTTTGCTACCTAGTATCTCATTCATCAACATCACACACACCCACACACCCACACCCCACCTCATGGTTCACCCATTTTAGGTAGGTTAAACATGTTAGGGTTGGTTTTCTAGGGTTAGAATTCATGCATATAACACATGCACACACTAAATAGCTTAGGAATGATGTGATTAGTCACCTATGAGGTTTAAATTCTAGGGTTTTGTTCAATTTTCCCATTGTGGGGTTTAGTTTACTAAATTTTAGGAAATCAAATTGGGGTTTTCATGTATTGGGTCCCTGGACCCAAATATGGTCACCCCAATCCCTTAGTCTAGGTCTCCTTCACCAATTCCCAAACCCATAGTTGAGTTAGGGTGGTAGACTATAGAGGATTTGATTAATTTTCTAACTTTGGGGTTTATGTTACCATTTTTTGTTAGAAATTCGATTGGAGCTTCATGCATTGGTCTTCAATTTCATTTATAATCAATCCAAACCCCTATTTTAGGTTTATGACACATTTCCCCCAACATAAGGTTAGGTTAGGATGGATGATTATAAGAGATTTGGTTAATTACCCAATTTCTAGGGTTTTGGTTGCCTAAATTAGGGCTTTTATATGGGACGTCTCCCCTATCAAATGTGAGTGGTTCAATAAGCTAGATTAGATCTCCTACAAAAAATCCCCAAATGAATTTTGTAGGTGAACAATGGAAATTTCGGTCGGGGTTCGCCACTTAGCCAAGGTTAAGAAATAGAGAAAGAGATAGAGAGAGGGTAAGTAATAATGAGATGTAGAGAGAGATAATGTAACTCACCTCCAATGGGGGTAGATGAGTGAAGGTAAACTCCCTTGCTTCCTTTCTTCTTCTTCCTCTTCCTCCCTTCTCTTGCTTTTAGTTTGGTAGGAATGAAATGAATGGCAAATAGCTCTATTTATAGTAATAATTCTTATAAGTCTTTACATGGTAACTTAAGTTTATTAAGGCTTTTTCAGAAACATATGGATTTTGCTTATAACTCTTTATATAGAAACTTAAGTTCTTTGAGGCTTATTTGGGAAATAATGGATTTTCTCCTATTACTCTGTTGATTCCCTAATCAACACTAGTGAGCCCACCTTTGAATAATCTAACACATTAATCCATTTATTGGCAAGCTGTAACAACTATTGGAGGTTATATTACATGCCCGGGCCCCATGATGAAATAACCTATTTTGTTATAGTACTTAAGGGTGTCAATCGGTTTGGTTTCGGTTGTTCGGTTCGGTTTCAATTCGGCTCCAAATAACAATATGGTGGACTGTAACCGAATCGAGAATCGACTTGGTTCCGTATTTAGATACTCAAACCGATTTAATTCAATTTGGTTTGGTTTCGATTCTGATATTCGGTTTTAATTCGGTTCTATACCTCAATTTTAATTCGGTTATGAAAAACAGTTCCACCTTTGAACCATGATTGTGGTGGACCAAAGGCCATAATAGGCTCAAGTTACCGACTAAGTTATCCAATTTTTGTCTTACACATTCCATCAATCATAAAGTCTCTTTAGATAATCATTCAAAATCACCTATTAAAGATAATAAAACCATCAAAATCTGATCATAGCATAGTCAAAACATGTATCAGTTTATGACCTACAAAATAAAATTGTAAATGCCATTCTCAAGTATCAATTTTCATTTTTTGGTTTAAACTTTTAAGAGTAATTCGGTTCGGTTTCGGTTCTAAACCAACGGTTTTAACATCCTAAATCAAAACCGAACTGAACCGAATAGCAATACTCACATACCTGAACCGAATAGGAACCAAATTTAATCGGTTCGGTTTGGTCTAGTTAATTGGGCTCTATTTCGGTGTTGGTATTCGATTTCGGTTTGAAATTGACACCCTTATTAGTACTCCTACCAATGTGGGTCAATTGTGCCTAACATAGTTGGGACAACTTCACCTTGTTGCACTAGGGTTTTCTAGGGGTTGTAATATGTGTGGGCCCGGCTTGAATGTAGTTCATTACTCGAGTTTAGGTAAATCCTTTAATGATAGAAGACTTAAATTGACTTTCTTGGAGATTTGTAATCCTTCCATGCAGTGAGTAAGACAATCCACAAGTTATCAGTAGTTATCACCTTAGACACATCACCAGTGTTCAAAAGTTGAAAATTAAATTGGGGTTTTGGTCATAGTTGTAATAATCGGCCTCTGAAATCAGGATCTACCCCGATACTACATAAATTGTGTGTGTATGTGTTTTTTTTTTTTTTTTAATTATGTGTAAGGGTTTGAAAAATGCAACATGGCCCCTACATGGGAGTAGTAACATCAATATAAGGAGATTTCTATCTTTTATGAGGGGTAGGGCATTCATTTCATCCCCCCCTCTCATTGTGTCTGGGTGTAGGAGGCACACTACCTTTTTTGCTTCTTTTTCCCTTTCAAAGATGTAAAAAAGAGAATGTAGGCAATAGGTAAAAAGCTTGATAGATACGGATAATTAATTACAGTATAATTTACTAGTTAAACTTGAAATTCTAAAATGATGACAGAAGTCCTCAAGACTATATAGGGTTGAGTTGCATAAGTATACTCGGCTTAAGGTTTTTGAAATTGAATAGGTATATGACAATGCCTTTGATTTAGAGGATTACATATAATGCAAATGGTGGCACACCAACACTTTCTGTCAATGTTGATCCACCAATTCCTCCTACCAATAATACTACAATAGTGTTGCTACTTACTTTTCCACTCCCACCAATATTGTACCTACAGTTGGGACATTTCAACTTGTTATGTAGAGGATGAAAATTGTTTATGAGTTTAATAAGACTGATCAATTCAATGGTTAGACTAATGGTGGAAACAAATTATGCTTTTCACTTTGTCTCCAATTGGGGTGGCCTTTGTTTTAACAAACTAAAGCCACAACTAAGTGAGGATCTGGTTCTGTGGGTGGAGGGTGATTTTCAGTGCAAGAATTGTATTTTGATTAATGCTCTATCAATTGAATCATACAATGTGTATAATTCTTTTGAATAAACTCATTTGATGTGGAATGCCCTAACAAAAAAGTATAAACTTGAGGATGCGGGGAGCAGTAAATATGTAGTGGCCAATTTTTTTTTAACTTGGTTATGGTTAAAAGAAGGACACATCATCTCAAATTGATAAATTTTAGGTTTTGGTAAATTGGCAAAAGAAAACATAATTTTTCCGGATGCATTTGTTACCAAATCCTTAATCGAAAAGTTATCTTCCTCTTGGAGTGATATCAAATTAACAGTGAAACATAAGAAGAATGAGTGAACATTTGAACAAGTTGTGATTCGAATTAAAATTGAGGAAATGAACAAGGCAAATGATAATGTTGACAAGGCAAGTAGCTCTAAAAAATTGAAGGCTAACCTTGTTAAAATCGGAAAACAAAACCAGTCCAAGAAAGATCTTGAACTCAAGAAAAGCAAGTCCTTCAAGAAAAAGAAAGGTGAAGGCAACTTCAATAATAAATATCAGAACAAGAAGAACATCTCGGAGAAGGAAAAATTAATCTACTTGAATATGACATCTTCACAACCATGATTACTGAAGTGAATGGTTGAAAAACCTACAGATTGGATAATAGATAGAGGTGCCACCATACACATTAGAGTAAACTGGAATGTATTTATTAGATATTTTTCTGCCACCTCGAATGACAATGCATTTATGGGAATTCTCAAACTTCAAATATAATAGGCAAAGGGCAAGTCACACTAGAACTAACTTTGGAAAAGATTTAGTTTTGAATAATGAGCTTCATGTTCCAGATATTCGTTGCAACTTGGTGTATAGACCACTTCTACAAGGCTAGATTAAAACTATGTTTTGTGTCTGATATGGTTACTGCGTTAAAGAATGATGCATTTGTTAGCAAAGGCTACTTGAGTGATGGCCTCTTTGTATTAAATGTATCTGAAATAATGAGTGAAGAATCTAGTTCTTATATTTACCTCATGGATTCTTTTAAATTATGGCATAGTAGATTAGATCATATAGTGCTTCTTACATTACATAAATTTGTAATTAATGGGATCTTTGGATAAATGTCTTACATAGTTACATATGTAGAGGAAAAGTATATCAAAAAACCTCACAAATCAGCAATAAGAAAAGTAGTCTTCTTGACCTTATACATAGTGATCTGTGTGATTTTAAGTCTTGTGAATGTAGAAGTGATAAAAAATACATTGTGGCATTTATTAATGATTATTCAAGGTTTACGATGATTTATTTTCTTAACTCAAATTATGAAGTGGAAAATGCTTTCATATCATATAGCACAGAAGTTGAAAACCAATTAGGAAAGAAAATTAAAAGACTTAAAATCGACAGAGGTTTAGAATACTTTCGCCTAAATGAATTTAGTGCAAATTGTGGTATTATGCATGAAAAATACATCCTCCTATCAACTTGAATCAAATGGTATAGCCAAAACAAAGAACCGAATCTTAAAAGATTTGATGAATTACCCCGTATGTTTGCAACCGGGTCAACTTCGTTGTTGCCTCCAAGATATGACAACTCTCCAACCACTTAGGGTAGATTTCCAACAAGAGATTTCAATAGGGAAATACGAAGGTAATTCTTAGTATTTGTATCATATAGAAATGGTAGAAACAGTGTATGTTTAGACAAAAAACATGAACTGTTGAGTATAAAAAAAAATGAGTAATAGCACTTGCAAGGAGCAAAATGAACCATAGTGGGCTTCCAAATTTGTAACAGAGAACTAATCTTGATTTTACTTCTACATTTACAGGAATAGAGGTGATCATATAAGTACAGGGGTGACTATATATTATAGGTACATGTTTGTACATTTTTTACATACATATATGCGTGTATGCATATATAGGTATGTTAGGTACATATAGGTGTATGTATGTGTCTCTTCATGTGGCATAAGAACATATTCATGTATGCATCTCTTCAATGATCCGAATATTTGAATTTGAATTTGAATTTGAATAATGGAGCCAAAACTCCAAAACTCACACCCGCATCAGCTCATAGTGCGCGATTCGAAAGCACCCCAATAGACCCACACATACACATGAGAACGGAGTTTTCCTCTCCAAAGGGCTTGCACCCTTAGAAAACAATTCTACTTATATGTCCCTCATTCCTTTCCTCCAAAACCATTGTGGGACTAAACTTGGTTCATTTGCTACTTTATAAGTTACCTTTTACTTCTATTACAAGTTATAAAAGGGGGGAAAAAGCTTTAGACTTTTAAAACTTAGAAAGTTATATTAAAATAATATCATTTATAATGATAGGAAAAATTTTCTTGTATAACCCCTAAAAATATTCTTAATTTTCTGTAATCCCTAGAATTTGAAAAAAGATCTCGTACGCCTCTCATTTTCATAAGAAAATTTCTAATAAATCTGTTCAGTAATGATGATGGCAGAGATTCAAAGGCGCTTAAAGTCTCGAATAATAGGGCTACGGGGCTCCAGAGGCTTTTGCTTCATGATGCTAACATGGTTAAGAGACTCAAGGGGTAATTCCTCATTGTTAATGAATGGCTTAGGGTCCACTGGCTTCGATCAAAACTTGGTTGAGATCAGAACAATTTTTGAAGCCCTGGTTAGGGACTGTGATTTGGAGTAATCCCTAGTATCCTTTCGAGAAAAAGTAGGAGAAGCCCCGCTATAAAAACTGTACCTGCTCTTGAAGATTCAAGTTTCACTAGGTTTGCAAGAGATTAGGCTTGGGAGGGACCGGCTCCAGAATATATAGGATCCACAAGAGAGCTAGGCCCCAAGACAGAGGCAACACTATCTTCGAGTTAAGGTTCACTTAAAAGGGATCGAGAAGGTGGATCTTGAGCCAAAATTGATAGAAGGGTAAGCAGTGTGCCCTATTTTGAAGGGTTTTAACTGGTAAGGTATTTGGATTTGGTATTGTATAGTAGACCAAAAATAGATATCAAAACCGTATTACTGAAAAAATTCTATATTTTAGTACAAACATCCTACTGGCTCATTATGGTTTTTAATCGATATAAATATGGAATCTTATTGTACAAAAAAGTTTCTACTCGATAAATTTTCCTTTATTATTATTATTATTATTATTATTATTATTATTATTTATTTACTTTTACACATATGAAGTAGATGTTATTCAGTGTGCAACTGGTAAAGTTTTGGTGTTTAGTATGGTTTCAATATTTCAGTATGATTCGGTACATGTCAAATGGTTTTATCTAAAGTACCGATACTATGCTATACCAAAAAAAATATTGTTTTGGTCATATCAAAAATTTATTGAATCTCCTTAAATAAGGTTTCAATGCGATAATTCAGTATGATTTCGGTATTGATATTCGCTATTAGAATTCAGTACCGAATTGACACCCTTGTGTCTCCACTCGAGGAGCTGCCCTTGCCAGATTGTGCTTGATTGGAAGATGGTCTGTGAAGACATGGGCTTCTTTTCTCATAATATATATATATATATATATATTTTTTTTGAAAAAAAATTCTTAAAGGAAAAGGAAAAATAAATCAAATACAAAAGCAATTTAAGGAGTTCCATCTTCGGCATTGCCATTAGTAGAACTCCAAAAATCCGCATTAGGAGAAACAAAAGGGAGATCTAGTGAGTCACTCACTATCTCCTTCCAAATATGTCTTAGGAAATTTATTACATTCTCAGTCAAAGCGACTTAACAGTATCTTTTGCAAAGTGGTTTGCTATCGGGTTTGCCTCACTAAAGCAATGGGAATCTTTTAGGAGATTGAATTTAATAATGGCTCCACAATGCACTAATCCTACAAAGCAAACCAAGTAATTGAGCCGGCACTACTATGACAATCGCGGCTGATATGACTTGATCCATAATGCTCATACCCTGACTCATTGCATGATATATACCCTCTAGGAGACCATGAAACTCCACTTCAAATATAGACATTAAAAGATGCAAAGATGTGCCCATTATGATGTCTAATGATTCCACCCACTTCCACTCTCCCGGATTTTCTAACGAGCACCCATCCTTGTTAAGTTTCATTATTCTTAATTAGTTAAGTAATTATGTGGATATAATCAGTTTTTTAGATGGATAACCAATCAAATGGTTTTCAATAAAAAAGAAAAAAAAGAAAGAAATTTAAGGGCACTAATTCTAATTTTCACTCCCTCGCCACATGGTATGGATTCTTGATAGAGTTGGTCCACGTAACAAAGAATCATGCAATTCCATTCGCCGAGTTTTAGCGAGTGTTATTGTCACACCCCGTTCACACTGAACCGGGCCAGTGACCGAGTTAACTCCGGTTAACCCAAACCTGCCAGGATCATCAGATACTATATTCCACCACAGCATACACACAACTAATATAAACTCATCAGATCAGCGGAAGACTAAGTTTTACCTGTGAATAATCCCTTAATACTTGATACCTGGATAGTGATACAATAATTATATACATTTGGGCCCGAAGGCATGATATATACACAAAAAGAATAAAATTCAAATATCAAGTACATAAGGAAATCCACCAAAACAAT
>NC_056565.1:35410941-35480537 GCF_013358625.1 Macadamia integrifolia | reverse complement strand
TGACTTGATCCATAATGCTCATACCCTGACTCATTGCATGATATATACCCTCTAGGAGACCATGAAACTCCACTTCAAATATAGACTTTAAAAGATGCAAAGATGTGCCTATTATGATGTCTAATGATTCCACCCACTTCCACTCTCCCGGATTTTCTAACGAGCACCCATCCTTGTTAAGTTTCATTATTCTTAATTAGTTAAGTAATTATGTGGATATAATCAGTTTTTTAGATGGATAACCAATCAAATGGTTTTCAATAAAAAAGAAAAAAAAGAAAGAAATTTAAGGGCACTAATTCTAATTTTCACTCCCTCGCCACATGGTATGGATTCTTGATAGAGTTGGTCCACGTAACAAAGAATCATGCAATTCCATTCGCCGAGTTTTAGCGACTGTTATAGTTTGATACAATTATAAAAAATGTCATTTCAATTTAGGGAAATGTTGGCCATGCATATTATGATATATGGCACAGATTCCAAGCATAATATGGGCCCACCATAGCTTCAATCCTTTTTTTTTTTTTTATAGAATACCATAGCTTCAATCCATTCCATTGTAATATTATACATATGTTGGACAAGCATCTCCCTTTATGGGGTGAGTAGTAAATATTTTTCTCAGTATTGTTGTTTTTGTATCCACTTTCTAGGTACTTACCTAACTTTTTTTTTTTTGTAAAAAACCTAATTTGTTTAAATCTAAATTTTTCGTATTGTGAAGAATAGACTTAGTCAATCGGTTGTACCTTTGCATATTGAATCTTTGGCCATGGTTTGTACTTGGGTTTGAGTCCCTTCTAGTACACTTGGGTGACCAACCGAGGTACCCCTTTTCTTGCTCTATGTTGCCCTTAGGATTCCTTCAGGTTCCCTATCCCCTTTCCCAAGTTTCTTTCTAGGATTCCTTAAACTTGGCCATTAAGATGAGGGTACAGTCTTCTCATATAGCACCCATGTTTAGCACTTGGCTTCCAGCTAATACCTTTTTGGTTATTGAGAGAGACAGAGAGAGATCGAGAGATCTAGCAACCCTCATTTAATGAGGGAAGTGTCAAAGTAAAAGAAACTTAAGTATGGCAAATTCAAAATAACTAGAGGAAATTACACTCCCCTCTTCTGAGGCTTGACTTAATATCAATCTCCTCCCCTCTACTTTGAAATTTATCGTCAACATCCCCTAAAGATGCTCACTTTCGTCACATTTTTTCTCAGCCATGTCAAATGGTGGATTTAAAAAGACAAATTTACCCTTAACATATTTCAAACACCAAATATAACAGATGCAAGGTCAATAATACCCTCATCTTTATTAAATCAGTTGAAGTAACCTATTTGATCGAATTTAGGGGTTAGGAGATAACTGGGAGCAACGACGATTGAGGCAGTGGTGAAATGAGTTAAACAATGGCAGTCTACACCTAAATGAGCCAGCAAAAACTATGTGGTGGCAGTTCCTATGTCTGGTAGTGGTAGACACGACCTGAGTGAGGTAGCTGCAACTAGCCTGAAGTGACTGAAGCCTTCTGGGTTTTTGCAACAACTTCCCATATCCCCTTTTGTATTGCTTGCTTGAGGTTTGTTAGATTGAACAATGTCCATTCTAATTTTCTTTATGCTACATTTTCGTCACTGTTGGAACACTGTCAGAGACCTGCAGAATTGCTACATTTTCATTGATTTAAGTTTTCTGCCATCTTTTTGGCAATATTTTAAATCTTAAAAATGGCAGTAATAACATCTATTTGTAGTTTGGGCTTATGGTATTGATTTCCATTTTGTTTTCACTATATTTCTGATGATCTGTATTTGTGTTGAGCTTTGACAGAATTCTATTATTCATTGTCATGTTGTGCTCTTAAGCTTAATTTTTCATTTTAATTCTTCTTATACTTACTTCAACTATTGACTTTGGGGAGAGTGTTTTGTTGGTGTAAATTTGGCAGCTTAATGTCTACCTCAAGTGTTAATTGCAATAGCACTAATATACTGAAGTATAGAAGCGTAAGGTGTAGATGCAATCGAAAAGCTGCCATTACGATCTCCGAGATGGTCGATAATCCAAGCAGACTCTTTTACACATGTTCAAAGTTTAACGGTTGTAACTATTTCTAATGGTGTGATCCCATTAATCTACCAACAACTGAACCCCCGTGTAGAGAATTACCAGTAGACACTCCCACCATAAAATTTGAAGAGTTGCAAGAGGAAGTGCATGGATTGCAAATAGATATACATGCTTTGCGAGAGGAGGTGTGGGGATTGCGAGAGTTGTTTAGGAGGTTGCAAGAGAAAGTGGGAACTAGGAATGTTGATTGGAACAAATAAAAAACATTGTTGGATCAACGAAGCATGTTTGTCAGTTCCTATTAGTGTTCTTTGTTGGTGTACTTATAACAGGTTTTATGTGCTTGAAGTTTTGAGAACCTCAAGTACATTCAGACAGATGTAATTAAATTTCTATATTAGTAATGGAATGGTTTACCACGTGTAATGTCTTAACCTATCTCATATCATTGTAACTTTTATCTCATACCAACTCGAATTTCTGATTCAAAGTTGGAGAACAATTCCAATATTCCCCTAAAATTTTTGACAACATTCCAATACTAAATAGGCTATTGCATATACTTGCTTAAATGAAACATAAACATGCTATTGATATCCAAATAAAATGCAAGCATTTATCATCATTCCTAAAGCAACCATATCCAAAGGAAGGTTCAAGTACATTAAAATAACCATTACATCCAACTAACATTAAAAAGAAGTCATCATCCATAAAACATCATTGATATTAAAGTTAACACCATATCCCATGTACTCTTGTGTTTTACTATTCAAATCTTCTTACTACTTTCTATCTTCGTTGCCTTCTCCCTTGCTTTCATTTTATCCTCTTTTTAGCTTTTGAAATGGCTTTAATCTTGGTCTGTACATTCTCATCAATTATGCAACTTGAAGAAGCCTATGAAGAACTTGTTTATATTTGAGACAAGTTGCTCTCAGGTTTGCTTCCACTCCTTTCCTTTCCCTACACAAGCATGAAAATAAGGGCCCGTTTGATAACGTTTCTGCCGTTTCTGTTTCAAGAAACGACAGAAACATAAATTTTCGTTTTTAGAAACAAAAACAGAATTGAAGGTGTTTGATAAATCATGTTTTTAAGAAGTCGATAGTAACCAATGAAAAAATGACCACAAGTCGTTTCCAGAAACGGCGAAACAAGTTGAACTTGTTTCATCTAGGTCGTTTCTTGAACCATAAATAAGTAAAAATTTCTATTTCTAATTCTGAAAATAAGTGAAACGAAACAGTTTTATCAAACGCTTTTTACTCCGTTTCTGCTGTTTCTGGAAACAGAAATGGCAGAAACGCGTTTCTTGAAACGTTATCAAACGGGCCCTAAGTATTCGTACATTGTAAACATACATGGTGATTTTTTGAAAATTTTTGCTTACCTTCACATTAGAAGAAGCATTTTTTTACTCTTAACTGGAGGTCCTGTGCAGGTGCAAATGTTGTGTCCTTCCACTTTGCATCTTTCACATCTAAGACTTAAAGACCTTTTTCTAAATTCTCCATATGGTCCTTCACCAGGTTCCTTCTTCCTAACTGTATTCCATCTTCCTACTAACCTCTTCGAGGGTGGAGGCTGAACAATGCCCATGGGATGTTCTTCTTTTAATTCATCCAGATTAGGAAGTGGATGAATTATGTCTTTGTACACTTTCAAGTATTTTTGTACAATGTAGTATTGATCACTATAAGTTTCCAAGTCTTCCATCTTGTTTTCAATATAGGCAATCGCATGCTTACATGGTAGTCCTGTAGCATCCCAGACATTGCATCCACCAGAATGTTTCTTCAAATCACATATTTGCCTTGGCTATCTGTGATTTCAAACTCATCTAATCTAGATGCAAGAACCATACACCGTCTAGATTCACTCCTTATGACAGTTGGCATCTTTTGAATCCTTGGGGTGACTTTCCCCTTATAGGTGCAACCCATCCAATATCTTGACTCCATCATTTCAAGTAGTTGCTTCCTTATCTCATCAATTAAAATAAGAATGGGCTTGCTCCTAATAGATTGAATCATATTATTTGTCATGTGGTCGCTCTTGCATCTAAAATCAAAAATGTGTCTGGACCAGATTTTTTGTGGATTTTTATGCAACCAATCATGAGCATCTTTGTTAATGGCCTTCATTTCATTCATTGCCTTCTCAAATAGGAATGTAGTAGATGCTTTAGCTGCTGACCAAAACAACATTCCGAGTAACATTCCAGGATATGTGCCTTTGAAGTTCTGATAAGGATGCCTACAACACCATCTATGCTGAGATTTTGGGAATGTTAAATGGATGGCATGACATAGACCCTGAATAATAGAAACAAGTGTATTAAGGTCATGATGGTTGAATAGTACATACAAGTATAATTTATTGTTCAAAATATTTTTGAAAGAGAAACAAGAAATATAACTTTTGTTTTTCATACTTAAATGTGATGGGCATCTCATTAATGATAGTATAAAGAGTGGCATATAGATTGGTCAAGGAAAATTGCCAACTATCTTTATATTCACATTCAACAATGGCATAAGCTATGGGGAACAATACTTTATTTCCATTAACAGCTATAACATACAATAGAACCCCTCCATACATACCTTTGAGGTGACAACCATCAACCCCAACAAATGGCCTGCAACTCCTCAATAATCCGTTTATACATGTTTTGAAGCATACAAACAATCTCTTAAATACAGGAGGATCTAACATGACCTTCCTCGCATGAAATTGTAGCTTGAACAGACTACCTGGATTTTTTTCCCTTAGTATTTCATCATAACTGAGAAACTTAGCAAATGACTTGGACTCCCTTCATTGACCCCAATGGCTATCTTTTTTGCTCTATACAATGTAATATAAGGAACTTTAACTTGAAACTTTTCCATAAAGTAGGCAGCCATTGCACTAGTTTCATATCTAGATTTGCCTTTAATTCAGTAGCACGATGAGAAGCTTCCAAGTGGATGTAATGACTTTATTTTCCTTCGCTTGAGAACAACAATGCTCCTTACACATTGGCTTAATCATATATGTAATTCCACTATTAGCAGGTGAAGCATGGATTCTCCAAGTACATCTAGGTGCTGCATACACAACATTAACTCTTGATTTCTATTTACATCTCAAGATTGCAAAACCTTCTTGGATAGAAAAGTATTTGAATACTTCCCTGTATTGATTTACATCATCAAAAATCATTCCAACAGCTAAATTTATTTTTCCATCTTTAGAATATTTTATCTTATCAAGGGAGGGTCCATAATACTCATCTGAGTCATAAACATCAAAGTTACTTGACTTAATTCCAATTTCTTCTTCTTCTTTAGAAAATGACATGTTTTCATCTTCAAGATCCACATCTACATCACTCCCTTTGATGCTATTATCATCATCAGTTGATTCCTTCCACTCAACATCACTATCAATACTAGTTGTGTGTATATTCATTGTAGCTATGCCTTGCTCCCTAGATGTGTCTCACCAGTCATGTTGTAGGTAATGTCACTTGGACTTCTTGCGTTCACTTTTTTAGAACCAACATCCATACTGTTTATCTTATAAGGAACATCATTTGTGCCTGTATTATTCACTGCCCTAGTCCTCAAAATAGCACCACCCCTTAGAACTTTATGCTTTTCTCTACTAACCTAGAGGTCGTACTTTGCTGTAGTACACTACCAATCCAATTGGATTTGATGGATATCAGTACTAACTCCACGCTGAATTTGCTTAACATCATCTCCAAATCCACTCTGACTTTGTTGTATAATACTATCTGCCTCCATATTTGTTTCATCGTCCCGAACAACTAACCCACCAGGGAAGCCATTGACTGTATAATTGAATCTTGGATGCTCCTAATAATGAAGGTCATAGATGTACAAGTTAATCATATCCACTTGTTCACATAATGAAAACAATTCAAACACAGTTGAATCATGATCCACTTCCATATCTAAGTTGTTCAGAATTATACACTTCACTTTGAATGTCACCATGTGCCCTACAGGGATATGCCTGATCACTGTGTTGTATATGTCACAAATCATGTCCCTGTAACAATATTTGTAAGGGTTTACCAATGTGACTCTCGAGGTATGCACGTAGTAATGGTAACATATCTTTGCCCTTATATCCATTGCAGAAGAGGTCTTGGCTGTGATCCTAATGAGTCAATGACAATTTACTGCATGATCAATGTAGGTAAGCAACCAATGTCGCAAACAAAAGACATCAAAGTAGGTCACAAACAGATGTTAAAAGAGAACAATCACAATGTAAAGGGATCACAACACCACTATCCAAAATAACCCATCTTATATATGAATTGCACTATTCATCATCAAAATTAGTAAGCAAAGAAGGGAAAATGGGACCCTGTAGAAATTTTGGGGCATTCAAGACACCAATTGACAATGTAAGGCAAGACATGGGTCCCTATAGAAATTTTAATTGTCCTAACATTCACTGCATTATAATCAATAGGAATTCATTGTCAAATCCTAACAATCACTACATAACGGGATCAACAAGAATTCACTGTAAAAAACCTTAACATTCACTCCATAAAGGGATCAACAAGAATTCATTGTAAAAAATCCTAATATTCACTGCATTATAATCAACAGGAAAACTCTAACCAGGAATCACTCTGGAAATGTGCTGAACTAAGTTAAACACTAGGTAGAGAAAATCAATAGGAAATGTGAAACTCTAAGTTCCAAATCAAAAGAAAAAATAAAACTACAGTTGGGAAGCATAGTAAGAAGAAATCTATTAAAAACCTACTTTGAACAACACATTGAAACCCATATAGAAAACCCAATAGGAATCAACGAAAGTCTTACCAAGGTACCAAAGATTAATGGCCCACCCTCCAATTGAAGTCAAAATAGGAAGAACAACAACTCCTATTCAAACCCTCCTCTTGTTTAGCTCGAAGTTTAGCTTCAAGCTCTACTCGAACCTTCCTTCTTCTTTCTCTCCCCTGATTTCAGGCCAAAATCTTGAAGAAAAACGAATCTCTTTGATCCCTTTTCTCGTTTAGCTCGAAGTTCAGCTTCGAGCCCACCTCTGATTTCCTTCTTCTCTCCTCTGATTTCAGGCAAGGCACAAGAACAACAACTCAGTCCGTTGAAACCCTCATCTTGTTAACAATTTCACATCGCTCAAATGGTTTCAATCCCTTGCTTCACAAACCCAAAAACATGAAGTAAGGGTATTTTAGGGATCTTATAAAATATAAGGGCAATATGGGTATTAGAATGCTAATGTTAGGCTGATGTAATCACTTAACATTGATAACTCGTTTATGTGATGGAAGTGAGCATCTTGGAAGTTCAGGGGAGGTTGGTTATAGATTTGAAAGTAGAGGAGAGGAGATTGATATTAATTCAAACCTCAGGGGAGGGGAGTGTAATTTCCTCAAATAACTATAGAGAGACCCTCATTTAATAAAGAAGTTCCAACCTAGGAAAGAAACTTAAAATATGGAAAATTCAAAATAACTATAACGAGACCCTCATTTAATGAAAAAGTGCCAGCTTAGGAAAGAAACTAATGTATGGAAATTCAAAATAACTAGAGAGAGAAAGAGAGAGAGAGAGAGAGGTGTTAGCCTAGTAAAGAAACTTAAGCATGGAAAAGTTCAAAATAGCAATAGAGAGAGGGATAGGATTCCTCTCCATAGAGCCCATGGACCATAGAGTGATCTCATAGCTAAGGTGATCTCGAGATATGTGCATGGGACCTCCTAGCTGTGGGGTTACTCTATGGTCCATGAGCTCCATGGAGAGGATCTGGATCGGAGAGAGAGACCCTCATTTATTGAGAAAAGTGTCAACCTAGTAAAGAAACTTAAGTATGGAAAATTCAACATAACTATAGAGAGAGAGAGAGAGAGAGAGAGAGAGAGAGAGAGAGAGAGAGAGAGAGAGAGAGAGAGAGAGACGTTACCCACAACCTTTTTGAAGATTTTACCTGATTCTGATTTAATAGATGAGAAAAATGGAAATAAAATAAACTTTCTGCAGAATACTATTTTAGGCATATCTTAGGATGATATTAACTTAATTCTATTGTTGAAATTTCCTAAGCCCAACTTTCATCAAACAAAGGAGACGAAAAGGAGAAGAAAAATAGAAGAAAGAAACATAGCTATAGCAAGAAGAGGTAAGGTATTCAGTTATCCTAGTTTCTACATAGTTTTAAGCTTTTATCTAGGTCTCATCTTAGTGAATTAGGCAGGATCACCCAAGTTCCCTCTCATGGCTTGTATTTCTTTGCTAATATATACGTACTAATAAAATTTCTTGAAGGTATGTACAGGGACTTGGGTCATCCTAGCATGCAGGGGAAAAAAAATATTTATATAAGAAAATAAGGGACTACAAAATTGTATTCATTTTTTTCCAGCTAAAACCTTTGAAATTTCTAATGGTTGCATGCCCTAATAGGCTAGGGATTTTGTAGTCATAACCCCAAATAGAATAAGATGATCGTAACACTTTCTATATTAATATCATATTTGTCTAGTTAATATGTAGTCCATGGTATCATTTGCAATTCTATATTTAGACTATTATTTGGTTTTGGAAAATTTATCCATTCTCAGTTTATGAATTTGCATATACCCACAAAAATATTATTAGGAACATGTTTCTTTATCTCTTAACTAGGACACAAGAAATTCTTGTTGTTTTCCATTTATCATGACAATCCACAGTTTAAATCTCTCTCAATATGCAATTCGACTATGAACGTGGATATATGCATTTTAGCAATCTTTTGCGGAATATATTTATTTTATGAGAAAGAAAAAGAGGAGCAAAAGACTGATCCAGTCATTGTTTTTAAAAAAGAAAAACTCAAGTTAACAAAGTAAATATGGTAGTCAAATGAAATACTAGCTTGACTAATTGAATCCATGTAACTTTGATTGATGTTTTTATTTTTATTTATTTATTTTATAAAAATCAGAAAAGAAATTTATTATGAAATGAATTAAAGAATTAGATAACAAATATATGACATAGCTAGCCAAATGGAATTTATTCTTGATGTAGCTACATGCTTTGTTGGAAAATCCACAACCAAATTTATCCCTCTAAAGGAATGAGTAACTCTCCAAGAGATATTTTCCAGAAAACTCTTCATAGCTAAGCAAGACTGACAAAACGACTGAGGGATTTATTGATTAGTAATGCAATTAGCAACCGAGCTTGTATTACATTCCATCCAAACCTGATTGAGATCAACAGCTTGGGCAAATATTGTCCCTTCCACAAGTGCAACAAACTTTGATCCAAAGTTAGTTGTACCCACATAGGTAGAAAAACATTTCATAGGAAATCTTGAAGCTTCACAGAAAACTCCTCCAACCCTTGCATTTCCTTGGTTTCTTAGTGCAAATTAATTAGTATTTAGCTTAATCCATCCATCTTGGGGCCTCATCCAAACCACTTCAAGAATTTCCTTAGAACTAGAGGGAGAAGCATTAATATATATGGACTTTGAAATTATCAAATGCTTCATTGATTTGTCAGACATGAAGAGATAATAGAAACTACTTGAAGGCCTAGTAACATAGCCTTGACAATCATTTAAAGAATCCTACCTGAAATCTGTCATATCTTTGTTGATTTTTCTCAATCCAAACCTGACATGGGATGATGGGAAACTCCACTATCCAAACAATTTGTTTGGATGAGTAAGAAATGCATTAAAAATAAAGAGGGGGGGGGGATGGGAATATACAGACTGAAAGGGACAAAAATAATAACAAGCCAAAGCAAAGAAGAAAATCTGCAAAAGGCCCTTTTAACACTAGGGCTAATAGGAGAGACTAAGGGTAAGGATCAAAAGAACCAGACCCCTACACAACAACTACAACCACTTCAAAAAGGGGGAAAATCAAAAAAAGAAAGGGGGAAAAAATCTAATAAAATAGTCACTTGTGCCTACTCCTTAAAGAAACAAAACTTTTACTAGCTTTTCCATTCATGAAGAACATGTATACATACAACCCCAATCGGTTAAGGTTTACACGTAAACTTTGACTATATATGGAGAGATTGGATTACATTCTAACTCTTCCAAAGATAGGTCTCCACATGAGGAACATACTAGCAATAGAAGTCTCCACATAAGGAATGTACTAGCAATAGGAATCCAACCAATATGGGAACTTAATATCACATGTGATATACATGTGATATGGATCTTGAGTAAAGCGTAAGTGATGTGTTATTACAACCCTTAAGTTGGAGAGGCGGGAGGCCGAATCTGCAACTTGACACTCAAGAACTCAAAACGGCTTGAGGAAAGTGGTTTGGTCAGAATGTTAGCTATTTGTCATTAGTGGAGATGAACTGAACTAAACCAAAAGTTGACGAGTAGTAACACGTTCACAAATAAAGTGAAAATCAATATCCACATGTTTGGTACGAGCGTGGAACACTGGATTAGCTAACAAGTAGGTTGCACTGATACTGTCAAACCAAAGAATGGGAGGACCAAAGAGGTGCAGACCAAGTTCCTGAAAAGGGTCTCCAGCCAAATTAGTTCAGCCGAGGAGTTCGCAAGAGCTTTGTACTCAGACTCAGTGGAGGAGGGAACAATAGTCTTTTGTTTGTGAGATGTTCACGAGATGATGTTAGGACCAAGAAAAATAGCATACCCACCCGTGGATCTTCGATCGTCACTATCACCAGACTAGTCCGCATCAGTGAAGGCTTGGAGAGTGAAATTACTAGATTGCTCAAGGAATATACCAAAGGAGGATGAGGGCTTGAGATATATAGAATGTGTTTTGACAAGACCCCAATGGTCCTCTGTAGGAGCATGAATGAATTGGCTGGCTTTGTTCACAACATAAATGACATTAGGACAGGTTAGAGTGAAATATCGGAGACCACCAACAATGGACTTGTGCTTGGGGGGATCGGTCATAATATCACCCCTTGTCACAGATGGCTTCTTAGTAGTAGTCATTGGTGTCCTAATTGGTTTACAATCAGTCATGCCAAAGCGCTATAGGATATCCTGAATGTACCTAGACAGAGAAAGAATCAACCCAGTCGGCTGAGGAATGGCCTCAATGCCAAGGAAGAAATGAAAGGTCACCAAGGTATTTGATGGAGAACTCATTAGCAAGCTGCCTGAGTAAGAAAGCAACCTGATCCTATGAACTGTTGGTAACCAAGATATCATCAACATATATAAGAATATAAGTAGTGCATTGGCTGGACTGATGAATAAATAAAGAAGGATCAGTCTTGGATGCAGTGAACCCCAGATGAACAAGGTATTGAGATAACCGTGGGAACCATGCTTGAGGAGCTTGTTTGAGCCCATAAAGTAACCGATGTAATCAGCATGCAACCTTTGGTCGATATCAGAGCCTTTGTTGGCCACTACCCCTCTCTCCCGTAATCGGTTAAGGTTTACAAGTAAACTTTGACTGTACATGGAGAGATTGGATTACATTCTAACTCTTCCAAAGATAGGTCCTCACATAAGGAATATACTAGCAATAGAAGTCTCTACATAAGGAATATACTAGCAATAGGAATCTAACCAATATGGGAACTTAATATCACATGGATTTTGAGTAGCGTGCAAGTCATTTGTTATTAATCCTAGTAATTCCAGTCTTCTGAGGAGCACGAGCTCCCCACTACCATCCAAACTTTTTTCAAAGGATATATCACTGATTTTCTTTTTGTTAGAATAAGCATCAACAGATAAGGAAAAAATAAGTACAGATTCACACAAGATGACACAAATTTAACGAGGTTCACACACCAATGTGGTGTACTACATCCTCGGGCAAAGAAGAAGATGATTCAATATATTGAAAAGAGGTTACAACGAAGATCGCTCAAAAACACCCAACAACAACAGCAAGAAACTCCCCCAAAAACCCTAACATGAAAACCCCCAAATCTTACAATACTTACTCAACAAGATGATATATATATATATACTCCTTCAAGTCGAGTCCCAGTGACTAGGTCATTCCGTACTGTAGAGGCTACAACCCCCCACCTCCTTACGAAATCTGTGATGGTAACAGATGGGTTGGGCCGACATGCTAGACTCCGGGCTTGGTCCTATTATCCCAACCCCTCTGCTACTATCACAAATCTCAAAAAAAAAAAAGAAAAAAAAATTCTTATTTAGGTTGCCACCAAAATATGTTGAAGCGGGTCATTCTTCAAAACGGGTAAAGAATTCGAGATAAACACAACACTTTTCCACCAAGAAAATAATTCCTGAATAGTTTGAATCCAATCCATTAAACACAACACTTTTCCACCAAGAAAATAATTCTTGAATAGTTTGAATCCAATCCATTAAAAATTTAGACCAACATGCTTTGCATATGAACATTAAAAAAAAGAAAAAAAAATGATCAAAAGCTTTCAAATTCATGATAGCATAACTCACTAAAACAATTGGACCTTTTTCAATTTTTTTTGGTAACATGAACCCTTTGAATCTGCCCATTTTACGGTTCAAGCCCAAGAGTAAACCCCTTGTTTAACTTATGAATTTACTTGTGTACATTATACTTTCAATTTAAGCTCTCCTATTTCTATTATACATCATTGGGATCCTATAGTGTGAAAGAAGAAAAAGAAATTCATTTATGTTGGTTTTTTTTTTTTTTTTGGTGAAAATTTATGTTGGTATTGACTCACTACAAGAAGAGGGCACTTTGGTGACACAAAGGTAGTGTCAATTGCGGCGATATTTTTTAGTACTATTATAAGAACTAGCACACCTTATACATATATATATATATATATATATATAGCAGCGGTAATATTGTACCGCTGTTATAAATCAATAATCAGTGGTGTTAAAACTTTTACGCTGCTATATGCCAACTTTCAGCCGCAGTTTTTACTACTGCTGCTAATTATTGAAAATTTTAAAAAGGTATGAAGTAACTAGAGTTAAATAAAGAATTAATTATTATATTTCAAAGTATAAAATTCTACCATTGCTTATTGACTATTTTTTCATAGTGAAATAATACTTTACTGCTACTAATTGTTCATTATTCATAGCAGTTTCATAAGACAATCATATGTTATCAATAGAATAAACTGTATTTATTAATAGCTTTTTATTACTGCTGTAATATATATATATATATATATATATAATAAAAAAACCGCATTGTCATAATTTCGATGTCAAACACAAGAATAAGTTGTTCGATTTAAGAAAAATAAACAGATTTTTTTTTTTTTTTGGATGAATAAAATAAACAGATTTATATAAGGGTCATCTCTTCTTTCAACATACTTAAATAGTATTCTTTGCACCAAGTATAATTATTCATGGATTTCTAATATAGTTGAAGAGGAAAAAATGTGTGTGTGTGTGTGGGGGGGGGGGAACTAGAAATCTTTTCCATTATATCCTATAGTAGATTTTTTTGGTAGAATATAGTAGATGTTATTCTAATCCATCAAAATCCTTCGACCATTATTTATCATGTATAAATTTGAATAATAATATTTCTTTCACTCTATGGTTTAGTGGTGATAATATAAAAAGGAAAATTGAATATGGATATATCTACTCCAAAATGCCTACTTTGATTCTTTTTGAATTGCAAAAAACTAATAATTACAGGCATAGTATTATTTACTTATTTAACTAATTATGTCTAATATGAAGAATTGGCCTTTTAATGTACTTCTATTTTAATAAGATCAAATTGATGATATTATCTTTACATTTAACAGCTTTCTGTCATTCTTAACTTCTTTTAGTGATCTTCAAGGTTCCATTTATATATGTTGAAAACAAGAAGAAGAGATTGACTACAAGCATACAGTTAAATATTAGTTGTTATTTGATTTCTCAGCTTTACTATACTAGGTATACGGCTATCCATATGATTAGCTGCAAAATGAACTGTATTCTACCTTCTTATAGTTTTAATTTCCTTGTTAATCCATATTTATCAAAATTCTCATCTTGATGCTCATTTTTATCTTTGTATTAATTCAACTTAGTTAAACATGTGTTTGATTATCTCACTCCCATTTTTGGTGTGTACACAGCCTACCATGGATGCCAAAGTGACCCAAGAACTGAAGTGGCTATTTTCACGTCTAGTTATTGATCTCAAACAGAACATTACATTAGCTTGGCAAGTAATTAGTTTATGGATTTGGCTTGAAGATGCAGGATTTCCCAACATTCTTTTCAAGTTGTTAGTATCATCAAATGCAACTATACATTTTGTGATAAAGGAGACAATGGTATGCTTGGACTGTGTTGAAATGGGTACAGTTCCTACTCCTCCTTTTGATGGTATCCCATTTATACATCTCCTTACAAATGGCATCTCCCTCCAATTTTTTCATGACAAAAGAAGGCAAGCTATGGAGGGTATACTTAGAGTTGCAGAGAATATCTGGGCTAAAAGATTCCAGGATACTGAGTTGCATTCAATATTTTCTAGTGCAATCCAACAACCAATAGTGGATCAAATGAGAATGCCCTTTGATGAAGGCAGCAGTAGGGGGACTGATGATAGAGAAAGAATGATAATGCCCTTTGGTGAAGGTGGGAGTAGGGTAGGTGATGTGAGAGAAAGACAAATGATGCTAGGCTTATCACCCTTCTTTGCTCACCCAAACTTAGATGCTTTCACAGCACAATGGAATGTCATAGTACCAAAGGAGGAGAGAAGCATGTTTATGACATTTTCGAGGGGATATCCACTTACACAACGTGAAGTACAGAATTTTCTTACCAGATTGTATGGGGATTGCGTTGAATCAATCAACATGCAAGAGGTGGTTCCCCCCAATGTTCAATCATTTTATGCATTGGTGGTGTTTAAGCTAGCATCAACAGTAGAAATAATTCTCAATGGCAGAGAGAAGGTGAACTTTGTCATTAATGGAAAACATGCCAGGGTACGACGCTGGGTACCAAAGTGATCAGAAATCTAATGTAAGGGGTTTCAATAATTTACAATCTTCAGAGACGTGAGCTTGTATTTTTGTGTTCCATGTGTAAAAGAGAAATGATTTGGAATAAAACAATAAAACATATATTAGAGCTTCAGCATGCATTGAGCTTGGGTTTTTGTGTTCCATGTGTATCTGTGCTTGTGTATTTGTAAAGAAGAGAACAATAATAAAGCTACAGATATGCACCCAAAGAAAAAAAAAAACACATCAAATTATAACCAAAGAGTCAAAAAGGCTCAAATACCTCAACAAGATGGAGCGTAACTTGGCTGCTTCCTGGGTTGCAGCTACGGCATGGCTGCAAAGCAGGCAGCAGCAAATTTTTTCCTAATCAGACATGACCATGATATGGCACCAATAAAGTGAAAGCCAGCAAGTAGAATAAATGCTAACAGACCCCTTCTCACTTCGTTTGTTCGGTCTACTTGATGGTTTTTTTGACGTGAACTATTTGCCTGTTACTACTATCATGAATTCCTTTCAAACCATCAGATTTTGATGATCCATATATTGTTGAAAAGAATTTTAAATGTTATAATTACTAATAATGTAAGGATCAATCATTAATTCACCATAAGGTATGTCTTTAAAGCAAGCGGGGGCCCACAGTGTGATTACCTTGTCAGCAACTTCGAGAAGTGTCTTGAGAGATTTGAGATGATCCGTATATCATAGGAAATAATTTTGCATGTGATATCAAATCACGTAAAGATAAACCATAGCTTTGGCAGGTTTATAGTCACATTTTTGTCTCAAGGAAAGCAGGCCCACATATTTAGGGTTTGATGTAATGATAGCCAAACAGTGTTTGGTATACACCAAATTTAGGGCAAACTTTTTCATAATAAAAATATGGGAAAATGTTAGGTATGCCGTCGATATCAAGAATGTTAGCACCTATTGTGTCTATCTCTCTCTTCCCTTTTTCTGAAATGACCCCATATTCTTCTTGAATGATATTCCATCATGTAATCCTATTGGTACTATCGGTTAGCATGCCTTGATATTGGCGGCATACCTATCCCTCTCCTTAAAAATATACCATCATAAAATTTTCACATCATTGAGATCATTTCCACAATGCAAACCTTAGGGGATGTTTCCGGCTCAAATCAGTGGTAGTAAGAGGTGAAAAATAATGGGGTTTCAAAAATCCAGTGTCTGCAGAATGCCTCTATTTGAATGAGGTGATGCTAAAGACAACAAAATTCAAAGAAATAATTCAGAGTTTTATCGTGTCATGATAAACATTTCTTGATGATTAGGGTGAATTGGAGATTGTGTGGATAGATGCACGGGATTTCCCATATGTGCATCTGTGATTTAACTGGAGACTATGACGGTGGGTCGCTGTGCTAGCCTCCTAAAAGATTAATCGAGGGGCGCTTAAACTGGCCGTAAATCTAAGGGCAAACATGTGATGTGGTTAGGATGATTGACAATAATCAGCACACAATTAACACCGAGACTAAACATTTCTTGAACTTCTCTCCAAAGATAGACGTATGTTTAGGGGCCAACGAATGTTATGGAGAAGGTGAGCGGCTATAATCAGCACATAGTCAACACTGAGACTAAACATTTCATGTACTTCTCTTTGAATATAGTGATATGTTTATGTGTAACGAATTATGTGGCAAGGATGACCGACTATAAACAACACATAGTCAAAATAGGAACTAAATATTTTTTTATTTAATTCTTTCAAAAGATAGAGGTATATATGGTTAGGGGTAAATAAATGATGCGGCCAAGGTGACCTGCTAAAATTAGCTCATAGTAGACTAAACATTTCATGTTCTTCTCTTTGAAAATATAGGTATGCTTATTCAAATTCAATAGGGAATAGACATGATCAGTTGCAAAAGGACACACTCAACTCCATTGAGGATATGGGATGGTCGGTTAGCTATACAAAGCACATGACCAAGATGAATGGGAGATGACAGACTATAATAAGCTCACAGTCAGCTTCGAGGGGGTTATGGTAGTCAAATACCGAATTAGACCAATAAATTAGAGGCTCCAACCTTCGAAAAGGAGGCCATTCAATCCTACTATAACTGAGATTCAATTCCTTTGTGGCGTAACATGGTATCTGGTGTGCATCCAATCGCTAAAAATGCCTTGGCACGGAGTCCAAGGTGGCCGCATGCAACCCAAGACACACTCCTATTATAACTAGGATTCAACTCCTCTTTGCATAACATGGTATCCATTATGCCTCCAATGGCTAAAAATGCCTTGGCATGGAGTCTAAGGTGATTGCACGCAGCCCAAGACATTTATTGGTGTTGGATGCATGCCAGACACCATATTGCGCCATAGATGATCCAAATCCCAGTTATAATTGCATTTAGTCAATATGATTATGAAGCATTAAATTAGGCGAGGCCTTCAAAGTGAGTGTGCTACAATAGTGAGCCACTTGTTGACCCTTTTTCAAGGAAGTTCAAAGAATTGTTTTATTTTCTTTCATTAGGGGTGTTGAGGTTTTCTACGTTGAATTTCTCTATGATGCAATAGGGTGTCTAACGTGTATTCAATGGTCAGAAACACTCTGACATAGAATCCAAAATGGTCATACGCAGTCCAAGATATTTTTGAGTTTTATCTGAATGTTAGATAAGTGCCAAACGTCCTATTGCACCATAGAAGATTCAAGTCCATTTTCTACATGGATGCATAAGAAAGGAATATTTTAGTCCTGCCGCTTGGCAGATTTCATGGCTGTACAAAACTGTCTTCCTAAATGGCTATCTAAGATACATGATAGGCAAGAGTCAGTCCATGTTACAAAGGACTATGCAATTCCTTCGGCCAAGTTTTAGCAACAGTTATAGTTGTATAAAATTACAAAATATCATTTCAAGTATATTATGGGCCCATCCCGGCCCTACCATAGTTTCAATCCATTCCATTGTCATTTATACATATATTGGACAAGCACCTCCCTGAACGAAATGAACAGTAAATATTTTCTTCAATAATGTTATTTTATATTCACTTTCAAGGTACTTACCCAATTTTTTTAAATCTAAAACTTCGCCATGGTGGACAACAGACTTGTTTAATTTGTTGTGCCTTTGCGTGTCGAAGCTTTGGCCGAGGCTTATTTTTGGGTTTGAATCGCATCTAGTACACTTAATTGGGTGCTCAGCCAAGGCGACCCCTTTTCTTGCTATTACCCATAGGATTCCTTTGGGTGCCTAATAACCTTCTTGCCCAAATAAATAAATAAATAAAGATTGATTATTGAGATGAACTTCCAATCCTCTATCACATAGCACCATGTTTAGGATGTGGCTTTCAACTAATACCTTTGAAAGAGAGAGAGGGAGAGAGAGTGGTACATGCAAAGTTTCTGTTTCTCCTTTTTTCCCTATCTTGTAGGAGTAGTTTGAGACAAGGAATTGAAAACAGAACTGTATTGCGTGGCTAATTTGGAGGGCCAACCTCAATCTCAAAGAGATAATTTGGGTGTTCAATTTTGCACAAGACTTCTTCATTCCCTTGTAAATAGGTCTCAAAAGGTTACAAGAGAAAGGTAGTTGTAATCTACTGCAACTCCTACTCCCCACGTTCATGTTCTGCCCACCATTTGCCACCTCATCATACCACTACGTAGTAGCTTAACTTAGACTCTTACACATGTAATAATAGATCCAACCACTTACACATACTTACACATGTGATAACGGACTCAACCAATTATATACTCTTACATGTGATAATAACCAACACTCATATGTGATAATAACCAACTACATACACCTCCTACATATACTCTTACACATGTGATATTACAATACACCCTACACATGGGATCATAGAGACTCTTAACAATAGACACGTAAGAAATCCTCCCCACTGAAATCAGTCTTGTCCTGAAGACTCCAAGTAGGAAACTGCTTCTTGATCTCCTCATAATTCTCCCACATTGCTTCAGCTGGAGACATTCTCTACCAATGAATCAACACTTGGGAAGTCTTCTTATGAACTCAGGAACCCATAACAGGTTGCGGCCTGGCATGTAACTCTTCTCCTTCCCCTACAACCACTGGCAAACCTCCCTAGACCAGTTGGTTACTCCCCAATGTCTTTTTGAGCAATTACACACAAAAAACAAGATGGATACGAGATCCTTCTAGAAGTAATAACTTGTATGCTACCTTACCCATCTGTTGGATAACCTGGAAAGGACCAAAAAATCGAGGAGCTAGCTTCTGGTTCTTCCTTAAAACAATGGACCTATGCCAGTATGGCTGGAGTTTGAGATAAACCCAATCCCCAATTAAAAACTCACGCTCCTTACAACTGCAATCATAAACCTGTTTCATCCTTTTTTGTGATTCAAATAAAACAAGTCATAAATCCTTAAGCTTTTAGTCTCTTTCCACCAATTGTTTCTCTACAACGTCCACTTTTGCAGTTCTTGAAATAGAAGTGAGTAAAGACTTGGCAGAAACCTCCCATATACCACTTTGAAAGGAGTACTTTTAATGGTAGAATGCCAACTAGTATTGTAACAATATTCAGCCCAGGAAATCCAATCGCTCCATTTCGTTGGATAATTACCTAAAAAACAACGAAGATACATCTCCAATGTTCTATTAACAACCTCACTTTGTCCATCTATTTGAGGATGGTAAGTAGAACTTATATTGAAATTTGTCCCATTGAGTCGGAACAATTCATCCCAAAAGTTGCTAGTAAAAATAGGGTCTCTATCGCATACGATAGATTTAGGAAGGCCATGGAGCTTGAACATATGGTCAAAGAAGATTTGAGCAACCCTAGTGGCAGTAAAGGGATGTGATAAGGGAAGAAAATGGGCATATTTGGACAGCCAATCCACAACAAGTTTCCCTTTGAAATTTGGTAATCCTTCTATGAAATCCATAGATTTATCTTCCCAGATTTTCTTTGGAATTGGGAGTGGTTGTAACAACCCTGTTGGAGCAGTTTGTTCTGCCTTGTGTCTTTGACAAGTGTCACAGTTGAGAAATAAATGTAAGGATGTCACAGTTGAGAAATAAAGGTAAGGATAGAGCACTTCATCTCTGGCCAACAGAAGGTACTCTTGAGTGAATGGAAAGTCTTATGGAACCCCTCATGCGTAATCCCATGGTATTGGCCAATAATATCAATGATTAAGGGTGAATCCTTTGAAAGATAAATTCGAGTTTTGTAGAAAATAACTCCTTTTTTCTCTCCAAGGGCTGATGGTTCTCCATCATGAATACTCTAAAGCAACTGGTGCCCCTGTAACGTAGCAAGAGTCTCCTCTTTAATCGAAATTATCCATTCAGTCATTGGATAGGATATAGCTGCCAAATAGGAATTTGGTTCTTCCTTTTCCTCTTCATTATTATCATGTATGGATAAGGCATCTGCTACCACATTCTCCCTCCCCTTTTCATACTCCATAAAAAAATCATAACTCATAAGTTTAAATAACCACCGTTGCTAAGCAGGAGTTGTTATCTTTTGATTCCACAAGTATTTTAAACTCCTTTGATCACTACGTACTATAAACTGCTTCCCTATAAGATAGGAATGCCACTTCCTAACTGCCATAACAAGTGCCAACACTTTCTTCTCATAGGTAGATAACATGAGGTTGTTGCCTTGAAGTGCATGATTGAAGAAGGCTATTGGCCGATTTTGCAGTAATACGGCTCCCACTCCTGTTCCACAAGCATCACACTTGACTATGAAGTTGTTAGAAAAATTAGGTAGCGCCAATACTGGAGCTCAGGTCATAGCAATTTTTAACTTTTCAAACGCCATCTCAGCAGTTGAACTCCACCCAAATTGGTTCTTTTTAAGCATTTTCCTGAGAGGATGTGCTATTTTCCCATAATTCTGAATGAATTTATGTTAATAGGTGGTCAACCCAAGGAATCCTCTCATTGCTCGAACCGTTTTGGGTTTTGGCCAGTTCACCATGGTTGTTATCTTGTCAGGATCGACCACCACTCCATCTTCAGAAATTATGTGACCTAAATAATGAATTTTTCATTGGCCAAACTCACATTTAGTCTTCTTAACAAATAGTTGATGATTTCTAAGTGAAGACGAGGTAAGCATGAGATGTTCCAAATTCTCTTTCCATGCAGGACTGTAAACAAGAATATCATTGAAAAATACTAAAATAAATTTATGATGATATTCTTTGAATACCTGATTCATCAAGGAGTGGAATGTTGAGGGCACATTAGTAAGGCCAAAAGGCATTACTAGGAATTCATAATGGCCATGATGAGTTTGGAATGCCGTCTTCTCCATATCATCTGGTACCACCCTTGATGATATCCCGACCATAGATCCAGTTTGGTGAAAAATTTGGTGCCAAGGAGTTCATCAAGAAGCTCATCAATTAACGGTAAAGGAAATAAATCATTGACTGTCAATTTATTTAATGCCCAATAATCCATGCACATGTGCCAAGTTCCATCATGCTTTTTCACCAAAATAATAAGAGATAAGTAGGGGTTGTTGCTTGGCCGAATTACTCCTGTTGAAAGCATATCATTGACAAACTTCTCAATCTCCCTTTTTTGGAAGTGTGGATATCGATAAGCTTTGAGACACACAGGCTGGCTGTCTACTTTTAATCGAATTCAATGGTCTTGGAGTGTAGGTGGCAGCAACCCTTTTGGTATATCAAATACATCATCGAATATCTTAAGGATTTGTTGCAAATCAAGTGGTATAAGCCCTCCTTGTTGTAAGGAGCTAGTGGTGGTTAGAGAGTAGAGGTGGAGCAAAATTCCTTGCTTGCACTACCTTTTATCTTGTTTTGGGTCATCAATAGCCCTATCCTCTTTGACCGTAATTCCTTTAAAAACACCTCCTTATCTTTAGCTTTAAACTTCATAGATAGGCTTGAGAAATCCCACAAAATAGGAACCAACGTTTTCAACCAATGAGTTCCCAACACCACATTATAACCCTCCAATGGTAGAAGAAAGAAATCTACCACAATCGGGACTCCTTGAAACATTAATTTAACATTGTAGCAAACTCCCGGACTAGCCAACCTCTTATCAGAGGTGACCATGACCTGAAAAGGCTGATCGTTTGTTAATTAAATCCCTACCTTTTCTGCCAACCTTTCACTCATAAAATTATGAGTATTTCCAGAATTGATTAGGATAACCATACCACTTGATTTATGCTTTTGGTTACCCGCATCATTTCAGGACCCTTGCAACCTGAAATTGCACGTAAGTAAATTTCTGGGACATTGAGTACCTAGGGCGTTTCCTCTCCTTCCTGTTCTTTCAAAGCCTCTTCTTCTTCCTCTTCATAGATGCATTCTATGAGGAACACTTTTTTACACCTGTGGCCTATTACAAATTGCTCGTTACAATTGTAACAGAGCCCTTTTGATCTCTAGTCTTGCATCTCTTTGGAAGTGAGTTGTTTTGTAGGCAAAGTAGTTGCAGAGACTGGTCTCTTTGGTGTATAAATTGGGCTTGTGGTTCTCAAAAGAAGGATTAATACTTTTCTTTGAGACATTACGAGACTCGTAGAGATGAGACAAACCAATAGTGGCTGAAAGGGTAGTTGGTCGACCTACCAACACATCAACCCTTATGTTATCTTTAAGGCCACTAAGAAAACAACATACTTGCCTATTTGGAGGAAGTTGTCCAACTTTAGATAAAAACTTTTCAAAGTTGGACTGATATTCTCGTACGGTCCCAATTTATTGCAACTGAACCATTTCTCCAAAGAAATCTTGGAATTGAGAAGGGCCAAATTGTTGGTGAATGCCTTCATAGAAAGTTGTCCATAGAATGTCTCCTGCATCTTATTTAAACAAATGATACCATAATTGTGCATCACCTTCCAAATGGAAGGATGCAAGAGCTACCCTCTCTTCTTCAGTAGTTTGATGGAATTCAAAAAATTACTTTAATGAGGGAAATCAAGTTTCACTAATGTAGAGGTATAGGTTTGTTGAGTAGGAACAAATCTGTTAGAATGCACTGGAAGAGTGGTATTTTGCCTCACATTTTGTGTGGAAGCCCTGAAATTTTATCCAGTCTCAATCTCTACATGAGAAGGCTGAGAAGCAGTTTTCTCAAAGTACTCATTGAGTTTTGCAAGAACTTCCTGTTATGCGTTGAGCTTGGAGATGATCTCTTGTTGTCCAATTTTAAGGTTACCTATCTCTTCATCAAGTTTCTCCACCCTTTTGTCTATAACCTAGCTCTGATACCAAGTTGGTACGTGCAAAGTTTCTCATTTTTTTCTTATCTTGTAGAAGTAGTTTAAGACAAGGAATTGAAAACAGAACTGTATTACGTGGCTAATTTAGAGAGGCCAATCTCAATCTCAAAGAGATAATTCGGGTGTTCAATCACGTGCAAGACTTCTTCATTCTCTTGTAAATAGGTCTCAATAGGTTACAAGAGAAAGGTAGTTGTGACCTACTAAAAGTCCTACTCCCCACGTCCATGTTTTGCCCACCACTTGCCACCTCATCATACCACTACATAATAGCTTAACTTAGACTCTTACACATGTAATAATAGACCCAACCACTTACACATACTTACACATGTGATAACAGATTCAACCAATTTCATATTCTCACATGCGATAATAACTAACACTCATATGTGATAATAACTAATTACATACACGTCCTACATATACTTTTACACTTGTGATATTATAATACACTCTACATATGGGATAATAGAGAAGCTTAACATTAGCCACGTAACAGAGAGAGAGAGAGAGAGAGTCAAGTATGAATAATTCAAAATAATTCTAGTGTCAACCTAGGAACGAAACTTAAGTATGAAAAATTCAAAATAAATAGAGAGGAGGAGACGTTACAGACAACCTGTTTAGAGATTTTACCAGATTTTGATTGAATTAGTTAAAAGAGGAGAAAAATGGACATTAAATTATTTTTTGCTGCATGATGCTATTTTACGCTTATTTTAGGATGACAGTAACTTCATTTTATTATTGAAATTTTCTAAACACAACTTTTATCAAGCGTAGGAAAAGAAAAGAAAAAAAAATAGAAGAAATAAATGGAGCTTTAGCAAGGAGAAGAAGAGGTAAGACATTCAATTATCCTTGTTTCTGCATAGTCTTAAGCTTTTATCTGGATCTCTTATTAGTGAATTAGGTAGGATCACCCAAGCTCCGTCTCATAGCTTATATTTCTTTGTTGACATATACATACTCATAAAATTTCCCGAAGCATACAGGGACTTGCGTCATCCTAACATTAAGGAAAAACAAGTATTTATATATACGAAAAAAAAAAAAGGCTACACAAATTTATTCATGTTTTCTTTTCCCATCTAAAACCTTTGAAATTTCTAATGCTAGCATATCCCTAAACTTCAAAGTGTTTTGTCTTTGTTCTATAGTGGCTTTGAAATTATATTTCTATTTATGCATGTTTCTACATTGGTTTATCATTACCATGATATTGAAAAGTCATTTATGAATGATATAGGCAGAAAGTTAATGGTATTTTGTGCTTGTATGTCATATTTAGAACATCCTACGATGAATTAATATGTTAGAATTAGATTAATGTAAGCTTCCGCACATGCTTGGCTGCATAACACTTTTCTATAAAACTATGAAAGGGTGGGGTGGAATCCACCAAAGTGACACATCTTACTCTTCCATGGTTTTCCCCAAGGCAGCAAAGTTAGTGATATTTGTCCAAAGGTGATGTCATTAGAGTTCAAAAAAATGACAGTAACCTAGAGGTTCCTAATCCTAAGGGTGAGTGGATTTCAAAGCTAATATTTTTTTCACAGTAAATGTGGATATGCAAGAGGACCGACCAGTGTATTCTTAGCCCAAAGAATAAGAATGTAGTTTCGGTTGTGATTCTTATATAGTTTTTGTTGTCCTAATGACACAGTAAAATATATATCCCTGTACATATAGTATATTTCCAATGGGAAAAACATAATAGAATTGAGCGAAATCCACCAAAGTTATGCATTCAATGGTTGCCTAAAAGAATTTTCCTACTCTAAAAAAGAGTACACTTTTGATAGTTTCCTGACCTTAATCATTCCATCTTGAGTTCTTTCCACAATGATTGACAAAGTGGCATAAAAGGGCATTGTTCTTTCACATTGTTGCTGAAGCGCGGAATAGAGCTACTTGGCTGTAGCTCTCCTCCCATCTCCCGTTTCATCAGGCCATCCACCTTCCGATTGAGGCATTCTAACGGTTGTGCCTTCTTTCTCAGCAGTAAATGTGTCACCTCCCAAAGGTAATGTCTAGGGGTGTCAATTCCTAAATCGAACCGGTAAAACCGGCCGGACCGAACCGATAACAACCCTGGACCAAACCGAACCGAAGCCTTATTGGTTCAGTTCGTTTTGAGTATTGCAACCCCAAAACCAAACCGAACCGCACCAAAAATCGGATGAACCCGAAACCAAATCGAAACCGGCTCAAAACCCAGACCGAAACTGAAACCAAACCGGTAAGAAACCGAAACACTCCAAAATTCATTAAAAAAATCAAAATTTGTATAGTTTTGTATACATTTGTATGGAAAGTCGAATCCAAACTAGACCAAAAACATGAACCAACCCGGTTACAAATTGATTTAAGAAACCGAAGTTCAGCAGTTCAGTATTTGGTTGTTTCCTAATGGCTCCATACCGGTTTGAAAAACCGATCCAAACCAAAATGAACCTGATAAATCCAAACCGGTACCAACCCGAACCCAAACCGCACCGAAGCCGACACCGGACCGAAACCGATAAATCCTTAATGGGTCGGTTTCGGTCAGTTCCAAAGTCACAACGAAACCAGTGGAACCGGACCGAAACCGCACCAACCCGGACCGTTGACACCCCTAGTAATGTCATTAAATTTTGGGGGCGTTCAAATTTAATTATGTATTTCTTGACAATAAATGTGATATTTTTCTTAAGTGATGTCATCAAGGTTTGTGAATACATGTTCACATGTGAGGAGGGACATTGACTTTAGAGTTCTTTTGCCTATAGGTGATTGAATTTCTTAATTTTAGTGTATTTTTCACAATTAAACACAATGAAATAAGAGGATCAATGAATTCTTATCCCAATGGATAAAAATACAGTTTAATTATAAGTTTTATTTAAAACACATTGATGATATTACATTCTTTAATATTGTGGTTTATATTTTAGAATTTGAAATGTATTGTGTTGTTATTACTGTCCTAGTAGGATGGTATATTTTTAAGTTATTTGTCTTTTATCCCAGTTTTTACTAGTGACAACTATCAAAATGGGTGTAGGAATTAGAATTACGTTTAAGTCCTCTTGACTTAAACATGGAACTTATGGAGCATAAACCTAATCCGCTCACAGACACATGTTAGTAAATGAAAGCGAGTAGAAATTGAAGCTATTTGAGTAGTAAGGCTTTCTCCAAGTTTAGACATTTATATTGAGTCATTTGATATGCTTAGTTAGTGAGAGCTCTACTATTTGTTTATGTTTAGCCCGTATGTTTTGAGACACAGTTTGATGGATTATGATTATGTTTTAGGTTTTATGTTATGCAAGGTTATTTCATTTGTTAATTTCCTTATGATTATATTTGAGTATGGTTTATGGGAAATTTTTTATCACAGTTTAAAATTCAGTACTTGCCATGGTTATAGGCAATTTTACTACAATTTAAAAGACAATACTTGCTATAGCTCAAAGGCTTTGTCACTGTTCAAAGTCGAAAAGCCACAATTAGATATTAACCTCAGATTAAACGTGGTTTGTCACAGTTAAGTTAATATCATAGTTAATAACCTATATGGAATGGCAACAATGTTATTTGAAGAAATGTCAATATTTTCATGTTAATATCCCATATAGATTCGTGTTGAGAAATTTACTTATGTTTGTGATGATAGAAAGTTGTATGTTGTATATTGAGGTGTATCTTCTGCCGTTGTTCAATGAGAGTGATTTTTCAACTGAATCATAGAAAAATGTTAATGTAATGAAATTTTATGACTGCACTAATTTAAAAAATATATTTATAATTAATGTAGCCAAATTGGGAGATTGTTTGATTTATAGGCTTAACTAATTATACGAATTGATTTCTGGTTTTTTTTTTGTTTTTTCTCTGGATCCTCTTTTTTTGGATCTTCTTTGTACAGTTTCTTCTTCTTTCCCTTTTCTCTTAATATATATGACCCTTTAGCGAAAAACTAATTATACGAATTGATTAAATGGGTGAAAGTCAAGTTGTATGAGCTGGTTCGGTCCACTCTCAAGTTTAGGGATATGCTAGCGCAATATATTTTGGTTTAAGATTTTGGGTGCAGAATAATATTATAGATACTGGTTTTTGAGTCTCTAGAGCCATCATTCACTTGTTCCCACTATACCACTAGAGTGAGAACTTAAGGGGGTCTACGAGACTATAGAAGATCCACAGTCAAGAGAAAAAAACCTTAAAGAACTACATCGATCATCTTCAACATTCTAGGTGCAATGTGCAAATCAATCCACTATGTTTTGATTTAACTTCTTGTTCTAGTTTTTTTTATGAGAACCGATTAGGATCTGTTGTGAAACTCCAAACAGTCTAACAAGTGGTACTAGCTAGAGTAACTCATACGGATTTAAAATAAAATGTTATAATATATGTTTAATCTACAATACATAGAACCATTGAGTTTATGAAGATTCTCATTTAAAAGAACCTTAATTTTTAGGGAATTTATTTTTTCATACTTTAAAACTTGCAAATAAGTTACAGTTGGCGGTTGAGAGGAAGAGAAAAAGAAAGAAATGAAGGGTTTTGGAAATCCAAATGTTAAAATACACTTTTATACATAAAATGTATGGTTTTGAAAAAAATTATTCATTCTTAGTTGATGAATTTACATAAACCCAAATATATATTATTAGGAACATGTTTCTTTAAGAAACCCGTCCTGTTATACCCCTAATATTCTGTATTAGCATTATGAATCTCTGTAAAGTGGAAAAAACTTTAAACTTGTTTGCAATTAGATATTACCATATGAACTTACCAAAATCATCAATAAAAACAACATAAAAGCAATAAACATCTGTGGAATAAAAAGGTGAAGGCCCCTAAACATCCAAAAAAGTTAAATCAAGTGGTGTAGTTGACTTAATATTGAAGGAATAAAATGGCAACTTATGGCTTTTAGCTTGTTGATATGCACTACAAACGAGAAGTCTTTCTTATTGGTGATAGGAAGTGCAAAGGAAGGTAGAACCTGGAGCACCATCGGAAGTGGGGGATGGCCTAGGCGATTGTGCCACTGATGCAGAGAGATACGTTCCCCAATGTACGCGTGTAGAGAACCATTATTGAAACTACCAAAATGCTTATTAAGAATCAATTTGTTGAGACTGCCCTTAGTTCTTCCCTGCAGAAGGCATCTCCCCATTTGGCGGTCCTTTGGATAAAAATAATCAGGATGGAATTCGAATAGAACATTGTTATCACGTGTAAGTTGAGAAACGGATAACAAGTTACGAGTAATATCTGGGAGATGAAGGACATCATGTAATTTTAATGATTTACTAGTAGCAGAGTTAGGCATTGCCAGTGTTGTGAATTGCTAAACTTGTGCCATTTGAAATTTGAACCTGATCAGTTCCAAAATAATTCTGAGATAGAGTTAGGTTCTCAAGATCAGTAGTTAAGTGATTCGTTGCACAAGAGTCTACCAGACATTATTAGATGGAGAATACTGCTTGTATGTAGACCAATGCATAGATGGCAGAATAACATAGCTATATTGGTCGGCATGGTCGAATCATTGGCGGTAGTCAAGCACACAATGACCCTCACAAATGCAGATCTAACAGTGAGTGGTGGCAGTTGTAGATAAAGTAGGGCCATGAGATTGCATGCCTTGAGATGAGTGTTGAGGAGCCCGAGCAGACCCATAACAACCATAGTAGAGGCGACCATGACCATTAGAGTGGCCATAGGGAGAGAGATAACCACGACTATAATGGCCCCCAAAACTATCATTGATTGGGGTCCGAGCATAGTTTGCAATGGTTGGAGAAAATTCTTGGACAGTAAATTGTCCTTAAGACAAATTTCTTGTCTCAGTGGTTCACTACGAGTGGAAATGGATGTCACAAAAGTGGCGTAATCTGGACTGAGGCCATTAAGAACATAGAGATAGAGATATTCATTACTCAATGGCTTACCCTCAACAGCCAATAAATCAATAGTTCTTTTGATTTTAAGAAGATAGTCATGAATAGATGAGTTGCCTCATTTAGTATTTTGAAGCTGCAATTGAAGTTGCATAATGCAAGCAGTGGAGGAGTTTGAATAATGGTGTTCAAGAGTACTCCATATGTCTTGAGATGTTGTGCAGTCAATAATCTATGCATGAACAAATTCAAAAAGTGAGGAGATCAACCAGCTCATAAGGAGCTGATGCCAGCGTTGCCAAGTAAGATAATTAGGATTCAGAGAGGTCACCATGTATTTGTGCTACTTGTGGGAATGATCTCCGATGTGCAGGAAGAGGAGCCAATGACATGACCATAGAGATCATAACTCTTCAAAAGTGGAATGAATTGGAAGCACCATAGTTAATTTGAATCCGTTAGTTCAATGTTGATGAAGTTGTCGAGGGAGGGAAGACCAGATCCGGGGTTGGGAGAAGAAGATGATATGGGAGGTTCGGTTTGTTCCAGTCGAAACCCGAGGCTCTAATACCATATCGATAGAGGAGGAGCATGTTATGTGTCTTGAATTCTTGACCCGGTTCAAAGATTGACCTGCTCCGATATATTTTGGTGGTGACTTGTACGACCTGATGGATAGGCCTGACTTAGAGGAGCATATATATGTTATAATATCTTGTTGTACAATTAAGTGAGATTTTGAGATTTTCAAATTAGGGTTTACATGGGAGATTTCATGTTACGAGTTCGCGTTTTTTTGAGAGATGTCCATTGTAATCCTTCTTCCTTCATACAGTAATCTCTTCAGCTTCACCCATGGATATATCACATCACATTGGTTTGTGAATCACTTTAAATCTCTATGTCGTCTTTCTGTAATTTGTTCGTTTTTCTTCATCTTTATTGATGTTTATTCTAATAGAACCAAAATTTGATTATGCGGAGCCATTAATGGATCCTTATAATCATGACAGTGGAGATGTGGGCGAGGCTGTAGAGGAGGAGGATACTAGCAATTCCGAAACACATTGTTTAGCCTTTAGCCTATCCAAAGTGTCCTATTATTGTGGTAAAGATACTGCAAGTATGGTTGATGACGTCTGAAGATGATAACACTCTAAGGAGCAAAGGCAAGGATGTATTCCATATAGTTGACAGTCGGGATCGAAACTCAACCACTGAACCCTAAAAAGATGCATTGTCATGGATTTTATTGAGTATCCACCTTTGTCTATATCTCCACCTCAACCCACCTTGCCACCAAAGCTATCTATCCACCATAACCACAATATACTTACCCTTCAAAGCTAACCACCAGTTGTATGGACTCATAGTTAGGGGCATAGTTGTCACGGTGCCAAGGCAAACCAAGGCAGTGGAGGGTTGTCTAAGTGCTTAGGCGAGAAGGCCCCCGCCTTAAGGCGAACAAAGTGACCAAGTGTTATTTTTATTTTCCCTATTTTCTAACGTTATTTAATAAGCTATATATACCTTGTATCATAAAAAATCAAGATTAAGCAACATCAAGTCATTAAAAATCAACAGTTAGCCATATTAAATCATAAAAAATTAACATTAAGTCATAGTAAGTTATAAAAAATCAACATTTTGAGAAATACTCTTGTTCTATAATAAGTTTGACTAGTCAAATGATTTTATTTTTACAGTAGACTTTTTGTATTAGTTATAACATAAAACCAGCTTTCCAACTAGTTTAAGATTACTTAAATCTGAGTTGTAAAGACAAAGTTATGCTCCAGTCAAACTTATTTTCAAGTGCGCAAATGCTATTAAAATCACCTGAATGAAAATAATTTTATGGATATCAAACAAAAGATTATTTTACCGGACTTTTTGTTTCTAGCAATGCTTTAACATGATAGATGATGTCCGAAGATGATAGTACAGAATTAGCGCGTTACATTTACAATTGTTATAGGCACCATTCGTGATACCACCAGAGTCACGAAAATTTGTTATTAAAGACCCCAATCTACCACTAAACTTCATGAATCTCTTGAAAGAGACTGACATGGGAACACCTGACATCTTCGGGTTACGTCTAACAGGTGTAACATATCTCGTCAGTACTTTGAATCTCCCAACTACATCAGGTAAATTGAAGCTATTTAAGTAGTAAGGGTTTCTCCAAGTTTAGACATTTATATTGAGTCATTTGATATGCTTAGTTAGTGAGAGCTCTACTATTTGTGTATGTTTAGCCCGTATGTTTTGAGACACAGTTTGATGGATTATGATTATGTTTTAGTTTTTATGTTATGCAAGGTTATTTCATTTGTTAATTGCCTTATGATTTTATTTGAGTTTGGCTTATGGACAATTTTTTATCACAGTTTAAAATTCAGTACTTGCCATGGTTATAGGTAATTTTACTGCAATTTAAAAGATAATACTTGCTATAGTTGAAAGGCTTTGTCACTGTTTATAGTCGGAAAACCACAGTTAGATATTAACCTCAGATTAAAAGTGGTTTGCCACAGTTAGGTTAATATCATAGTTAATAACCTATATGGAATGGTAACAATGTTATTTGAAGAAATGTCAATATTTCCATGTTAATATCCCACATAGATTCGTGTTGAGAAATTTACTTATGTTTGTGATGATAGAAAGTTGTATGTTGTATATTGAGGTGTATCTTCTGTCGTTGTTCAATGAGAGTGATTTTTCAACTGAATCATAGGAAAAATGGTTAATGTAATGAAATTTTATGACTGCACTAATATAAAAAATATATTTATAATTAATGTAGCCAAATTGGGAGATTGTTTGATTTATGGGCTTAACTAATTATTCAGATTGATTAAATGGGTGAGAGTCAAGTTGTATGAGCTGGTTTGGTCCACTCTCAAGTTTAGGGATATCCTAGTGCAATATATTTTGGTTTAAGATTTAGGTGCAGAATAATATTATAAATACTGGGTTTTCAGTCTCTAGAGCCATCATTCACTTGTTCCCACTATACCACTAGAGTGAGAACTTAAGGGGGTCTAAGAGGCTGTAGAAGATCCACAGCCAAGAGAAAAAACCCTTAAAGAATTGCATCGATCATCTTCAACATTCTAGGTGCAATGTACAAATCAATCCTCTATGTTTTGATTTAACTTCTTGTTCCAGTTTTTTATATGAGAACCGATTAGGATCTGTTGTGAAACTCCAAACAGTCTAACAAGTGGTACTAGCTAGAGTAACTCATACGGATTTAAAATAAAATGTTATAATATATGTTTAATCTACAATACATAGAACCATTGAGTTTATGAAGATTCTCATTTAAAAGAACCTTAATTTTTAGGGAATTTATTTTTTCATACTTTAGAACTTGCAAATAAGTTACAGATGGCAATTGAGAGGAAGAGAAAAAGAAAGAAAGGAAGGGTTTTGGAAATCCAAATGTTAAAATACACTTTTATACATAAAATGTATGGTTTTGAAAAAAATTATTCATTCTTAGTTGATGAATTTACATAAACCCAAATATATATTATTAGGAAAATGTTTCTTTATATCTCAACTAGGACATAAGAAAATTCTTGTTGTTTTCCATTTACCATGATAATCTGTAGTTTAGATCTGTCTCAGTATGCACTTCGACTATGAACATTGCTATATGCATTTTAGCAATCTTTCGTAGAAAAAAAATTCTTTTATGAGAAAGAAAGAAGAGAATCAAATAATGATTTTGACATTATTTTTAAAAAGAATGTAAGATTATTCATGTTAACAAAGTAAAAGTACTCAAATTGCAATACCAGCTTGACGAAAATAATTCCTGAATAATCTGAAATTCAGTCATCGCAATTAAAATAATTTAATTTAGACCACACTGCTCCATTTATAAACATTTCAAATAAAAATGATTTTAGCTTTCAGATTCATGATAGCATAAATCCCAGTGAGAAAAGTGTTGAAATCTTGTTTAACTTATTATTACTTTATACTTTTGATTTAAGCTCTCCTATTTCTATTATACATCAAAGCGATCCTATAGTGTGAAAGAAAAAGAAAAATTCCACTTATATTAAATTCATTACAAAAAAAGGGGACTTCATTGACACAAAGTTAATGCCTATAGTGGAGGTATTTTTTGTTGATACTATAAAGACTAACACACCTTATATAGCAATAGTAATATTGTACTACTTTTATATATTAATAATCAATGACGGTAAACTATTACCATTGCTATTTTATAAGTTTAAGTTGTGGTTTTTATTATTGTTGCAAATTGTTAAAAATTGAAAGCAGAATAAAGTATACAACATTGAATAGTTAATGAATATTATATTTCAGAGTGCGAAATTCTAGCACTATTTATGACTAATTTTTCATAGCGAGCTAAAAATTTACTGTAGCTATTTGTTAATCATTCATAGCAATTTAATAAAACTGTCATATATTATCAATGGAACAAAATGTATATAATAATATTTTTTATTACCGCTTCGAGATATATATTATATCATATCATACTACTTTTAAAAGTATGTGCTCCATCTTTTTGGTATACTTTTCCATTATACAGAATTGCCCCTAGAATCACTCAAGTTCTTATTGTTTCGAGGATGAGAGTATGGGATCCACACATAAACAATTGCACATATTAATTTCTCTTTCTTTCACGAATATATCCACTATTCGTGGGATTCATCATTCATATCATTCTTTCAGGATTGAACCATCACCTCCTAAAGAGACCATATGCCCAATGACATTTGCCTTCCCCACTCTCTTAGTCATATATTTCTCCCACATATTCATCGGCTATAACCCCTAACTCTCTCTCTCTCTCTCTAAGACTCACTTTGCATAATCCATCTGTGCACAAAATTACTAAGAAAAGAGAAAGAGAAGTGGCTAGACACAGTTGGAGTGCTTCTGCCAACCACCACCTCCATTTATCTGTTTTTGCTTTTTTTTTTGAATTGTTTGTAGTTCCAAAATGTAGATCTCTCTCTCTCTCTCTCTCGCTATGTGTATGTATTGGTGAAGGAAGATTTCTTATAAGGCAAGAGAAACACCTAGAAAACACTTGCTTATCTTCAGTTCTTGCCATCCATCTTACACCATTGCAGATATTATGTGCTTCCAAAGTTTCATGATGTTTTTACTTCCCGATTTTGGTGGTATTTTGACTGCATATACTCCTTCTGATTTCCTTTCGCTAGGTAGGGAAGGAGAAGACTTGATTATAGTGTCATGGGTGGTGGCCATGAAAGGAAGCAGGTCTTATCAAAGACCACATGGCATGATATGATACTTTGGTTGGTTTTGTTGTCAAGACATTTTATAGCACTTGTGTCTAGAGCTGTATCCCCGAAATATATGAATATCAAATCAATAATTTAGGTTATGCTTATTGAATGACCATAAAAGAACGTAGCAGGCACTTACCAAAAAAATGCAAGTGATCATAGGCAGGATGACGACCGTATGACTTCTATATTGAAGAGACATTTTGTAGTACTGGGGCGAGTAATCTATTGATGAAATATAGTTGTATCAAAAGCATGTTGCCAATGTTGTTTTGGGAGAGTGGCATGGGCAAGTAGTGCTAGACCAGTCTCAACAATGTGCCGATGTTGGTGTTCATTCGACCCATTTTGTTTATGGGTATAAGGACATGTTGTTTTGGGAGAGTGACTGTTCAAGATAGTGAGATACATTGTGATACTCCCCCCGGAGTAATTGTGGAAGTGCTTAAAATTGCTAAAAAATATTCTCTAGGGGTGTAACTTTGTCCATGACAACTCGAATCCACCCTTGGGCTAAGTTTTCTAACCCTGAGAGTGGGTTAAGGCTGAAAAACACTAACCCCTAAGTCAGGGTTGGGTCGGGCTCAAATTGAGACATAGCCTCGGCCCAACCCTGCCTGACTAACTTAGCTCTTAAGTCCCATCTAAATCCAATGACTGTACTTACGAAATGAAATCCAACGACCATGAAAACTCAGCTCTAATTGATACAAAATCTGAAAATTGAAAACCAAGCTCGACCGATCGGCTTTGTATACTCTTTGGTCTTTCCAAAAAACCAAGAAAAACTCTAAGAGGAACAAGAATAAAAGACAGCAGCGAGGTAGACTCTGAATGCCTTGTTAGTTCCAATCTAAATTTTTTCTCTGCATGCTTCTCTTTGTTGATCATGTCATCGTGAGCTATACAGCGACGGCCGGAGGATGACGGTAGACTCTTCAATTTAAACGGAGGTGCGACAAAGAAAAGGACCAAAAGGTACATCTCTGATCCCTCCCTCTTACTAATCGCCTGTCTGAACAGTTTATTTGAAGTGTTGCTGGTGAATCTGTACTGTAACGGTTACAGCCTCCATGTTAATTATGTGGTTTACTGGGGATCGATCGGGAGTCTGGTGGTCGAAGTCGGGATTCTTGTTGGGTGAGATACTATGAACATCTAGTGGGTTCTAACTTCTAAATGTGAAGTTTCATTCATGGCATTTTTTCATTTTTTAATCATTTTGGATTGATTTTTCATTTGATAGTTTCTAGAGAATGATTTAGCTAAGATTTTTAATCATTCTAAATTATTGTTTCATTAATGGTGGTTTTTCGGTGGTTCTGAATTGTGTAGTGATTAGTTGATCTACTGGTATTTCATTTTTTCTGAAATATCTATAATTTATTAATCTATGGAATATGAATGGAAAAAAACAGGTCAATTAATCCAACCATTACAGAAGCCGGGGTCAACCCAATCCGGATTAACCTGACCTTGATAGGATCGATTAGGGCCGGGTTAGGATGATATGAATCCGACAGGGTAGGGCCTAAACATGAACCCGAGAAGGTTGTGTCTGGGTTGAATTTTGAGGACCTAGGGTAGGGTTAGGGTTTTAAGAAACCCGTCCTGTTATACCCCTAATATTCTGTATTAGCATTATGAATCTCTGTAAAGTGGAAAAAACTTTAAACTTGTTTGTAATTAGATATTACCATATGAAGTTATGAACTTAACAAAATCATCAATAAACACAACATAAAAGCAATAACCATCTGTGGAATAAATAGGTGAAGGCCCCTAAACATCCGAAAAAGTTAAATCAAGTGGTGTAGTTGACTTAATACCGAAGGAATAAAGTGGCAGCTTATGGCTTTTAGCCTGTTGATATGCACTACAAACAAGATGTCTTTCTTATTGGTGACAGGAAGTGCAAAGGAAGGTAGAACTTGGAGCACCATCGGAAGTGGGGGATGGCCTAGACGATTGTGCCACAGATGCAGAGAGATACGTTCCCCTATGTAAGCGTGCAGAGAACCATTATTGAAACTACCAAAATGCTTATTAAGAATTAATTTGTTGAGGCTGTCCTTAGTTCTTCCCTGCAGAAGGCATCTCCCCATTTGGCGGTCCTTTGGATAAAAATAATCAGGATGGAATTCGAATAGAACATTGTTATCATGTGTAAGTTGAGAAACGGATAACAAGTTACGAGTAATATCAGGGAGATGAAGGACATCATGTAATTTTAATGATTTACTAGTAGCAGAGTTAGAGGCATTGCCAGTGTTGTGAATTGCTAAACTTGTGCCATTTACAATTTGAACCTAATCAGTTCCCAAATAATTCTGAGATAGAGTTAGGTTCTCAAGATCAATAGTTAAGTGATTCGTTGCACAAGAGTCTGCCAGACATTATTAGATGGAGAATACTGCTTGTATGTAGACCAATGCATAGATGGTAGAATAACATAGCTATGTTGGTAGGCATGGTTGAATCATTGGCGGTAGTCAAGCACACGATGACCCTCACAAATGCAGATCTGACAGTGAGTGGTGGCAGCTGTAGATAAAGTAGGGCCATGAGATTGCATGCCTTTAGATGAGTGTTGAGGAGCCCGAGCAGACCCATAACAACCATAGTAGGGGCGACCATGACCATTAGAGTGGCCATAGGGAGAGAGATAACCACGACTATAACGGCCCCCAAAACTATCATTGATTGGGGTCCGAGCATAGTTTGCAATGGTTGGAGAAAAGTCTTGGACAGTAAATCATCCTTAAGACAAATTTCTTGTGTCAGTGGTTCACTACGAGTGGAAATGGATGTCACAAAAGTGGCGTAATCTGGACTGAGGCCATTAAGAACATAGAGACAGAGATATTCATTACTCAATGGCTTACCCTCAACAACCAATAAATCAATAGTTCTTTTGATTTTAAGAAGATAGTCATGAATAGATGAGTTGCCTCATTTAGTATTTTGAAGCTGCAATTGAAGTTGCATAATGCAAGTAGTGGAGGAGGTTGAATAATGGTGTTCCAGAGTACTCCATATGTCTTGAGATGTTGTGCAGTCAATAATCTATGCATGAACAAATTCAAAAAGTGAGGAGATCAACCAGCTCACAAGGTGCTGATGCCAGCGTTGCCAAGTAAGATAATTAGGATTCAGAGAGGTCACCATGTATTTGTGCTACTTGTGGGAATGATCTCCGAGGGCCAGGAAGAGGAGCCAATGACATGACCATGGAGATCATAACTCTTCAAAATTGAATTGGAAGCACCACAGTTAATAATTTGAATCCGTGGAATGAATTGGAAGCACCATAGTTAATAATTTGAATCCGTTAGTTCAATGTTGATGAAGTTGTTGAGGGAGGGAAGACCAGATCCGGGGTTGGGAGAAGAAGATGATATGGGAGGTTGGGTTTGTTCCAGTCGAAACCCGAGGCTCTAATACCATATCGATAGAGGAGGAGCATGTTATGTGTCTTGAATTCTTGACCCGGTTCAAAGATTGACCTGCTCCGATATATTTTGGTGGTGACTTGTACGACCTGATGGATAGGCCTGACTTAGAGGACCATATATATGTTATAATATCTTGTTGTAAAATTAAGTGAGATTTTGAGATTTTCAAATTAGGGTTTACATGGGAGATTTCATGTTGCGAGTTCGCGTTTTCTTGAGAGATGTCCATTGTAATCCTTCTTCCTTCATACAGTAATCTCTTCAGCTTCACCCATGGATATATCACATCACATTGGTTTGTGAATCACTTTAAATCTCTATGTCGTCTTTTTGTAATTTGTTCGTTTTTCTTCATCTTTATTGATGTTTATTCTAACAGAACCAAAATTTGATTATGAGGAGCCATTAATGGATCCTTATAATCATGACAGTGGAGATGTGGACGAGGCTGTAGAGGAGGAGGATACTAGCAATTCCGAAACACATTGTTTAGCCTTTAGCCTATCCAAAGTGTCCTATTATTATGGTAAAGATACTGCAAGTATGGTTGATGACGTCTGAAGATGATAACACTCTAAGGAGCAAAGGCAAGGATGTATTCCATATAGTTGACAGTCGGGATCGGAAACTCAACCACTGAACCCTAAAAAGATGCATTGTCATGGATTTTATTGAGTATCCACCTTTGTCCATATCTCCACCTCAACCCACCTTGCCACCAAAGCCATCTATCCACCATAACCACAATATACTTACCCTTCCAAGCCGAACCACCAGTTGTATGGACTCATAGTTAGGGGCATAGTTGTCACGGTGCTAAGGCAAACCAAGGCAGTGGAGGGTGAAATAACCTAGAGGGGGGGTGAATAGGTTATACTAGTGGAAATTAACTCTTTTCGACAAAAAGATCCCAAGTGTGGTTGCAAGTTAAAAGCGATGCGGAATAAATAAAATAGGCACAATCACACAACACAAGATTTATAGTGGTTCGACTCAATCTGAGTCTAGTCCACTCCCTACAAGAATCCTCTTGTAAGGTATTCCACTAGTTCTCCCTTTCAGTACAGTAGGTAGGGAAGAAAACCTTTACAATCTTTTTCACGGATAAGAGTATCCTTACAAATCCCCTTTCCAGGCAGAGAGACACCTTTACAATCTCCTTTGCAGGTAGAGATGCACCTTACAATCTCCTTTAAGGTAGAGAGGCACCTTACACTCTTTTAAGGATAAGAGGATCCTTACAATCTCTTAAGGATGAGAGGGTCCTTACACAAGACTAAGTACAGTCTAGACTTAATGTAAAATAGAAAATGGAGAAGTGGAATAAAAGAGAATTACCTCCGGTGTGGTGCAAATGAAATATGCAATGATGATACAATGAATGCACCTTTTGAAATCTTCTTGATGTTTGTAATGTAAATGCCAAGATGTAGATGAAGACTTGTAGATGGTCTTGAGTTCCTCTTGAATGTAAAATAAAGAACTTAAACTCAAGAAATGGTGTAGACCAATTCTCACTTCTAATGCTCAAATAATGCTTATCTGAAGTTGAGATTAATTGTTAATTAATGAGTAGCATTAGAGGTATTTATAGATGAGCTTAGGAGAGCATTTTAGGTAGTAAATCTCACTCAAACGGTCATATTCTGGGTCCATCGGTCGACCGCCATTGGTAGCCGACCGACCGCCAAGAGCCGTTGAGGTAAAATATAGCCGTTGGGGCACTTTCAGGCAGTCACCGATCGACCGAGACTTTTTAACGGTCGACCGGCTATGGTCTCAGACAGCTCCGGTCGACCGGGGCTTCCAGCCGATCGACCGCCAATATGACATACTCTGTTTTGACAGAATGTTGTCATACTGACCAGTCGTCAGTGTTTTGACCATAAATTTTTGGTCCGACCTTGGATTGACTTGAGATCAGTTGCGTTGGAATCAAAACTCAATTTCCTACAACTTCTATGAAGGTTTCATCTCCTGATACTAATTCTAAGATTATCCAAAATACCCTTAAGTCAGGTTAATGTGGTTTTCACAGAATTTCACTAGAACATATTTTTCCTAATATGTTCCTCACCACTTAGAGAGACTTTCCATACTTGGTCAAGGTATGCTCTATGGTCATTCTAGTGTGATGCAATGCACATGCATGTGGTGAGTGCATATATATATATGTGTAGGTTACAAATTACATTAAAAATGACCAATCTATCCTAGTGGTCTTCTTCTTCACTTGAACCTTCCACTCTTTGGCACTTTATCTTCTTTTCTTCTTGTTTGCAATTCCATGTCTTTAAGCTTCATGTCTTGACATCTTGAAGCTTACATTCTTATGATATATTCTTCAAGCATTGATGCCAACTTGTTGATACTCTTCATTTGATGACTTCAATCTTCATTTCTTCGTTTCATTCACCAAATTCGATCTTTGATATGAAGTCTCTACAAAACAATACTTAAAGGAAAATTTTGACATACCTTCATATGTTTGTTATCATCAAAACCAACTATAAGAGTGTGGGCATATCCCTAACAATCTCCCCCTTTTTGATGATGACAAATAGATGATTCTCAAATAAAATAAATAATCAATTATCAATAAGTTGGAGAATCATTTCACAATTTCTCCCCCTTTGTCAACAGCAAAAAGTGGGTTAAAAATCTCTATATTATCTTCCCCCCTTTTAAACCTTGACAAAGAGTGTGGGCAAAATAGCTCCCTCTAAGGGTATGCTAAAAAAAATAATAATAATAAGCATGTAGTCAAGACTAAAACATGCTCCCCCTAAGCATATGCATCATGCATTCAAAAAACGAGTATTAAGGTGAAGCTCCCCCTAAAAATATGCAATAGATATCAATAAAGCTAACATACATTCAAGCAAGATAGATCATTAAAAATTCTAAGATGGTTGATGATGCCAATCATTGTCAATTTTGACAAACATTCTACTGTTTTAAATCTTCCAACAAATATATCTATCAGAGAACCTTTTGGAGTAGGATATTTCATCCCTTCTCTAATGATATCAAAACAACTATCAATGCATCATCCATCTTTTACTTTGGCTTTTTAAACCAATAGAATCAAGCATATATTGGTCCCCATAATCTCATGGGTCCATCCATGTTACAATCAAAATATCCCTTTGGTTTCCAAACCCTTTTGGGTGTGTGAGGTCTAAATAGTGTGTATGCCCTTTGTGAATCATATATTTCATAATGTGCAGGTGGCATATAAGATTTAAAATCTCTTTGAGTCTTATATGGTCTATAAAGTGGATAAGACCTTTGATGTGTTTGTGGCCAATAGGGAGTATGTGGTCTAAAATCCCTTTGAGATTTGAAATTCCTTTGAGGTCTATCATGCCTCTTGGAGGGAGTGTAATAATACGCATAATGGATGTTATTCCTTTTTGGAACTTGCCTTTGGTCATAATGGAGATTTCTTTTCTTTAAAGAAACTACATTTTCTTTTTCTTTCCCTTGAGGTGAAGTTCCACCATCATAACCAAGTCCTTCTTTGTCTTGAGGAATTTTGCATTAGGATTCTAATTATGTATCCAAAGTCTTTTGACCTCTAGTAAATGTATGAAATATGGTAGTTAACTTTGAGTTATTCTCCTCAAGTTCATACATTTTAGATGTCAAGGATTCTATCCTCTTTTTGAGGGAAAGAACCTTCTTTTCCAAATTCGACTTTTCAGTCTCAAGTTTCAAGCTTTCTTCATATAAAGCTTCAAAAGCTTGTTGAAGATCATTATCATTAGATTCATTATTTGAAGTATCTAAATAATGAGATTGAGAACTTACCTCTTGTTCTTTGTCTCCATGAGCCATTAAGGCAAGGTTTGTGACTTCATCGGAGTCACTTTCATTTTCATCCGATTAGACTTCCTTATCATTCTCCTCTTCACTTTCTTCATCCAATTCTTTGGATGCTTTGAAAGCAATGAATTTGGAATGTGCTTTCTTGAATTCTTCATAGAGATCCTTTTCATGGGTAAGAAGTGAGCCCATTAATTCATATAGACTTATCTCGTTCAAGTCTCAGGCTTCATTGATAGCAGTTGTCTTTGGTTTCCACTTGGTAGGTAGTGACCTAAGAATTTTCCTGGCCATCTCAGAGTTACTGTAAGTCTTACCAAGTCCTTTCAAGGAATTTACAATATTAGTAAATCTAGTAAACATGTCAGAAATATTTTCATATTCATGCATTTGAAATAATTCATATTCTTGTATAAGCATGTCTACTTTTCTTTCTCTTACCTCTGTAGTACCTTCATGTGTTACTACAAGTGTGTCCCAAATTTCTTTGGCGTTTTCACACATACTTACTCTGTTGAATTCTTCCTCATTTAAAGCACATTGGAGGTAGGTGAGAGCCATAAAATTGTATTGAAGAAGTACTAGATCATCGGCTGTCAATTCTGATTCATCCTTTGGCACTGTCTTTCCATTTACAATTTTGGTGATGACATATGGTCCTCTTTCTATAGTTCTCCAAACAAGAAAATTATATCCACAAATAAAATTCTTAAATCTACATTTCCAGAAGGAGAAGTTTTCTCCATTAAAGTATGGAGGCCTAGATGCATCCATTCCTTCAGGTGGTCGATTAAATGTAATCATGATCTTTGACTCACTTTAAGACAACTTAGTCTTATATATTGAGCTCCCGCTCTAATACCAATTGAAATAACCTAGAGGGGGGGTGAATAGGTTATACTAGTGGAAATTAACTCTTTTCGACAAAAAGATCCCAAGTGTGGTTGCAAGTTAAAAGCGATGCGGAATAAATAAAATAGGCACAATCACACAACACAAGATTTATAGTGGTTCGACTCAATCTGAGTCTAGTCCACTCCCTACAAGAATCCTCTTGTAAGGCATTCCACTAGTTCTCCCTTTCAGTACAGCTAGGTAGGGAAGAAAACCTTTACAATCTTTTTCACGGATAAGAGTATCCTTACAAATCCCCTTTCCAGGCAGAGAGACACCTTTACAATCTCCTTTGCAGGTAGAGATGCACCTTACAATCTCCTTTAAGGTAGAGAGGCACCTTACACTCTTTTAAGGATAAGAGGATCCTTACAATCTCTTAAGGATGAGAGGGTCCTTACACAAGTCTAAGTACAGTCTAGACTTAATGTAAAATAGAAAATGGAGAAGTGGAATAAAAGAGAATTACCTCCGGTGTGGTGCAANAGTCTAGTCCACTCCCTACAAGAATCCTCTTGTAAGGTATTCCACTAGTTCTCCCTTTCAGTACAGTAGGTAGGGAAGAAAACCTTTACAATCTTTTTCACGGATAAGAGTATCCTTACAAATCTCCTTTACAGGCAGAGAGACGCCTTTACAATCTCCTTTACAGGTAGAGATGCACCTTACAATCTCCTTTAAGGTAGAGAGGCACCTTACACTCTTTTAAGGATAAGAGGATCCTAACAATCTCTTAAGGATGAGAGGGTCCTTACACAAGCCTAAGTACAGTCTAGACTTAATGTAAAATAGAAAATGGAGAAGTGGAATAAAAGAGAATTACCTCCGGTGTGGTGCAAATGAAATATGCAATGATGATAGAATGAATGCACCTTTTGAAGTCTTCTTTATGCTTGTAATGTAAATTCCAAGATGTAGATGAAGACTTGTAGATGGTCTTGAGTTCCTCTTGAATGTAAAATGAAGAACTTGAACTCAAGAAATGGTGTAGACCAATTCTCACTTCTAATACTCAAATAATGCTTCTCTGAAGTTGAGATTAATTGTTGATTAATGAGTAGTATTAGAGGTATTTATAGATGAGCTTAGGAGAGCATTTTAGGTAGTAAATCTCACTCAAACGGTCATATTCTGGGTCCACCGGTCGACCGCCATTGGTAGCCGGTCGACCGCCAAGAGTCGTTGAGGCAAAATATAGCCGTTGGGGCACTTCCAGGCAGTCACCGGTCGACCGGGACTTTTTAACGGTCGACCGCCTATGGTCTCGGACATGTCCGGTCGACCGGGGCTTCCAGCCGGTCGACCGCCAACATGACAGACTCTGTTTTGACAGAATGCTGTCATACTAACTAGTCGTCAGTGTTTGACCATAACTTTTCGGTCCGACCTTGGATTGACTTGAAATCAGTTGCGTTGGAATCACAACTCAATTTCCTACAACTTCTATGAAGCTTTCATCTCCTGATACCAACTCTAAGATTATCCAAAATACCCTTAAGTCAGGTTAATGTGGTTTTCACAGAATTTCACTAGAACATATTTTTCCTAATATGTTCCTCACCACTTAGAGAGACTTTCCATACTTGGTCAAGGTATGCTCTATGGTCATTCTAGTGTGATGCAATGCACATGCATGTGGTGAGTGCATATATATATATATATATATGTGGAGGTTACAAATTACATTAAAAGTGACTAATCTATCCTAGTGGTCTTCTTCTTCACTTGAACCTTTCACTCTTTGGCACTTTATCTTCTTTTCTTCTTGTTTGCAATTCCATATCTTTAAGCTTCATGTATTGACATCTTGAAGCTTAAATTCTTATGATATCTTCTTCAAGCATTGATGCCAACTTGTTGATACTCTTCATTTGATGACTTCAAATCTTCATTTCTTCGTTTCATTCACCAAATTCGACCTTTGATATGAAGTCTCTACAAAACAATACTTAAAAGAAAATTGTGACATACCTTCATATGTTTGTTATCATCAAAACCAACTATAGGAATGTGGGCATATCCCTAACAATCTCCCCCTTTTTGATGATGACAAACAGATGATTCTCAAATAAAATATATAATCAATTATCAATAAGTTGGAGAATCATTTCACAATTTCTCCCCCTTTGTCAACAGCAAAAAGTGGGGTATTAAAAATCTCTATATTGTCTTTTTCCTATTGTAACCTTAATAAGGAGTGTGGGAAAAATAGCCCCCTCTAAGGGTATGCTTAAAAAAATAAGCATGTAGTCAAGACTAAAGCATGCTCCCCCTAAGCATATGCATCATGTAAAAATGCATTAAAAAAAAACGAGTATCAAGGTGAAGCTCCCCCTAAAAATATGCAATAAATGTCAATGAAACTAACATACATTCAAGCAAGATAGATCATTAAAAATTCTAAGATGGTTGATGATGCCAATCATTGCCAATTTTGACAAACATTCTACTGTTTCAAATATTCCAGCAAATATATCTATCAGAGAACCTTTTGGAGTAGGATATTTCATCCCTTCTCTAATGATACCAAAACAACCATCAATGCATCATCCATCTTTTACTTTGTCTCTTTAAGCCAATAGAATCAAGCATATATTGGTCCCCATAATCTCATGGGTCCATCCATGTTACAATCAAAATATCCCTTCGGTTTCCAAACCCTTTTGGGTGTGTGAGGTCTAAATGATGTGTATGCCCTTTGTGAATCATATATTTCATAATGTGCAGGTGGCCTGTAAGATTTAAAATCTCTTTGAGTCTTATATGGTCTATAAAGTGGATAAGACCTTTGATGTGTTTGTGGCCAATAGCGAGTATGTGGTCTAAAATCCCTTTGAGATTTGAAATTCCTTTGAGGTCTATCATGCCTCTTGGAGGAAGTGTAATAATACGCATAATGGACGTTATTCCTTTTTGGAACTTGCCTTTGGTCATAATGGAGATTTCTTCTCTTTGAAGAAACTACATTTTCTTTTTCTTTCCCTTGAGGTGAGGTTCCACCATCATAACCAAGTCCTTCTTTGTCTTGAGGACTTTTGCATTGGGATTCTAATAATGTATCCAAAGTCTTTTGACCTCTAGTAAATGTATGAAATATGGTAGTTAACTTTGAGTTATTCTCCTCAAGTTCATACATTTTCGGTGTCAAGGATTCTATCCTCTTGTTGAGGGAAAGAACCTTCTTTTCCAAATTAGACTTTTCAGTCTCAAGTTTCAAGCTTTCTTCATATAAAGCTTTAAAAGCTTGTTGAAGATCATCATCATTAGATTCATTATTTGAAGTATCTAAATAATGAGATTGAGAACTTACCTCTTGTTCTTTGTCTCCATGAGCCATTAAGGCAAGGTTTGTGACTTCATCGGAGTCACTTTCATCTTCATCCGATGAGACTTCCTCATCATTTTCTTCTTCACTTTCTTCATCCAATTCTTTGGATGCTTTGAAAGCAATGAATTTGGAATGTGCTTTCTTGAATTCTTCATAGAGATCCTTTTCATGGGTAAGAAGTGAGCCCATTAATTCATATAGACTTATCTTGTTCAAGTCTCGGGCTTCATTGATAGCAGTTGTCTTTGGTTTCCACTTGGTAGGTAGTGACCTAAGAATTTTCCTGGCCATCTCAGAGTTGGTATAAGTCTTACCAAGTCCTTTCAAGGAATTTACAACATTAGTAAATCTAGTAAACATGTCAGAAATATTTTCATATTCATGCATTTGAGACAATTCATATTCTTGTATAAGCATGTCTACTTTTCTTTCTCTTACCTCTGTAGTACCTTCATGTGTTACTACAAGTGTGTCCCAAATTTCTTTGGCGTTTTCACACATACTTACTCTGTTGAATTCTTCCTCATTTAAAGCACATTGGAGGTAGGTGAGAGCCTTGAAATTGTATTGAAGAAGTACTAGATCATCGGCTGTCAATTCTGATTCATCCTTTGGCACCGTCTTTCCATTAACAATTTTGGTGATGACATATGGTCCTCTTTCTATAGTTCTCCAAACAAGAAAATTATATCCACAAATAAAATTCTTAAATCTACATTTCCAGAAGGAGAAGTTTTCTCCATTGAAGTATGGAGGCCTAGATGCATCCATTCCTTCAGGTGGTCAATTAAATGTAATCATGATCTTTGACTCACTTTAAGACAACTTAGTCTTATATATTGAGCTCCCGCTCTAATACCAATTGAAATAACCTAGAGGGGGGTGAATAGGTTATACTAGTGGAAATTAATTATTTTCGATGTATAGGTCCCAAGTGTGATTGTAAGTTAAAAACGATGCGGAATAAATAAAATAGGCACAATCACACAACACAAGATTTATAGTGGTTCGACTCAATCTGAGTCTAGTCCACTCCTTACAAGAATCCTCTTGTAAGGTATTCCACTAGTTCTCCCTTTTAGTACAGTAGGCAGGGAAGAAAACCTTTACAATTTTTTACGAATAAGAATGTCCTTACAAATCTCCTTTCCAGGCAGAGAGACGCCTTTACAATCTCTTTTACAGGTAGAGATGCACCTTACAATCTCCTTTAAGGTAGAGAGGCACCTTACACTCTTTTAAGGATAAGAGGATCCTTACAATCTCTTAAGGATGAGAGGGTCCTTACACAAGCCTAAGTATAGTCTAGACTTAATGTAAAATAGAAAATGGAGAAGTGGAATAAAAGAGAATTACCTCCGGTGTGGTGCAAATGAAATATGCAATGATGATAGAATGAATGCACCTTTTGAAGTCTTCTTGATGCTTGTAATGTAAATGCCAAGATGTAGACGAAGACTTGTAGATGGTCTTGAGTTCCTCTTGAATGTAAAATGAAGAACTTGAACTCAAGAGATGGTGTAGACCAATTCTCACTTCTAATGCTCAAATAATGCTTCTCTAAAGTTGGGATTTATTGTTGATTAATGAGTAGTATTAGAGGTATTTATAGGTGAGCTTAGTGAAGCATTTTAGACAGGGAATCAAGCTCTAACGGACATATTCTGTGTCTACCGGTCGACCGCCATTGGTAGCCGGTCGACCGCCAAGAGCCGTTGAGGCAAAATATAGCCGTTGGGGCACTTCCAGGCAGTCACCGGTCGACCGGGACTTTTATCCGGTCGACCGCCTATGGTCTCGGACATGTCCGGTTGACCGGGGCTTCCAGCCGGTCGACCTCCTATGGTCTCGGACATGTCCGGTCGACCGGGGCTTCCAGCCGGTCGACCGCCAACATGACAGACTCTGTTTTGACAGAATGCTGTCATACTAACTAGTCGTCAGTGTTTTGACCATAACTTTTCGGTCCGACCTTGGATTGACTTGAAATCAGTTGCGTTGGAATCACAACTCAATTTCCTACAACTTCTATGAAGCTTTCATCTCCTGATACCAACTCTAAGATTATCCAAAATACCCTTAAGTCAGGTTAATGTGGTTTTCACAGAATTTCACTAGAACATATTTTTCCTAATATGTTCCTCACCACTTAGAGAGGCTTTCCATACTTGGTCAAGGTATGCTCTATGGTAATTCTAGTGTGATGCAATGCACATGCATGTGGTGAGTGCATATATATATATATATATATATATGTGGAGGTTACAAATTACATTAAAAGTGACTAATCTATCCTAGTGGTCTTCTTCTTCACTTGAACCTTTCACTCTTTGGCACTTTATCTTCTTTTCTTCTTGTTTGCAATTCCATATCTTTAAGCTTCATGTATTGACATCTTGAAGCTTAAATTCTTATGATATCTTCTTCAAGCATTGATGCCAACTTGTTGATACTCTTCATTTGATGACTTCAAATCTTCATTTCTTCGTTTCATTCACCAAATTCGACCTTTGATATGAAGTCTCTACAAAACAATACTTAAAAGAAAATTGTGACATACCTTCATATGTTTGTTATCATCAAAACCAACTATAGGAATGTGGGCATATCCCTAACAGCTTTCGCATATACCTTTATCAACGAAATCAAACGGATAAGTTTCAATAAAATTCGCGAGGGAAACCTTTTAGGAAAAGATCTTGTTACTATTTAAAGATCAAATAATACGAGTTGAACGATTTAAGTACAGATCCACCATCGCTCTATGACTAATCACAGATCAATATGATTTGTCCCTTCAATGATGAGAAATCTGTGCATACAAGAGTCCTACACGACTTAAATAGGATAAGGAAAGAGGAAATGCTGAAAAATAGAAAAGAATTCTAACTTCATCTTAAATTCACAAGAGATTACACAAATCTAAGATCCTAAACTAATTCAGAGCACTCTAAATAACAAGATAACCTAATTTTCGTAAAAGAAAAACAACTACACAGCAAGAACTGATCTCACAATACAGCCAACCATTATATATGAAAAAAGGTTAGAAGATCAAAAAGAATTGGAAATTAGGGCTACAATTCCATGCCTCGATTCCTTCATATCTCCTTCTCTTCCAAACTCCAAATCATCGTTTAATCCTCTGGCTTAGCGAAATCGGTAATCTAACTGTCATCATCGGCGGCAACCGACTTCGAAGAGCCACCACCAGCCTTCTTCGGCAACAAGTGATTGTGGATGTTGGGCATCACACCACCATTAGCTATTGTAACAGCACCAAGCAACTTGCTCAGTTCTTCATCGTTCCTCACCGCCAATTGAATATGCCTTGGAACGATTCTCGTCTTCTTGTTATCCCTAGCCGCATTTCCTGCCAACTCCAATACCTAAAGAATCAACATTTACAAACAAATCAGTCTCACATGATCAATTTTTTTCCAAATTAAACCCTAACCAGTAATTCTTTTCCAAATTAAATCCTAATCGTTAAAAAGGAAATACGAAACCCACCTCTGCTGCGAGGTATTCAAGAACGGCCGCGAGATACACAGGAGCACCAGCACCGACTCGTTCGGCGTACTTGCCGGCTTTGAGAAACCTAGCGATTCTACCGACGGGAAATTGTAGTCCGGCTTTGCTGCTACGAGATGTTGCCTTCTTCGACGCTCCGGCGCCGAGAGATTTTCCCCTTCCGGCCATATCGAAATACCAAGTGAAGAGAGAGGATTTGCAGAACTTCGCTAAACGAGGGGCTTTAATGGGGAAGACGAAAGAGGGAAAACCGTAATGAGGAGGGAAATTGCCTCTTCTCATATTTATATGTAGGATTCGGAATACACAAGCCAATCAGCGGCAATGACGCGGATCTTGATCTTCGACCGTTCTTTAAAATAAACGTGAACGGTCCGATGTCGAAGGAGTTACGTCCCGGATATTGGGTCTTGTATTTTGGAGCGAAAGAAGCAAAATGGGTTTCCCAAGTTGCCCTCATTGGTACTTCATAATGTCTTCAACCAAAAAAAAAAGGGTACAAATGTCGACAGTCGACACTAACACGGTGCTTGCCGAATGCTGCCTAAGCGTGTCAATTTAAAATTGAAATCGAAACCGGCGGTTTAAAATTAATTTGATTTTGGTTTCAAACTTCAGAATATTTTCTTGGTTTGGTTTGGGTTTCAGTTTCGAGACTCAAACAGTTGAATCAAAACCAATTATTCATTTTCAAACCGAATAAGAGATAATATAAAATAATATTTTTTAAATGTTTTAATCAATATGGAAGATAATTTTTATTTGTTTTGGGTAAAAATATGAAGATAAATTATATTCCTTCTTAATATTTGGAAAACCTTGAGGATTATGGCTTTAATAAATAAGGATTTTTTTTTTTTTTGTTGGTGAAAGTGTAAAAGATTGGGCCAAATATCTAAAATATGACTTGCGTTGAATACAAACTAGGTGAAAATTGAATATTGAACCAGATAAGGAACCAAATAAAAAAATCAAACCAAGTCAATTTGGTTCAAGTTTGAAAAATACACTCATATTCGGTTTTGTTCCCAATGTTGTATTTTAAATTGAAACAAAATTAAACCAACTCACTTACCCACACAGAGGAAGAGAGTTATATATATCATATTATGATATACTATACTGTCATACTATCATGTTATACTATTATATAAAAGCATGAAGTGGCAAATCGTTCACTTGACTACTTTGTTCATTCCTTTTATCCTTCTCTCCATTTTTTTTATATACTTTTTATAAATTATTGGTACCCTTTTATTGAAGTGACAAAAAAACTAATTAGAATACATTAAAGGAATATCTTTATCATCTTCCCACCTTCTCAAACTCTCTCTCTCTCTCTCCCACTTTTATTTTTCTTCTTAAACTCACAAATTACCTTTCCTTATATTCTCTCTCCTAAAATCTGTTATCATTCCTAATATTTCCTTCTTACTAACAATATGGAGCCGTTTGACAACATTTCTATTCTTGGAGAATGTTCTTTTACAAAAGTGTTCATTTTCAATTCCATACTATGAGAATACTCTAGTGGAATAGAAACAGCGTTTAGTAAAACTATTTCCAAAATGTCCTTAGAACAGGAAAAGAACAAAAACAGTGTTTGACAGACACTTTATATAAATTCACTTCTGAACAATAAAATCAATAATTATATGCATGTCATTATGGTCACATTTAACTTAAATAAGGAAATATTTTGTTTATAAAATTATCCTTTAAAATACCATTATTTAAAGGAAATAATAAATAAAAGTGTAAGAAGTTTTCACATTTATCTTAATAAAAAAATAAGTTTCCCATTCAAGTTTATAGGAATTACAAAATAAAAATCATAGTTGCAAATAGGTGTCTTGAAATTTTATTACATAAACAATCAAATCATGGGGTAACTCTTTTCTACTGTCATCTGATTTGCAATTTGTATCTTTAGCTCATTCATCTATCTTCCTCATGTACGTTGACTGCTTTGATGAATTGTAGAAGTAGTACCAGCAACATCACCATCTTCTTGTTCATCGCAAACGTTGACTACCCTAACTCTTTCTTCATTAGCATCGAACGTTGACTACCCTGACTGATAGAACTTCCTAGGGAGATGGCATATTTACAAATAAAGATGAAGATCACCAACACCCAAATTTCAGTGAATAGACCTAAAATAAAGGTTTTCTAACTTGTTCTCTCTCTTCAATCAATCAATAGCTCTGCAAAATTAGACATACTATGTTTCACATTACTTAGATGTTCATGAATGAAGTTAAATAATTCATATGCCTGAAGTAGAAGATTAGATCTCAAATCCTGTCCACAAGTAAAGTGAGAGAGGCACAGAGGCAGAGAAAATATATATATATATATGGGAGAGGGATAGGTATGTCGTCGATATCAAGTATACTAGCGGATAACACCAATAGGAACACATGATGGAGTATCATTCAGGAAGAATATGTGGGTCATTTCAGAAAAAGAGAAGAGAGAGATAGACACAATGGGTGCTAGCATACTTGATATCGACGGCATACCCAACCTTTTCCCTATATATATAAAGAAATTTTCTTGCTAATCTCCCATTGATTAAACTTTCCCCATTAATAAACCACCAAATTTACAACACATATGAGATCGGAATTCGGAACCAGAGACAAATACAAATTCTTCACTTAAATCCACATTGACTTGCACTACTTTCTTCTACCAAAACCAGCCAAAAAAAAAAAAGAGTAAAAAACCCCTAACCCTAGCCTCCAAACCCATTGAGAGTCCTACCTTGCCTTTTAAGAGCATAAACAACATCCATAGCGGTTACGGTCTTCCTGTGAGCGTGCTCTGTGCGAGATGACAAATTGCAGGCTTAGTGATGCCCTAAATATTATCTCTCAACACCTTACGATGCCTCTTTGCTCCTCCCTTTCCCAATCCCTTCCCTCCTTTCCCTCTACTTGACATCTTCGCTTCCCTCTCAAGTAAAAGGTACTCCTGCAACTGTTCCCTCTCTCACCCTGGTTTTCGAATTCTTTCCTAAAACAAAATCTTAAAACCATGGGAAGATGAGAGAAATTGCTTGGTCGTGTTTACCTACTGGCACTACTTCCCCAAATCTCTTAGATGTAGAAATCCGAAATAAGATTTCCTTATTTGGTTCAACTTCTCTCCTGTCTTCAATCTCTTTTTTTTTTTTTGGCAAGCTCTGTCTTTAATATCTAAATATGTATAATGCCACGTAGAAGAGAGAGAGAGAGAGAGACAGACTGGTCCACAGTGTTGAGAGTTCAATCCCTTTTCTCTAGGATTTCTTGCGAGGGAAATGGGCAAGGGCCCCTTTTGGTGTGCTTTTATCGGAAGTAGGTGGAGTAAAGATAATGGAATTTATTCTTTTAAGCTGTTAGAAGAAGGGACAAAACAATTTTTTGGTATTCTTGTAATCTATTATAATGTCATTCTTTTTAACTGGTTCATTGTGGGGGAATACGAAAATAAACTGGATGTGCCAAACATATTTTTGTTTTATTTGCATTCCCGTAACGTAGAAGAACATCAGAAATGCTCTTCCAGGGTATTATCAAACGGCACCTATATGTCCAACCTTCTCATCTTTGCTCAGATCCCATCCTCTCTCTCTCTCTCTCTCTCTCCCTCAAGATATATAAATCGATCAAAGTCAAGATTGGGCATCTTTACGTATACCAGCCTCAACATCCGTAGAGTTAGGCCCGACTGGATCGATAAAGGGAGGGACAGACTCCATCCATGCGACGTTGAGGATGGTTTACATAGAAGATATTCAATCCATCATCTGGCCCATACACGTCAACGGTATGAGCATAGCAAAGTGGAGTAGAGAGATTCTGAATCTACAAATTTAGTGACAAAAGGCGGAGCAAATTAAAAGAGGAAATAAGAGATGATCATTCTTGATCAAGGTCTCAAAATTCAGTGAACGGGCCAATTCACACTCATTCACTCTGATTTCTCACAGGTTTCGATCACTTTTGACCGATTCGGATGCCTATTCGGAGTTTTAAAACCTTGTTCCCATCTTTTACCCTGTTTTTTTTTTTTTTTTTCTCTAATTTTTTTTTATGGATTTGGGTTCGATTACTCCGAGTAAATCCTTCTTGGGCTCAACGATTTTGTTTCTCTTCTTGTGTTTTTATCCATATCGTCATTGGATGAGGGACCTTGAGAGCGCTAGGGCTGGAAAATGAATCTGGTAGAGAGAGATCTACGTACACTGGTCGAGTGTGGCCTCAACTCGTGTCTTCGTGTAGGTTATTGGTTCAAGGAAACCATTTCACTTTCCCTTTTCTTTTTTTATTTTATTTTATTGTTTTCTCTCTATCCTTATGATTGTAATGGTACATCTGGTGTACATGCATATTATATTATATTATTTGTGTGGGTTGGTTTATGAGACGTTCTATTATCTTGATCGTTTTGCTTTGTTTTGTTTTGTTTTGTTTTGTTTTGTTTTGTTTTTTTTTTTTTTTTTTTTTTTTTTTTTTTTTTTTTTTTTTTTTAACTATTATTATCACCATTGTTGATATGGTTTGTCTTGCTATGGTTGTGAATATTTTTTTCTTAACATCTTTCTTTCAAATACTCATTTTGAAAGGATTTACTTCCCACATTATAAGTAACTGGTGAATGTGAATGCTAAGAGGGTTGAAGATGTTTTCACATACAAAAGATTATTGCAACTGCCTCATGACCTTGATAAGAGACCACCATTTGAGGTGCTCTTTTCCCTTTTTTTAATTTGACTGTTTTCTCTCTATCCTTATGTTTGCAATAGTCCATATGATATACATGTAGTTAGTATTTGTCTTGGTTGGCTTATGAGGTGTTCAGTTGTTACGATCATTTTTCCATTGGTGGAACTGTTATTGTGACACTCTTCCCTATTTGTCTGAATGGGAGTGGGTTCCCAATGGGTTGTATGGCATGCGCCTTAAAATTGAGATTTATTATTGGAAATTTATCTTGTACCACCCCTAATTCTAAACTTTATATGACATACCACCCTAATTCGCTTATAATATCAAGTATATACCCCATTTTGTTAACGAAATTACACTTAAATCCATTTCGTTAGAAAAAAAATGTTCTGTGATGATGTGGTTTGGTTAGCATTTCATAAATGACAAGTTTACCCCTAAATCAAATGATTTTCTTCAATTCAATCAAAGGTTTAGGGTTCTTGGTTCTACAAGCTACAACAGTGGAGAGGATAATTATTCTGATTAATCTCTTAATCAACTGATCTTCCCCACCGAAGGAAGCTCACCTGAAAAAATATTGGCTTTCTCTCAGGGATCACCTGTACCAAGAACTCTAGCCTGAGGCATTACAGTTTGAACAAGTTGTTCAGTGAAGATCAATCAAGGAACAAGAAGACGGAATAAGGAAGAAAAAGTAGGAATTCTTAGATTGGTCCTCAAGCGATAGTGCGATGGGTATATTCCTTGAGGTGCACCATAAGAGGAACATTTAGACTAAGAAGAATACACCCATGCCGGCACATGCAACAAAGACGAAATTATCAAAGTTATCATATTTTTGTGTTTGTTTTTGGTATGGTGATTTGGGTTTTCACTGGTTTTGATCCTTGTAAAAAAGATCAATCCCTTTTCTAATTTTCTTCAATCATCTTCTCGCAAGGGTCAAGACTCATCCCAGGGAAGAGGAGAGAGAGAGAGTGAGAGAAGAGTAGCAGTGGAATAGTGAGAGTTGTCTTCGAAAGGGTGTTGGGTTTATCGAGGAGAGAAACAGATTTCTTCCTGGGAATTACTGTGAAACGTGTTGATATACCATATATCCGTTGACCAGTCAATGGTCGGGTAACTGATCCCGAAGTCACCTGGACCAAGATGGATAGGTCAAACTCGACCCCACGATCACATGACCTCTCCTAAAACCCTAAAGGACTTGGGCGGGATTATCCGATTGCTTGACCCCCAAGCCACTAAACCAGGGGAATAACTGTGGTAGAGTTAGCTGTTGGAAGGATTTTATCATAATTAGGTTGACGGTTATGATTCCTAACCAGGGTTGAGTTAGCCGTAACGATCTTAGCCAACTCAGACACGATGAAGAAAGATCCCTTAATGGGGTAGAAACACGTGTCATTGATCCTCGACCAATAGGAGAGCCCAATGCATTCCATATAAGGCAAGAGGAGCCAGGGAAGGAGGTAAGCTTTCATTCTCACTGAACACTTGTGATATCACCTCACCGAGACTAACTTCAGCATCGAAACCTGGCCCTAGAGCTTCTCCGGGCTAGTTTTTTACCTGTATTCTATAGGTTAACGCATGGCAAAAATGTGCAGCAATAGTGGCGCCATCTGTGGGAACTTTACGATAAGCCATCCTGATGTTCAGTGAGATTAGGAGAATGACGAAGACCACCAGAACTTACTCGAAGAAAGGAGGACAACCTGCAGCCTCCCATCCACCGGGGAACCAGTGAGAAGTAGCAGGAGAAGTCGAGCAAGATCCAGCCGTCAATGATGCATTAAATGCCTCTGTACCAACTTGTTCAGATCCTGAAGTAGTGCCACCTTCTCCCATGACAGCAGAGCAATTTGACAACCTTCTAAAGCAAGCTCAGGACTTGGTGCAGTTGATCCATGAAACTTCAAGAAACTTTAGCAAACAGCGGCATACTGATCAACCTGGTTAGCACAGTTGCGAGAAGGAAGTTTTTGAAAGATCCATTGCTAACTTATCTAGCTCCACAAAAGAAAGCCCAAGTCGTGGAGAACATTTTGACCATCCCAGCTGAGATAGGGAAGCATAGTCCCCACTGAGACACAAAAAGAGTGAAGAAGCTGATCATAGCAGCCATGTCAATCAGTCTCCAAGGCATGGCCCAGCACGTTCTCCTCACAGGAAGGAAGATGCCAGAAGAGCGAGGCCCAGGCGTAAGGCCGGAGTCGAAAAATCCGATCTAGAACAGCCCCCACACGATCGAGCCAACCCACTAAAAATGCCCTTAGAGCAATAGCTCAGGGAGTTGCGAGTAAAGGTGGAAAGAATGGAGAAGGGCGATGATGAAAAGGAGGTGGAAGACCTCGAGAAGTTTGGCGAAAGTCCTCTCTCAGAAGAGATCATATGGATCCCACTGCCAAAACGCTTCAAAATGCCTACATTTCAACTTTATGACTGAACAAGGGATCCTTGGGAGCATCTTCAAGCATATCGTTAGATTATGACCATTCAGGGGGCTACAGAGGCGCTCCTGTGTAGAGTGTTCCCAACATCTCTCCAGGGCTTGGCCACTACTTGGTTCTCGTGTTTGGAACCAAGGTCTGTCCGCGACTTCAAACAGTTGAGTAGGAAGTTCTTGGATTACTTCGTGGGGAGCAAGGCACGTCATAAGACCTCATCAAACCTCATGGATATGAAGCAACGGCCAGGTGAGACTCTCCGACAATTCATGCAAAGATTTAACTTAGAAAAGTTGGAGGTTAGAGACCTTGATCCGACCACTGAGTTCTTGGCCTTGAAGAGTGGGATTCAGGAGGAACACTTGAAGTTCTCCCTCTCTTAATTTGAACCAAGGACTTTGGCCCAACTAAGAGAGAAGATCCGAAGATATAGTAACGCGGAGGAGCTTACTACCAATGGCCCAAATGCGAGCACTCAAGTGGATCGACGAAAAAATTCTGGCAAGGATGAGGGAGATTGGGGTTATAGACATAAGCGCCCCAGAGTTGATGATCGAGAAGCAGGTCAAAAGGCTTATGAGGGGTACACCAGCTTGAACATTTCCCAATCCCACATACTGATGAATATCAATGCTGAGGAAAGGGCAAGGATGAAAACTCCAAGAAGAATACCCTCACCTCTCGAGAGTCGTGATTGGTGATGGTATTGTGACTATCACAGAGATCATGGTCATTCGACCAACCAATGTAAAGAGCTCATGGTCGCAATAGAGGAGCTCATCTAGAGGGGGTTCCTGAGGAGATTCACTGCAGGACAAGATGAGGGATGGGACCGATGGAGAGAAGCATTACGGCGGGAAGAAAGAGAGAACCGGAGGGTAGCGCCAAGCTGACGAATGGTACAATCATCACAGACAACTTGATCCTTCCCGGAGGTCACATCCCCTACCAGGCAATGAAAGGAGAGCCGATCAAGCAAAGGACCACCTCGAGGACCCACCTACTCGGGTTATCACTTTCGATGATGAAGATTCAAGGGCAGCAAGGAAGAACTATGCTTGAGGAGTCTTCTACACCGAGCACCTGACCAAGAGGGCCAGGACTGACCAAGTGAACACTTTCAATGATGAAGATTCCCAAGGGGTGGAGTTTCCCCACGATGACGCCATGGTCATAAATCTCCGGATAGGGGCTTTTCAGGTGGAGCGGGTCCTGGTTGATGATGGAAGTTCAGAAGACATCATTTTTTGGGAGGCATTCCAAAAAATAGAGATCAAATAAGAGAAGTTGAGGCCAGTAAACACTCCCTTGTATGGGTTCTTAAGAAGTCCTGTTTGACTGAAAGGAATGATTGAGCTCCATATCCAAACGGGTAGCGGTGAGTTACAAAAGTTATGTATGGTAAACTTCTTGGTGGTCGACACTCCTTCGGCTTACAATGTTATTATGGGTAGGCCAGCTCTCAACGACTTTAGGGCGATAGTATCGACCTACCACTTGAAGATGAAATTTCCCACCGAAAAGGGAATCGGAGAGTGCCAAGGCGACCAATTGGAATTAAGAAAGTGTTATGTCAATACTCTGAAGGATTTTAAAAAGCAAAAAGACATGCACGTAGTCGAAATAAATGAACGGCCGGAGAAGGATGTCAGTAGGGGAGGGCCTGCAGAGGAGCTGGTACCAATAAATCTTTCCGAAGCTGACACCTCCAAACAACTACTAGTAGGAGCATCTCTATCACCCGAAGGTCGGGAAGAACTCACAAAATTATTAAGGAGGAATGTTGATCTGTTTGCATGGTCACCAGTTGATATGCCCGGCATTGACAGAGGGATGATCGAGCATCGCCTAAGCCTCGATCCAACACATCAACCAGTAAAGCAAAAGAGAAGAACCTTCACACCAGACAGAGAAGCAACTGTTGAGGAAGAAGTAGAGAAGCTCCTAAAGGCCAGATTCATTAGAGAGATATGGTACTCTGATTGGTTAGCAAACGTGGTGATGGTGAGGAATTCGAGTGGTAAATGGCGCATGTGCGTTGACTTCATTGATCTTAATAAGGCGTGTGCCCTAAGGAGGTGGACGACTATCCACTACCAAGGATAGACCTCCTTATAGATGCCATGGTGGGACATGACCTTATGAGCTTCATGGACGCTTACTCGGGGTATAATCATATTATTTTGGACTAGTGGGATCAACTGAAGACTACATTTATTACTGACAAGGGATTGTACTGCTGTAGGGTTATGCCCGTTGGCCTCAAGAATGCTGGGGCAACATACCAGAGGCTAGTCAACCGAATTTGCAAACCCATGATCAGAAGAAACATGGAGGTATACATGGATGACATGCTAGTAAAAAGCAAGAGAGCACCCGACCATGTGACCGACCTGGAGGAAGCATTTAACATTCTGAGAAGATACAACATGAAGCTCAACCCAATCAAATGCGTGTTTGGGGTAACCATAGGTAAAATTTTGGGTTTTCTAGTCTCGAGCAAAGGTATAGAGGCCAACCCTGACAAGATACATGCAATCCTAGAAATGACATCACCAAAAACAATGAAAGAGGTACAAAAACTGACAGGAAGATTAGCTGCCTTGGTCGTTTTATTTCCAATGTAGGTGATAGATATGTCCCATTCTTCCAAACTCTGAAAGGAGCCAAAAGATTTGAATGGATGTCGAGCTTCTAAGATGTCTTTGAACAACTTAAGAAGTACCTATCCTCTCCCCCTCTATTGACCAAGCCCACCAGGGGAGACAAATTGCAGCTCTAGTTAGGAGTTTCCCTAGCAACCGTGAGTGCAGTCCTGCTAAAGGAAGAAAACAGACGCCAATAGTCGATATACTATGTGAGCAAGGTTTTGGCAGACGCAAAGCTGAGATACACCAATTTTGAGAAGATAATGTATGCCCTAGTTGTCATAGCATGGAAGCACCGACCATATTTCCAAGCTCATACCATCATGGTATTGAACCATTGAAGAAGATATTTCAAAGCCCCAATACATCGGGAAGATTGGTTGGTTGGGCCGTCAAGCTAGGAGAGTTTGATATCATATTCTATCTGCGAACCATAGTTAATGCTCAGGTTCTAGTCGACTTCATAATCGTATCCATAATCGGAGATGAGCAAGAGCAAGACAACAGGCACCACAGACTGGTTGCATACCCGACTAGGAAGTCCCGACCACATGGAACTTGTTCATAGACAGATTGTCAGGTTTAAAGAGAAATGGGACGAGAGTGACCCTTGTCAGCTCGGGTGGCTTCCAAATACAATGTGCGCTCCGGTTCTCTTTCCAAGCAACTAATAATGAAGCAGAATATAAGGCCCTTCTAGTGGGAGTTAGACTGGAAAAATCGAGGTGCAATGGTTATCCATCCACAGTGACTCCCAGTTGGTCATGCGATAAATAAACGGGGAGAATAGAGCTCGAGAAATCCGGATGGAAGAATATGTCAAGATGGTGAAAGACCTATTGAAGACTTTTGAGGGCATAGAAATAAAGGAGATTGCTTGCTCAGAAAACACTCCAGCAGACATGCTTTCAAGGTTGGCAACCACCCAATGCTCGGATATCATGCCACTTGTCTTTGTCGAAGTTGTCCCTCATTCTAGCCTGAGCACCCCGGAAATGATGCAAGTGGATGAAAAGAAAGCAGCCAGATAACCCCTATCATCTCTTATCTCAAGGACCGAGCATTACTGACGGATCGCAAGGAGGCCTAGAAAATTCAAACCCAAGCACTTAGATTCGTATTGATAGTAGATGGATCGTTACTCAGGAGATCCTTTGCTGGTCCACTCCTCAAATTTCTTGGGGAGAGAGAGGCGGAGTACACGATGAGGGAATTTCATGAAGGGATTTGTGGTTAACACCTTGGAGGGAGAGCTATAGCCCATAAAATTTTGCGCCAAGGATTCTACAGGCCACGAATAACGAAAGATTCAGTTGAATATGTCAGGAAGTGTCTGAAGTGCGAGTATGTAGCTCCAGTACCTCGACAACCAGCAACAAAGTTGAGCACCCTAAGCAGCCCAATAGCCTTTGCCATGTGGGGGATGGACATACTAGGATCCTTTTCTATCGCTGCCAGGTAATGTAAGTTTGTGGTCATAGCAATCGATTACTTCACAAAATGGGTCGAGGCTAAACCACTAGCAACCATGACAGAAGCGAAGACATTAGCATTTTTTAAAACAACAATAATCTTTCGTTTTGGAGTCCCTCGCGTATTAATCACTGACAATGGCAAGCAATTCGACAATAAAAGTTTCAAGCACTTATATAGTGACCTGGCGATTGACCATAGAAAGACTGCAGTGGGGTACCCTCAGAAAAATGGGCTCACATAGAATGCTAACAGGACCCTCCTTCAGGGTGTCAAGAAACGGATGGACGATGCGAAGGGAAGATGGGCAGAAGAACTCCAGAGCATCGTTTGTGCTCATAAGACAACAGAGAGAGTTATTACGAGAGAAACCCCATACTTGCTCACACAGTATGGAAGCACTTAGTCCAGTTGAAGTTGGGGCAATGTCACTACGAGTGCAAGCATATAACGAGCAAGAAAATAAAAAAGGGCTCGAGAACAACCTTGACCTAATAGAAGAGTTGAGAGAATAGTCACAAGAAAAAATGGCGATATGCCAGTAACAGGTGGCAAGACACTTCAACAAAAAGGTCACCGAGCGACACTTTCAGATGGGCGACTTGGTGCTGCAACGAATAGAAGTGTCAAATCCCAAACACCAAAGAAAATTATCACCAAACTAGGAGGGCCCATACTGCATCATGAAGGTGATCAAGCCAAGAACATACCACTTGTCATCCTTGGGGGGAAAAGAAATTGAGCGAGCTTGGAATTCTACGAACCTTAGACGATATTATTAGTAAAAAACCCCTCTTTTTCTTCAAATATTGTTCATTACTGTCTCATCTTAAAAAGTTATAGCATCAATGAAGAAGGTTACCCAGGCTCTTTCACCTATATTTTTTCCATATTCTACTAAGAAGCACACGACCTCGAGACACTCAACCTTCTTCAAGGACTGAGCTCGAGCATCCACGCGACCTCAAGACACTCGACCTTCTTCAGGAACTGAGCTTGAGCATCCATGCAACCTTGAGACACTCGACCTTTTTCACGGATCGAGCTCGAGCATCCACGTGACCTTGAGACACTCGACCTTCTTCAAGGACCGAGCTCTAGCATCCACGTGACCTCAAGACACTCTAGGACCGAGCTCGAACATATTGAAATGGTTAGATCTATAACTAGCTTCGAGAAAGCCTCGATCTCCAATATGAGTGCTAAGAAAACTAAGACAGGTCTTGAACTAAACAAGAGCTCCAACACTTAAAGAAAAATCAGTAGTTTGTTTCATTTAAGGAAAATTACAAGGCACTTTACAAACAGATTAGTACACAAAATCACTCTATAGTATCAGAGGTTGAAGCAGGGACATCCGTAACTGGCTCAGAAGCAAGAAGAACACTTTCGATCTCGTGGATATCAGCACAGACCTTGGTAGGAGGTAGTATTGAAACACCAGATTCTGAGTAGGGCTAGATAGGAGCGGCGTTTGAAATGGCAATCTGGGAGGGAGGCAAAGTAGAAGCATCACCTGAGGCCGTAATGCCCTCTGGAGTAGAAGGTAGCACAGGTGTGACGTCTGAAGCAATGGTGATCCCCTGTGTAGAAGGTGGGGCAGTACCCAATGATGGGGGAGATGTCACAACTCCCAAGGATGCTGCCTTCTCCCACTCAGTAGCAAACACGCTTAGTTCGATACCAGGACTCTTCCGCTCGGACTCACCACGAACCCGTAACATGCCTTGAAGATACAATTGGATGCCTGCAAGATCCAGCTCAGTCTGATAATCTAGTGTCTCCTTATACCTCCTTATGACTACTTGCTCATTCTCTGCTGCTCGGGCCTTAAATAAGGCCAACCGCTGCCTGTCAAAATCTTGCACTGTTACCGCTACCACAACCCTTTTCTTCTCCTTGCCTAGTTCATTGTGAAGTCAATGGATCTCAAGATCCCTTTCTTTAATGTCTTCCTCAAACACCATGACCTTGGCTACAATAGCGAGATTCTAACAGTGGAGCTCCTCATTCCGGCCTCGCAACCCATGAACCTCGCCCTCTTTTTGAGCAAGCCGACGCTCCAACTCCTGTCTCTCTTTCTCTTTGGCATTCAAGGCTTCCTGTAACCTTGTACCTCCGACCATCCCTCGTCAACCTTCTTCTCACACTCCTTCAAAGCACTGTAACACTGATCAGCGCGAACGAGCATCTTGCCAAGTATGGTTTGCCCCTGAAAAAAAAAAGTTCAAACCATGGCAAAGAAAAAGGGAGGAAATGCCAAATGAAGAAGGAAATATGGAAAAGGAAGGACCTTACCTCTGCCAACTGGGTAAAACATTGACCAAGAAGTTCGTAGTAGGTCGACTACTTATAATATGCCTTTTCTTTGGGGAGCGAGCTTTCCAGTACAACGATCTAAGCATACTCAGGATCAGAAAAATGGACTGATTGACTGTCAGCCCATATTGAGGAACGTATGGCTCTCCAACGGTTGTAGCCTTCACCGCTGCCATCTTCCCCTTTTCTCGATACCTCCCTAGATCCTCTGTTGATTTAGCTCCTAACTCTTGCTCCACAGCATTAGGACCAAGACCGACACTTGTATTGATCACCTCTAGGATGGATGAACAGGAAGGTCCAGAGGTCCACCACGACCACCGCTCTGGTCGCTCCACTGAGCTACAGAAGTTTCCTCCTCATGTCAATGCTTCCTTAACATGACCTGAGCAACCAGAAGCTCATCCTCAGAATCCACTCACGCTTCGTTGTCACCCTGAGCACGACCAACTTCCTGCTTGGTGACTATAGGCTTATGGCTTGAGCCAGCACCCGCTTGGTCTCCTCCGCCACTTGGCCCCCAAGAAGCTTCCTCACGCAAAGCCAGGTCCATTATGTTGAGCATGAAATTTGGATCTATTGGTGTTGCACAAACACAACACCTAATCAAGACTAACACACAATAGCAATAAAGAAAGAGAAAATAAAATCATAACATGGGAACAACCTATGGACTTGGTGAAACTTAACCGGACTTAGACCAAACCTCAACAGATATTGGTCAAGATCGAGGTGCATGGCCAGGACCACCTGAGCACAAACGCCCAACTAGGTAAGAACCTCCTTCTCTTCAAACCACAAGTTAGGCATCTTGTTCGCCCTGCCCGTATTCAACAGTGACCATAGGTTTGGAATGTCATACACCTCGACTGGATGGGTGAAAAAGAAACTATCCTTCCACTTAGGAAAGGAGGTCGGCATTCCATCGGCAATCTGGTATATTTTCTTTTGACGACGAAAATAGAACCAGCTAGGAAACATATTTTTTGCGGACAAACAATAGACGGCGATAAACAACTGAATGGTATGCTCAATTTTAAGGTTGGATAGACGACAAAAGAACCCTACCAGACTCATCCAATAATTGGGAACCAATTGTGCGGGCACAAGACCGTAGTGCTTCAACATTGGACACACGAAGGGATGAAAGGGAAATCGTAACCTATTTATCAAGGTAGCTTCATAAACACAAACCTCTCCCCTACGAGGTGCACTTGCCCTCTCGTGAGCCTCTGGCACACAAAGTCCCACTGAGGCTGGGATATGGTACCTGGTGCGAAACTTCTCTAGGTCGGTAGGAGAGATTCTAGAGGCCACATCCCCCACAGAAAGACCAATGGTGGGGTCTCGTATCTTTATAGAAATGCTCTATGACCCCTGGGGTGCAGCAGGACCCGTTGCCAGAGTCTAATGACTCCCACTATTGTCCCTAACAACTGCCTAAGGCATTCAAACTACAACTTTGGAGGAAGATGAAGAGGAAGACGAAGATGAAGACTCTAGGGAAACGGCCTCAAAACAAGAAGACTCCGATGTCCTAGAACCCATATGACAACTCACTCCAAACAAACGACACCGAGCAACACACTTACCAAGAGAGAGCAAGTAGATACCTCAAATGAATAATGAGGCAAGGTTGGAACCATGATCTCCTTTCAAACGTCTGTAAAACTCCACTTCGCTCCAAATTTCCAGATCACACAACCAAGACGACATAAGGATTGAGATGTCTCCTTTTAAACCATTGATCGAATAGGTTGACGTTTGATTACCTAAAATTTCAGTTCAAAAACCCAAAAGAAACACGAATCTAGTCATTCCTCATCCATCCGATGAGAGACAATCAATGACTCAAATGACACATATTGACTCGATCTGCCATTTCGTGGGTGGAACTATCCACTAAGTGACACGTCCATTTGACGTTGACAGCCCCTATTTATGAATAGTGGATGGTGGCAGCTTTTTCGTAAACAAAAGCATAGGTACCAACACAAGATAGGTAGGACGGCTGCGTTATAATATCGCCAAGGCATGCTTCAAAACTTGACCATAGGCCTAGGAATAAGACGAGCAGAAGATAAGACAAACCCTACAACCATACTCGAGACATTAATTACTCCCTGAGCTACTATGCTAGGAGCTCGAGGAGTGGGGGGCATATGATATACCATATATTTGTTGACCGGTCAATGGTCGAGTAATTGATCCTGAAGTTGCCTGGATCGAGATAGGTAGGTCGAACTCGACCCCACGATCACATGACCTCTCCTAAAACCCTAAAGGACTTGGGCGGGATTATCCGATTGCTTGGCCCCCAAGCCACTAAACCAAGAGACTAAATGTGGTGGAGTTAGTCGTTACGATCTTAGCCGACTCAGCCACGATGAAGAAAGATCCCTCAATTGGGGTAGAAACACGTGTCCATGATCCTTAACCAATAAGAGAGCCCTATGCATTTGATATAAGGCAAGAGGAGCCAGGGAAGGAGGCAAGCTCTCATTCTCACTGAACACTTGTGATATCACCTCACCGAGACTAACTTTAGCATTGGAACCTGGCCTTCGAGCTTCCTTTGGGCCAGTATTTGACCTATATTCTATAGTTTAACGCGTGGAGGAAATGTGCAGCAACACATGTCATCAATGTTCAGTTTTGTGTTTATTTGTGTTGTTTTGATAAATTTTGAGGATGGGTTGGTGTTAGAATTTGTTCTCATTTTGATCTGATTGATTTTTACATTTTTTATTTTGGCTTGGTTTTGCTTTTTAGTTCATCTTGCTAGGAATTTACTCAATGGGAAATACCTCCAGAGCTGGGAAAGCTCAAAACAATAACCCATATGGAGACTGGATACAAACCAATATGGGTTCTCTATTCTACAAGCTATAACCATGGAGAGGAGATATATTCCGTTTAATCTCTGAATCAACCGATCCCTTAATAGATGGTCTTTCCTTCAATAGACCCTTCAATGGTTGTTCCTTCCTTTGATTGACCATTCAATAGTTGCTCCTTCCTTCAATAGACACTGAACCACCCCTAATTGGTACCTTTAGCATCTTCCGTCCTCTAACTATAATGCAATTGCTCCTGGTTTTTTTGGGGGGTGAAATCATATCTGTTAGTTTTTTAGGCATTGATCGTTGTTTTCTCTAAACTCGAATTTGTTGGTTTTTTATTGTAAATTCTCTCTATGGTTCAAAGTCTGGTCTTTTGAGAGTAAAAGAGGGGAAGACAATGAGAAATAGGCTTTAGTTCAAAATTTATTATAGGATCAAAAGAGTCTTTTCCATTTTTCTAAACTAACGGTGTTAGGTTTTAGGGGTACGTTAGATATTTTGGACAAATTAGGGTGGTATGTTATATAAAGTTTAAAAATAAGGGTGGTACAAGATAATTTTCCTTTATTTTTAGTTCGTTGCGAAGTGGTACCCCACTTTGTCAAGCCAATCACTCTTTCTCGTGCGTAGGAAAAGTCTTTTGTACCATCCTCTGTTCGTTGGGATTCTAGCTCATTTTCTAGGGCTATTGGGTTTTTCCCACTCCCTACCCCCTCTCGGATTAGGGAGAGCTTTTATTTTCCCTTCATTCAAAAGCCTATATAACCCTCTACACAAGACCTCTTCCGCCAAAATAAATAAAATGGGAGAGAAAGGATCTCCCTGGCACAAACCCCTCTCCACACCAAAGTAACCCACTGGACCGCCTTTCACCAGGACAGATACTCGCACCGAAGCTAGCATTTCATGATTCCAACCAACCCATTTTCAAAAAATCGAATTTTCTGAGAACTGCAAATAAGAATTCCCAATCCAAAGTATCATAGGTTTTCTGAACATCCACCTTTAATCCCATTCCCCCACCTCGCACTGTGGTTTGCATGAGATCCAACTCCAACGCTATACCAATATTTGCTGAAATAATTTTCCCCTTCTAAAACGTACCTTGCTCAGATACCAATCTAGGCAGAAGAAGAATAGCAAGCCCAGCCATTACTTTTGAGATTGCTTTGCAAAATAAATTTTCCATACACAAAAGGCAAAATTTCGCAAGAGTTTAGGCATCTTCAACTTTTGGAATCAATTTTAGGAAGCTATTATTCGAACCTTTCGGCATTCTTCCCTTCACAAAAAAACTAACAATAGCATTGCCAAAGATTCTCCCCACCATATCCCAACATCTCTTTAACAAAAAACTCTAGGGAACCCGTCGGGCCTAGGGGCACTATCAGGATCCATATCGTAGACCATATTTTTAATCTCGTCCATGCTTGGAATTGCCTCTAACACCAAGATATCAGCCTCGTTAAGCACCTCCAAAATAAACTCAAGAAGATCCTATTGAGATACCGAGGATTGGTTTTTTATGAAAATTTCATAAAATTTAGAAATCTACCTCGCCAACGGAGATTGGTTCTCCACCACCATCCCATCCTTCTTATGCAGAGACCTGATCTGATTTCTCATACGTCTCACATTCATTGACAAATGGAAAAGCTTGGAATTGTAGTCCCCTCCTCCCCATTTCATCCTAGTTTTCTCAGCCCAAAGCTTACTATGGCTTTCCACTGCTTTCAAGTAGCGAGTTTTAGCATCAGCCTCCTTCTCGAATAAAATATCAAACATATGTTGTTGCTCAATAATCCTGTGCACCCTGTCTAACTCAGCCTTAGCCTCATTTAACTCCACATTGATATTAGGGAACGCCTGCTTCGCCCAACATCTTAAAACCCCTTTGAGACACTTTAACTTCTGAGAAAGAACAAAAATAGGATAGCTCTCACCTCTTTTGACTACGACTCCTACACCACTTGTCAAATTCTACATTACGCATCCAAAACTGATAAAAAACAGAAAAGAATATTGCAAGGTTTCGAAATGCCCTCCTCACAGACCACTAATGTTTCATGGTCAGACGCCATTTGAGGAAGAACTCGCTAGAAGTAGTCTAGCATTACATCCATCCATTCCCCATTACAAAAATTCCGATCAAGGACCACTGATACATTGCCCCTTTTTCGATTATTAGACCTGGTATATTTATTTCCCTTAGACGAGATAGAAATCAAATTTTTGGATCCACCATAGCCTGGAACTCTACTGCTAATCCTAGATTAAAACGCCTAGGCCCCCTCTTCTCATGAGCAAACAAAGTAGCATTAAAATCCCCAATCATCATCCATGAAAGCCAAGTTGAAGACATCACCGCCAACACCAACCATAAATTCATCCTCTTTGCCTTGAAACAACTAGCATGAATAGCTTCCCTCTCTAGTTCACCAATATCGAAATATGTTGCACTGACATCTATAGAACCACAGGCTTCAACACACCGATTTTTCCAAATAATCTAGATGTTGGGAACTTGCCCAGTTCTCTCGTTGTGAATAAATCCATAGAATAACCCATTCTATTAAAAAACATTGATGGAAATCACGAACTATCCACCATAGGTTCAGCAAGACAGATAGCATCAGGTTGATACTCCCTCACATATAATCTCAAGGCCCTAGACGAAGCAACCTTCTTCATCCCGAGAACATTCCAAAAAAGAACTCGCATAATTAACATTAACCAAACCCGACTTTGTTAGCCTCCCCTTTTCTGGATTGGCGTCCCCCTTTTTTCTTTTTCTTGGCTCCCTCCACTGCCACACCCCAACAATCACATAATTAACATTGACTTCTTTTTTGAAGGAAGTTATTAATTTACTCTATTTGAATATAAAAACAAAAGAACAGTTAAAAGTGTCCTATGCCTAATTATTGCCTAGTTGGAATTCCTTTGAAATTTTGGAGCATTTATTCTTTGCATGTCCTTTCTCAAAATCGATTTGGGAAGAGTAATTTGGAAGCTCAAGTTGGCTTACAGAATTGTTCTTTCATGGTAAAACTTCATGTGACTCTCTTGAAAAGTTGGATTTTAGTGCAACATTATATGATATTTGGTAGGAAAGAAATAAAAGAAGATGGACATCCACATCACGGACTCCAAAGAAAATTCGAAGCACTATCATTTTTTAGGTAAAAAATAAAATTCTTTATAATTATATTAGTCCGTGTCCTTCGTTAGGTGCTCCATAATATGAGACAGTAAAGCAGAGTTGTTTGTAGATATGCCTAACTTTGCTGCATCCTTAGCAAGGTAATCAACAATGCAATATTCCTCCCTGAAGTTATGTGATACCTTCCAACTTATGGAGCACAAGAATTCAAGACCTCGCTACCGGTTCCGTTAGTATGCAGTTGGAGCCCCCCACTAATGGCCATGTTGAAGGTGGGGGCTCTTTTTGTGTTTTCTTAGGTTTGTTTTGTGACTGTTTTTCTATTTTGTTTGGCTCTATTTTCTTAATAAAATCATCTTCTTAGCAAAAAAAAAAA